>NC_092707.1:321436506-321739537 GCF_047496885.1 Scyliorhinus torazame | reverse complement strand
ACAAAATTCCTAGAGTTCAGGAAGTACTCGTCAAGTAATAGTCCCAAGAACATTTTCTACTTATAGGTTGAAGTAACTTCCTAAGCTGTAAGTAAAGCTTGAGCAGTTCATATTCTTCAGAAACCCGAGTTTAGGTTGCATCCTTAAACTCGCTCCACGTTCAACTCAACAAGCAATCTGCCTGACACTAAGGTGATAACCGTAATCACAAATGTCACAATCAACCACACATTACAGTTTTGGGTTTGACCTCCGGTCTGCGCTGTGATCAATGAGCTAGACTGGGGCAATGGTAGGAGTGTTACAGTTTGCTACAATGCCTTGGGTGAAGGAGAAGAAAATCGGCAGGTGTTCCAACTACTGATTACCATCCATTGAATTCTGCTGGAAGTGCAAGTGTGCAGACATCAGGGAGCTTGAATAACCTCTGGACATTTGCAGCTAAAGCTGGGAGATTAATAATAACACTTGAATGAACTGCCACAAGATAATGAAGATGGAGCCAAGAAGAACATTGGCAAAGAAAGAAACAAGTAAAGTGATCAAATACTCTGATTAAAATCTATGCTCAGTGCCTTTTATCGCCCCATATAATACCATGCTCAATGAATTCCAGTTAATTCACTTTGTATTCCATCATAGACACCTATCAACAGCCTAGCTGATCATCTGGCAAGAATAAATGTTATTATATCATTATTACATTACCAGTTCTTTGTATAGAGCGTTTGCGAATGATATATTAAACTTTTATTCAAACCACTCTTTGGCCCATTAAAATTCAATCATTTTACAAACATATATTAGCAAACACATAACTTTGATCTCTTGTTCTCTCTGAACTCTTTTGTCAGATTGGGTGGAATTATAACATTCTGGAAGTGAGGAATCTGGCAATGTGCAGGAAACCCTAATAACTGGATTTCCCCACAAGCGAGAGGGATTTAACCCCGCAGTGTACACCATTTGCTATTGACAGGTTCCAAGGATATAATTTGGCCTGATTTACAGGCAGGTGGGGAACACACTAGAGAAGGCTACAGAACAAGTTCCGTCCAACAGTTCAAACAAGTCAATTGATAACGTGGGTAGGGGGAGAGTCGGATGGTGTGGGAGCTTCGGGATATGGGAGGAAACAATTCTGCTTCCCCTGGCCCACAAGGAATTGCTTCCAAGGATATTCTTGCCTCACAGCAGCTGCTGGGTTGCCCAAGGCACAAGAGACTCAGCCAGTTAAACCAGAAAAGGATGTTAAATCTACATCAAATTTTACCCACACTTTTGCAATGGGCTGGGAGGCAGGAAAAGTTGGCAAAAAAGTGCAGGAAGGCATAGAGGATGTCAGAAGTCTTCCCACTGTCATGCCATTTTGTCAGTGGTGGAAAAATTGGCAGATTGGGAGCCCACTTGAGCCACTTAAGTGGCTCACTAAGAGCCTCTTCTCATCTTTTGTGTGGAGGGTAGGCACCACAAGATGCAGAGGCCGTACAGTGATACTTAATTGCCTCAATGTGCATTCTGGGAGGGGAGGGGGGCATTCTTTTTCTGGCACTCCATGGCCCAAGGAAGGACTCCCCTAGTAGCAGTAGGGAACCTGTCAGTGGGGAAGACAACACGACAACAATTCTGTCTGTTCCTCATGACCACCCTATCATCCCTAAAGAATACTTACCCCCGCTTTGAGGGTGCATATTGAGCCATTTTCTCCTCACAGCTGCAGCCTCAGCAATGGCCACCACTACCTGATTGGGCTGGTAGCTCTTGAGGGCGATTCTCCATCCTGGACTCCATATTCATTGAACTCCCACCTACATCCAAACCTGCCCATTCCATATGCTACCATTTCCCTAATTCTGTGTGAATCTGTCTGGTGACATTTTCTTTTGTCTGATATAGCAAAAAAGGGTAAAGGTGGGATGTCAATAATGCAGAAATGTGACAATAGAGTTATGTTTAAAATCCTGCTGTTTGTGAAAATGATAAAATGACATCTTCACATCATTTCTTGCCATGAAATTGGAGCTATATTCTCAAATGTCATGATACAGGTTTAAAGGTTAATCTGGACTTTGAGCTATTAATGGAGTTTGTTCAAAAAGTCTACTTCAACACAATTTTTTAAATCACCTGCAAACTTGGCAATGTCATATATCATAGAAAGACACAGCAGAGAACAAGGCCATTTGACTGAACATGCTTGTGTTGGATCTTCAGTAGAGCTATGCAAATAGTCTCACTTCACTGGGAATTCCCTGCCCAGTGAAGCAGTTGAGGCTCCTTCATTAAATGTTTTCAAGATAAAGATAGATAGTTTTTTGAAGAATAAAGGAATAAAGGGTTCTGGAGTTCAGGTGAGAAAGTGGAGCTGAGTCTGTTGTGTTTGGTGCTCTGGATCCGTGGAACACATACAAGCCACCGACACTTAAAATAGTGCAACACTACTTTATTAAGTTAGAAACTGTTGAACATACTTTCACTGCGGATTAACACAATGTTAGATTAAATTAAAGACCTATGCCTGTCCGAACCAGTCTATGCACTCAGCACATAGTGAGGACCTGTGCTGCAAGCTGTAAGCTCTGGCCTTGTAGGAGGCTGCATCCCGAATGAGCGGGAACTCTGATGCCCCCTGTCTTTATAGTGAGTGTGCTCTAACTGGTGATTGGCAGTGGTGTTGTGTGTGTTGATTGGTCTTGCTGTGTGTCCATCAGTGTGTGTATCTGCACCATGATATACTGGTGTATATCATGACATCCCCCCTTTTATAAAAGAATGTATGTGTGTGGCAATAAATAATGTTTGGTGAGAATGTTCCTAATGACGTGTGGGGTGCGAAGACATATTTACAGGGCTACGTACATGAGAACTAAGCTATTTACATGGGAAGGTGCCTGGTGAAGAGAAGCAGTATGCAACAAGAGTAACAAGATCAACACTATATACAAACCAGGGAAACGTTCAAACAAAGCAACAAAACAATTCAGAGAATCTATAAGTCCGCAAAGTTCATAAATTAAGTCTCTGAGGTGGGCGACGAATTCTGGTTGACCGTAAGGGTGGAACACCACTCATCGTCTGGATCGATGCTGTAAACCGACAGAGGCTGGATTCTTTGCTTCGGGGACACCCTGTTTTTTGTAACAATACCGATTTGAAAAGGTGTCTTCGGGTCCTCGGTGTCAATATCGGGTAGTAGGTCCGCATTGGACTCGGTGACCGTGGGTTGAATGGACCGGACATTCCTGCGAGTCTGGCCGGAGCGATACGAATTGGCAGGCCAAGCTGCTCTGCATAAAGCAGCATAGTGTCCAAGTTTGCCACATCTCAGGCATTGTCGGGATTTGGCAGGACATTGCCGCTTTAAGTGGGCGGAGCCACAGTTGCCGCACGTTGTAGCGTCAGTACGTTCGCTGCGCCACCGCGCATGTGCGGTGCGGCCGTACGTGGTGCACGCCTGCGCAGTACGTTCGTCGACGTTGCCGTCCCCTCGTTCGGTGGGCACAAGCGCGGGAGTCCGCGAAAAGTGCGCAAAATGGCCGCCCTCCTCCAGGCTGAGGCCCTGGAGTTGCTCGATTGCTTGGACCCGTTCTGCCTCGTGGGGACCTTGCCGCGCCGTTTCAGCCGCTTTGATGTGGGAATACTGACTAGTGGCGTGTTCGTGTAGCGCGCAGGTCTCGATGGCGGTCGCTAGGGTGAGCTGCTGTACCTTGAGGAGCTGCTGGCCTAGGGGGTCCAACTGAACACCGAAAACGATCTGGTCGCGTATCATGGAGTCGGAGGTGGGCCCATAATTATAGGACTGCGCAAGGATGCGGAGGTGAGAAAGGACTGGAAAGGTTCATCCATAGCCTGTAAACGCTGTTGGAATACATAGCCCTCAAAACTTTCATTCACCTCTATGTTGCAGTGAGTGTCAAACTTGAGGAGGACCATCTTGAATTTTGATTTATCTTCATCATCAGCAAAGGTGAGAGAATTGAAAATGTGGATAGCATGTTACCCGGCCGTGGATAGGAAGAGACCGATCTTCTTGGTGTCCGAGGCATCTTCCTGGTCTGTGGCTTCCAGGTAGAGTTGGAAGCATTGTTTGAATATCTTCCAGTTGGCCCCCAGGTTACCGGTCATGCGGAGCGGCGGCGGCAGGTGAACACTGTCCATTTTGCAGGATGACTGTATGCTGGTGGAAGGCAGATCACTTGCAGGTAGGTCTGAGAAGTTCTAATATCCCTCAACTCCTGGTATCATGTTGTGTTGGGTGTTCTGGATCCATGGAACACATACAGGTCACCAACACTTAAAATAGTGCAACACTATTTTATTAAGTAAGACATTTTTGAACATACTTTCACTGTGGGTTAACACGATGTTAGATTAAACTAAAGACCTATGCCTGTCCGAACCAGTCTATGCACTCAGCACGGTGAGGACCTGTGCTGTAAGCTATAAGCTCTGTCCTTGTAGCAGGCTGCATCCTGAATGACCGGGAACTCTGATGCCCCCTGTCTTTATAGTGAGTGTGCTCTAACTTTTGATTGGCTGCAGTGTTGTGTGTGTTGATTGGTCTTGCTGTGTGTCCATCAGTGTGTGTATCTGCACCATGATATACTGGTCTATCTCATGACAGAGTCCACACAAGATCAGCCGTGATCTCATTGAACGGTGGAGCAGGCTCGAGGGGCCAGATGGCCTACTCCTGCTCCTAGTTCTTCTGTTCTTATGTTCTCTGCTCTTACTCCATCACCTTGCAATTGTTTTTCTCTTCATGTGTTTATCCAATTATCTTCTGAAGTTTACAATGAATCTGTTTCCACCATCCATTTGGGCAGTACATTCCAGATCATAACAATGAGCATTTTTAAAAATCCTTCCTCTTGTGACTGCTGGCTCTTTTGCCTGTTCCTTATACTGGTGTACTTTATCAAACCTCCGTTTAAGTTTCTTTGCTCGAAGGAGAACAACAGCCAGGGTAGAATTTTATCTTCCCCACTGGGAGGTTCCCCACTGCTTTCTATTCCTTAGCTAATTTTATGTATGAATCTTAAAACTGCCTTTGTCTAAGTAGAATTTTACGCTCTCTCCAAGGCAGGTTCTGAGGCGAGGAAGAGGACCATAAATTGAATGGATGAGGGATTCCCCCCAAGGTCCCACTTGCCCCAAACCAGATGCAAATTCACAATTGGGCTGGTGGGCCTTGAGTGGGAAACCCATCCTTTCACCTGTCACCTACCCTCAATTTTGAGACTTGCGAGAGCTGGTGCGAATAGGGTGGGAAACAGAAAAAAAAACTTTCTCCATCTTGGGTGGGAAAAGGAGGGTGGTGGCACCTCACTCTGAAGGGCTCCTCAGATGTAGGGCACCCGCCTCTCTAGGAACTTGGAACTCCAGCCCTTCCTTCACAACCCTACTCCCCTCCTCCCACCGCCCAGGCTTACTTCTGTGAACCTCCCTCCCGTGGACTTACCTTTACAACAGTCCGGAGACTTAGTTCCAGGCAGAGCACGACAGTACCGCCTCTGGCTACTGCAGTGCTGTACCTGGTTGAGATGGAGAGCTGTCGGCCAATCAGATATCCAACCTCTGTCATGGGCAGGATTTCCTTTCCAGTACAGATGGAAGCCCTGCCCACTGCCAATCAACTCTCAAGTGAACATTAAATGGCGGAGTGCTTCCAAGAATCAGTGCGGGCATGTTTCATGTTGATTGGCAGGATGGTGAGCGCTGAGTGATCTCCATCCTTAAAATTCTACCCCGTCTCTTTTTAATTGCTAAATCTTTTATGCTACAGGGAGCTGTAGATTTTAATGGTTTTCCTTCTCTCCTCCTTGGAATGTGTCTACTCTGTACCTGAACCTCTCAGCTTTGAAGGCTGCAAATTATGCAATTAATAGTTTGTGTACCGTTTTTCATTTCAAACTACCTGGGCAACCCCTGGTAATCAGTCCAGAGAATCGATTTGAGAGTGCCACGTTCCCACAGGTTTCCTGCATGACCAAACTCTTTCTACCCTGCTGTATGGTTACCACGTACTACTTCCTGAATGCTCTGTGAGGTACTATCTCGAGGAACATGTGCTGAGAAAATATGCAGCCTCCAATAACTGCAGTCATGACTCCAGCCACTTATTATGCTCAGAAACCCAAAGCTTGACTTCCAACAACTGGAGCCACTTCCTGTACATGTGGTTATCCAGGACACATGAAGTATGTTGGAGTTGCTGGAATCCCAATGTGACACAGAAATTGCAGGAATTGAATCTCAGCTGCCCCATAATTTTATTTACATTATGGGCACAATCTAAGGGCCACACAGGTGCCCTTTAGCACATCTATTTAAAAACATGAAGCTAGCGCAATGGCTGCTGTGGGGTTCGGAGGAGGTGAGTAGCCATCTTGGAAATCAGGCAATCAGCCTGGAGACACCAGGGCTGTTTCCCCAGTGCTCAGGGTGGGTGTGGGAGCCCGGGGGAGGGGACGCTCCGGCTGCCATCGGTGGGGGATCATCCCTCGGCTGGGGGGCGGGCAAGGATCTCAGCGCCCTCAGGTCCAACATGCCAGCCCCGGGTCATGTATATCCATACCAGGGGCAACCTCAGATTCAGCCTGGCCGGCCAACCGAAAACCCCCAGGACAGAGCCCCATCCGTGGTAATATGGTGCAGTTCACTTTAACTCCCACCGACCATGGCGGCCTCTGGCTGCACAGCTGAAGGCTATCGCTAATAGGGAATTGGCATTGTTAGTAATGTGAGCATTCCATAGCTCCCAAGTGGGTAGACGTGTCAGGTCGCAAGCAGATGTTACTGCTTAGCATCTCATTCAGGCCATGAGGCCTGGACTTGTTGCCTGAACACTGGAGGCTTCAACACCACAGGCAGCAGCCAGCAATCGAACGTCCAAGAGCTTGGCCGCAGCACTGGGGATACCTCTGCAATGAGAGAGTGGATGTGTGGATCGTTGGGGGAGTGGAGGAGGAGGTCCCAGGGGTCCGTAGTCTGGTGGCCGGCAGTTCGTGTGCAGGGCGGGATCGACAGCACAACCGGTTCATTGGATGGCACCCTGAGAGATGGCAGGGAACGTAAGGGTGGGGAAGGCACGGGGGATGTGAGTGTATCGGGATAGAAGCATATCCACGAAGAAATGTGCATTCTCAACTCTCACTGAAGACGTGATCAAGGATTGTTTGGTTGTGGAATGTATTGTGATTCAGTCAGCAGCTGCTGTGAAAAAAAGACAACATTATAAGCAGCCGTCAGTGTCTGTGCTCCAAGTAGAGTGCCAGTAGACATGAAACAGAAAATCGTTAATGAGCTGCATCGGATGATAGCGCTAGGTGTCATAACTCCCATAGATGAGGCCACAGAATTGTTTTCAGCAATGGTGGTCACAGAAAACGATGGCGTGGTCAGGGTTTGTGTCGACCTTGCACTTGAACAATGCATTGCTCAGACCACATCACCCTATGAAGACAGTGGAACAGTTGATACCAGACTTGTCAAATGCCAAGGTGTTCAGCACTCTTGATGTGAAGGGTAGATTCTAACAGATCCTATTAGATAAGAAATCCTCAAGACTAACCAGATTCATGTTTCCGATAGGTAGATATTGTTTTCTTCGGATGCCATATGGGATCTCCACAGGCATCGAGGTTTTCCAATGTTGCAACTCTTTGCAGGCCAATCTTGCGAGATCGTTGTTGATGACATCCCTGTTTGGGGTCATACGATGCAAGAACACGATGCATATCTTCATCTTCTCCTTGACAGAATCAGAACCATCCAATTAAAGCTTAACACTGCAAAATGCAGATTCAGGATCAACCAGCCTCGTGATATGGGCCATTTACTCACAGACAATAATTTACAGGCCAATCCAACCAAGATATGGGCTACATGACAGATGGCCATTCCTGTGGACATGTTTTACAGCGCTTTCTTTGTTTGATAAATTATCTTTCTCAGTTTGTCTCATGTTATAGACCTCTTTGTCAATTTCTCCATCAGGACACCGAATGGTGCTGGCAAGAGCACCACGCAGTGGTCCTCAACAGACACAAACAAGCGCTCACTGTCCCATCTATATTACAATTCTTTGATGTTCAAGTACTCATATCAGCAGATACCTCCCAGCACAGACTTGGTGCAATCTGCATCCAGAATGGCAGACCAACAACCTTTGCTTCAAGGACCCTCACTGACACTCAGACTCGGTTTCCATTGATCAGAAATGAACTTCTTGCTTTCGTCATTGCCTGTCAAAAATTTCATGAATTCATATCAGATCGTTCTGCTGTTGAAAGAGATTACCAGCATTCGTAACTATCTTAAAGAAACCTCTCCACACTGGTCTGCACGACTGCAATGCATGATGCTCAAATTGCAACATTACAACCTCAGTGTTATCTACAGGCGTGGCATGGATCCGTACTTGGCAGATGCCCTCTCCAGAGCCTTCTTACCCACCAAAGATGAGGCAGATTATGAGGAAGACAAAGATATTATGCCAATAGAGGTAGTGTCTTCTCATCAAATTCAGGAACTCAAACAGGCCTTACAGGCAGACATCACATGCAGCCAACTACACAACGTTATCATGAGGAGCTGGTCAGTATCCTCAGGAAGCTTCCCCATGAGCTCCGCAGATCCTTCACCATCAGAGATGAATTGACCATGAGGGTTTGACAGAATAGGTGGTTAGCTCTTCTCGAGAAATGTACATGGTTTCCTGTTACACACACTGTTACATGTCATGCCACTATGTGTACCAACTAAACGGGAAAGATATGGACCCAGTGGTCAGGTGACCGAACTCACTGGCCCAAGAGGCTAATTCTATATTTGTGCACTGTTAAATTTCTCCACTTCGTTTCCCCACTTGGGTGCAAAAATTCCAGGTGTAAATATATATTCTTTTCAAGTTTATTTTTATTATAGCTTCTTTCTAAATCCAGTCATAATAATGATAGAACCCCTACAGTGCAGAAGGAACCATTCGGCCCATCGAGTTTGCAACGACCCTCCGAAAGAGTACTCCACCCAGGCCCACACCCCCGCCCTATCCCCACAACCCCATAATCTAACCAATACACCTTTGGACACTAAGGGGCAATTTAGCATGGCCAGTCTCCCTAACGTAAATTAGGAACCAACAGATGGTTGAGCAGAGAACACAACCTCAGGGTCTCTATGTGCAGAATATTGTTTACAGATCAAACTTGCTGGGCATCAGTTTGGCACACCAATTGATAAGTAGTACTGTTAATGTTTTGTAAGACAGCTACCCAGCTATTTCTAGGTTTCATCATATAATTACAGTATTCAACTGTAAAATTTTGTCGACAGGTGAAGATGGCTACATCAGTGCTACAATATGGTTAAAAACATAAGTTACTCAAGAAAAGTTGCATTTCTATTCATTGAGATTCCATTTACATATCTATAACATCAGTGATTACAGCACTGGAATTGTCTTGGATTCATCATTCTGCTGTTTCTGAGAAATCTCTGTCCAGATTATACCAAGAATCTATGAAGATAGTATCTGTGGCCAAAGACTGCAATTTAATCAATCTTAATCCGGCGCTTAAAGTTTAACAGTCTCTTTTAATATCATTTCCAATCAGGTCATCACATTTTTTTCAAATTAATTAAATAACATATGCAATTAAGAAGGGGAAAAAAAATCAAAAACTATCAGTAACACGTGTAACAGAAAACTTGCCTTCAAACCAGATGCCATGAATTGAAATCCAGAAGTTGCCCATCACTTGATTCTGCCTACCTGAAGTGATTGTGTTTGTTCACGTTCGGACTGCTATATAGAGAAGGGTGGGGAAAATGTAGATTATTCAACTCACCCTATTTGAAATGTGCTTCTTGCCAGTGATCCAGAACCTTAAGTATTCCATGACTTTCTCTTCTCCCACCTCACCCTCCCAACTGGAGGAGGATGTGCATTGATCATCAACCCATGGCGGGAGAAGACAAACCTATTGAAGCTATGGTTAAAAGAATATTTCCCACCAATCTACATTAGGCTACTTAAAATTGAACCTACCTCCTTCAAGCAACCCATAAAATTATTGCTGACTGGTGAACCTGGAAGATCAGCAGTGCTAGGACTGCCTCCGACATAGAAAAAGTCATCAGAGCCTAGCATGGTGTAATCCTCCTGCGTGTAGCCCGTTGTTGTCAATATTCCATCTACTGAGATTGTCACCTACATAACAAAACACAAGGAAAAGATGCAATATTCATATGAAGATAAAAGACTCTCGTTCAGGTTCTTGAGTAAGACCTGCAGACAGCAACCCATTTTCATGTCTGTTTAGTCTCAGTGCTCTCAGCTGTTGATCCAATAACTGCACCCCCCAAAAAAGATCTAGACTACTTTAGAAAAAAGTTAGCCAAATAGAAAAATTATGTTAATATTTTCCCTAATGCAACAAATTTTTTCAGCAGACACAAAAACGGTGTTAGTAGAATGTTTTGTATGTTAGTTGAGTTAAATGTAAATATTAGTAAGATTATCCAATATATGCGTCTGAAGATTAAAAACGTGCAGCTGATTGAAATATAAATCCCATCAGACAAAGCACAAGCTAATCGGAACAACTAGTATATTACCATCACTGTAAGCACTACCAACAAAGCTCTAGCTTTATTTGATCGTGCAACTGCCCTTTTTTATATCTCCTCTTTCTTGTGTTAAAAAAAGAAGCGTGCATAAAAAATAATTGCTGGAATTAACTGAAGTAAGAAGCACACTCAGGCCTTACAAACTGATGTGCACATGCAAGAGCAAACTGAAAAGAAGGTAAGACACCAAAATTGCTTGCAACGAAGAACAGATGTATGGATGTAGCATTTCAGACATTCCCAGTCCACGTCTTCATGCCATGCATTGTGTATGGTCAGGAACTGGCTGAGCCAGTGAACCCAGGGCCAGCCACCGTACAGCTTGATCCCCCGAAAACCACAGCTTGATGCAACCGCTTGTAACTTTTATGATGCCCCTGAAGTAGTTTAAATAGAATTTGATAGAAACAGATAAAGAAGGTGAGCAACAGATGAAAGAAGGATTTCAAAGTAAGCAGAAGAGTACCAACCCCAGTTCCTCTTTTGTTAATGATGTCTACAGTAAAGAAAGAAAACACACGCAAACCCAAACTAAGAAACAATTAGAATGATATCTACCGAACAATGTAGTTTGTTTACCATAGCGTGTCCGATGCCTGAGTGCTTTGCGGAGAAGGGGGGGAGAAAGGAAATTAAAACTGTGAACAGAATAACGATTGTTACTCAAAAATATGATGGTCACTACCATGTTAGTACATTATTTGATTAAGGTAACGGTTAGTAGAATGACACATTCCATGAATGACATGTTAGTTATTAAGCATGTTAGTAACATATAAGAAAGGCAAAATAATTTTACAAGAAAAAAGCAGACTAACAAGTATGCCATCAATAATATTAATAGCAGTATTAATATGTTAATATTGCTAAACCTTAGTCATGAACAGGGACTCTATACTTACTTTGAACCCATGACAGTCAGTTTAAATATCACCTTCATTGTTGTTTTTAAAAAAAATTTAAGTCTGTAATTGACAGATTTTTAAAGCAATTTCTTGCTTTTATAATCAACCCGTTTAAGAAGTTTAAGTAACCTTCTTAACAATTGCACACAGAAACCTACTATATTCCTTTCTACTTTCTTAACTTCTTTTGAGCATATTGGTGAAGTTAAGGATCACTTTACTGAAGCAAAACAAAGTCCGCCGGCCTGAGCAATAAACAGAATTACTTTGTTTTTATCTCCTCTAATGTGCATTCAACCAGGATTTTCATAAAATGAATAAATTTGAAATGGTAAATTCAATTCCTTATACCCAAGAAAAGGCAGATCCAGAGTAATGTGTGATGTGAGCATCCATTGGAATTAATAAATAAAAAATGTGTTATCAAGCATGCATTCAATAAATGCATCTTAAATCTTCATGCAACACACAATCTTTTATCTAATCCCTGATGACCGAATATGCCTTCTGTTCAGAACCTCAGAAATTCTTCTGTTAAGGATGAAGATGCCATCAATTACAAATATGAACAAGAAAATCTGTGTTAGAACTACTGATGCAGATGATAAAAACATTTGGGGCTCAAAATTGCTGTGCCCGTTCTTTTGGGCATGAGGGATCACAGTTTATGACCTACCAGTAAACTTTGTGGAGCAACTTCATTTGCATGATTATAGCATTGCCCCAAACAGATTCCAGGCCTCATTCCTCCCTCTGATGCTGCCGGTGGCCTTTGCATATTGTGAGCAAACCATGTGCTGAAGGTAGGCTTCCCTTTTAAAGATGCATTCCCTGTAGAGGAAATTGCATTTATGTGCTGCAGGCTGCTAGATAATCCTTTTGGAACACACAGGGTCAATACATTTGTTAAGGTGCATCAGGGGAAGGGCTCCCCACTTCATTAAGTTTACCCTAGAGAAGCACTGGTGAATCAAGTAGAGGCTAGGGGCTATACCACATTTCCGCTCAGGGGGGCTCCGGGAAGCCTTCAAGAAACACCCTCAGAATTGGATAGGTGCAGGTGGTAAGGTGTGGTTAATGTCCAATGTGCTGCTCCGAGGATCTGGCAGCAGCGCTGAAAATAGTTTGACTACCTCACCTGAGTAGGTCTCAGTGAGTAAATGAATCCATATTCACATCTCAGACTCACTACACCACAAACCTCTCACACAACTCAATTCAGCCAATATCCTCACTGGGCAGCACACCCTGGCACTCAGTACCGACTTCTCACATTCTTACATGGAACCAACTCACATACATCTTTCAATCTTGGCAGCCATGTATACATTGCTGCAAATCTACAGCTATTCAGTTGTGGCAGGCACACCAGTCAAGCACAGTGGCACAAAACCACCGACATTCTGCCTTCTCTTCTGCAGGAGAGGAGGTCTGCAATAGAGAGCTGTCAGAGGACTACAATGCCTGAATTCATTCAGGAGCTGGTCCAAAGAATCATCAGAGACAGTGCCAGCAACACCTGGCAATGCCAAAGCCATTGAGGATGATGAAAAGTTGCTGCCTTATACACCTCCTCCACTCACTCTGTACGCAACTTAAAAGCTGCCATGAAAAGGAAACTGCAGATGGTTTAACCGTCAAACTCTGTCCTCCAACCCCCTTTTTCCTCAGCCTGACACCCAAGCACTGATGGGGAGTCAGTCTTCAAAGGGCCATGAGGAAAAGCAACCCCATGAATGTGAAGAGGAGACATATTCACTTGTTCTGACACTCAGCCATCAACTCAGATCGCGGCAAGATATAAACTTTCGGGGTTAATGCAGAGAGGGAATCTGTATATGTTGTGTCACCAGGCACAGGTTCAGCAGCCAAAATTGGAAGAAAAGTCAGCTCTTATGTGGTTTCACCAGAGGGCACGGTCATGGGCATGATCTGAGGTAAGTTCTGTTGCAAGAGATTCAAATGAGGTCCTTGTTAGGGCAGACTGCATGAAATTGCTGAATACAATGTCCATTGAGTTGCCTGTTGCATTTTAGGCCCATCAGACAGTCTCCACGGCTGACGAGGATCCTCGAAGAAGCCAACACCAATATTTTGGTGAGTAGACAACAGAGCTTGGAACCCATGCTTTCCACCACAGAAGTGATGAGCAAAGCATGGCAGCACTGCCAGACTGACCCATGGTGGACCGACCACTCTCTCAGCTTCCAATGCATCACTGGTGATGGATTCCTGATTTCCCAGTTCAAGAGTAGAAGCTCAGACAGAAGTCATGAGATCCATGGCTGCTGGGATGCACACTCAACTTGCTGCCACTCGGGCACAGACTATTCCCCCATGGATGTGAATCTCAGAGCCCAACAAGGCATTTAGGCGCTTGGGATAGACCAGCAATTTGTGCTCCTGCAGATCACTAGGATTGCTGAAGTGCCACCCCATTTGAGTGACAGAGTTATTCAAGGGCACCCTGCAAGGCAATCAGCTGTCTCCACCATCAAAATTCAACATCTTTCCACCAGCCATGCTACATGTACTGAGGTAGCGCTTCCTAGGTGCACTAGACCAGGCAAAGGTACCTGCAAGTCAGGCACTAAGGAAATGCACATGGGTGATTAGATGTACTTTTTTGACAATGAATCAAGATGTGTGAATATTTTTGCCATTGATTTGGATTGATGCTGATAAAAGGGAGTTTGTATTGGGGAGTCAGATATGGATGTAAGGTTGGGAATTGGTGCATTCGGGAAGTTTATTTTCACTGAAGTGAAGACTCATGATACAGTAGCCCACAAAGCCACCCATGTGCAGTCAATGGCATCCTGAACCATTGAGAGGCCCATTATCCTGATTAATCCATGTGTTCTTTCTTCCTGATGATCTCTCCTCAGGGTGAAGAGGTTGAAGCCCCTCTCCACCTGTACTGTGCCTCTGTAACATTCCTGAAGCATCTGCAAACAAGAAACTGTGAGATTTTACTGCTGTCAACAGAACCCATCTGTAAAGATCCAATGTTGTCCAATATTAAGGCAACAGTGATCTTCCCGCCTCCTGAGAGGGCCACCTTTATCTTGCTCAGAGAGCCTGAGCTGTCAACAAAAAAATATTTTCTCTGGGGAAAAGGTGTTCTCTATTTTACTCGCTGTTTGGGCTCAAAGTTAAGCATACATGATGAGGCTTTGCTCTGAGCCCAAGCAGGCTTAATGTAGAAGGTTTCGAGAGAAGGTGAAAAAGAGAATAAGAGAAGCCAAGGAGGAGTATGAAAAAAACCCTGGAGAAATCATAAAGGAATCCTAAAATCCTCTTGAGTCAGATAAACATTAAATCGGAGGTAAAAGGAGGAGTCTGGGGAAATTATGGACAAAACTGTATTTACGCATGGAGGCAGAGGGCATAGCAGAGGTTTTAAATTAATACTTTATTTTTATCAAGGGAAAAGATGCTACCGAAACCATGGTAAACGAAGAGCAAATTCATATTTTAAAATGGTTGAAAATTAAAAAGGAGTATTGGATAGGTTACCTGCACATATATTTGATAAGGAGCCAGAACCATATGGGATGCATCCAAGGATATTGAGCGAAATGAGTGGAAATTGTGAAGGCACGCCAACATTTTTCAGTTATCTTTAGACACACAGAGGTACTGGATAACTACAGACATTGCACTCTGGTTCAAAAAAGTGCGTCCAGCATCTACAGCCAGTCAGTTTAACTTCAGTGATGGGCAAACTTCTAGAAACAATAATTAGGGAGAAAAATTCTAAGGTCTAAGAACATAGAATGCAGAAGGAGGATATTTGGCCCATTGAGTCTGCACCGACCCATTTAAGCCTTCACTTCCACCCTATCCCCGTAACCCAATAACCCCTCCTAACCTTTTATGGTCACTAAAGGCAATTTATCATGGCCAATCCACCTAACCTGCACTTCTTTGGACTATGGGAGGAAACCGGAGCACCCAGAGGAAACCCACGCAGACACGGAGAGAACGTGCAAACTCTGCACAGTAAGTAACCCTGTGGGGAATCGAACCTGGGACCCTGGTGCTGTGAAGCCACAGTGCTATCCACTTGTGCTACCGTGCTGCCCGCTAATAGAAACATGGAGAAATGGGATTAATTAAGGAAAGCCAGCATAGATTTTTTAATGAAAAATCATGTTTAACTAACTTGTTGGAGTTTGTTTGAAGGGGTAACAGAGATGGTTGATGAGGGTATTGCTGTTTCTGTGCTGTGCATGTACTTCCAAAAGGCTTCCAATACAATGCTGCACAACAGACCTGTGAGCAACATTGTAGCTCATGGTATGAAAGATACTTGACTTACATGGATACAAAATTTGATGAGTGACAGGAAACAGAGGTAAATGAATGTTTTCCAGCTTGGAGCAATGTGTGTAGTCAAGTTCCCCAGGGTTCAGTCTTGGGACTGTTGCTGTTCCTGATATATATGAATGACCGAGACCTTGGTGTACAGGGCACAATTTCATTGTATGCAGATAACACAAAACTTGGAACCATTATGAAATGTAAGGAGGAAAGGGTGTAGAGGTTGGTTTATGGTGGAAACTAGATGAATTGGCATGGTAGGTGTAAGGACAAAGGGTGGGAGATGGGGGCATGGGTTGGCATGAGTTAGCACAACAGCCTTTAAGGGGTAAGTGGAGGTGCACAAGTTGGCATAGCAGATATAAAGGGCCATGGAGGTGGGTGAAGGGACATAGATTGGCATTGAGGGTATGAAAGTTTATGGTGGGTCTGTGGGGGGGCATTAAGTGGCATGCATTCATGTGGATAGGGCATGGGATTGTATGGGGCCAAGTGGGTTATGGGTGAGGGCTGGAAGGATGTTTCAAGTTTTAATCTTTATTTTCAATTTGGACATGGGGCTGGAGCTCCAATGCAAGAATTCCACCCAGTCCGCTTCTGCACTCGACATCCTCCTCAGTCCTTCACTGGTGGCCAACCATGCCCGGACAAAAAAAAACATCTGGGCAGCCAATTTTAAAGGTGGCATTCATGAAGCCAGGAATTCTCCCATCACTGCAGCGAAAATCTGGGCATTAGCCTGTATTTTGAATGTATTTAATCAAGTGTGTTTGTGCCGAATTGGTTGTGTCCATCTTTCAATATTGGAAAAGGCAGCCAGATTTTCACCTCATTTTTTGCAGTCAGTTATTTAATTATTGACGAGATCTAGATTTCTTCAGAATGGTTGGCCTCAGTTTGAACAGTGGATCCTGATTGGAAGTATTGATTTTTCAAGAGAAACATTCTCACCTCTTGATAACATTCAGCATCGGTCATGCAACATGGCTCACAGTAGCAGGGCCTTCATGGCTGACTTCTCACCATGCTTTCTGATCTTGAGTAAGTTGTTCCCACATATTTGACAACTATTTTGCACTCTGAGTTGCTTTTCAGCAGTCTTTGGGCTAGATTTTCCAGCCCGCACCCTACAACATGTTTTACGACGGCAGAGGCAGCTCACCATTGTCTAGCGGTGGGATCTTCTGGTCCTACCTTTGTCAACGCCATTTTGTATGGTCCGTCAGCCGCGCTGCCAGGGAAGCCACTGCGGTGGTCACCATTGGAAGGTTCAGAAGATCTCAACAGCGGGAAAGGCTGGAAAATTAAGCCCTTTAGATCTCTTTTGCTGACGACCACAAATACAGTTCCCAGTTGTCAATTAGCATACATTTACGACATTACAACAGTGAGAATATTTCTGAAGTGCTTCGTTGGCTGTAAAGTGCTTTTGGATATCCTGAGGTTGGAAAAGGCATGACATAAAGGTAAGTTCCTTCCTTTTCACATTCTTTCAGAAATCTTCTTCAGAACTTTTTCTTCGGACATTCGCATCATAATTTAACCCTCTTGGGGTGCCTTTATGATCAGGGCATCCATGTTTGGCATTTCAGTTTTTTTGAGGAACTTCATTGTCAGATTGCCATCTGATCTTCTTTGTCTCAGGCTGCTTAGGTAGAAGCATGCGTTGTTTTAATTTCTTGATGTGCATAATTGCAGATGCTCTGGTGGCCATATTTGAGTTAACGGAAATGTCAAAGAATTTTTCTGCAAAATGTTACCTTTCTTGCCTCAGTCACATTAGGAACAGAGTTAATTCATATTATTGTTCTCAAGAGCACTCTCTGGTTAATTTTTGCATTGTGGCTTTAGCTGCCAATATAGGCAGATTAGATTTTCCAGTATTTATACCAATACAACTCTCAAACAACTCTTAAAAAGGTCTTCAACCAAGGTCATAAGTTTAATGGAGTGAGAAACTGAACCAACATTCAATATGCAGCACCTTTCCCCACAATGGCCAGGATTTTCTGCCCCCGTCAGTTATAGGTCTTGTCACAGGCGGGGCGTGTAAATCTCTACAGCGTTTTGGCAGTTCTCCAAATTTTTCTGTCCTGCATGTGATGATGCCAGCATGTGGTGAGGCCATAAAACCCCGCTCAATGTGTTTGCATCATTTTTTAAGGCCTGCCTTATGTACCTGTTTGAACGGCAGGAAAATACCAGATAGTCCACTGTGACATTGGTGTCAAACATATCAGCATAGGACATTTACTTTGCTCAAGAAATGGAGAGAAATGGTTAACTAACATTGTGATCAATGGGGTCAAAAATACAATGAGCATGGTCTCCCTTCCAGGGCAGGGAAGACTAAACTTTCTTTGTGGGGCCTGGAAAAGAACTACAGCTTCTCCTGGTCCTAAAGGGACACAACTGAACTTGCCTGTTTGAGTCTCTTGAGGCTCTTCCTCCCCTGCTAGTTATCTTTACTAGATTTCTCATTTAGGTCATCCAGTTAAAATTGCAATTAAGTCTTAATGTTGCCACTGGGACCCAGCATGCGTAATGCAAAGAAGAACCTTTTCTGAGCTGGTGTCCGGACAGTCTGCATTTGAAATGGTTGACATCCAGTAGCTCCAGATTGGGTAAGTAAGTTATGCAATGTACTGTACTGTCTCTTGGTTTCCACCAGGCAGTTATAGTTAAAATTGCTCCTCTCTATTTGTTACAATACAATGGCTGGTAAGTTGCTTAAAATTCTCAACATGTTGACTGTTCCGCCAACAAGTTAATTTAATTCCTACTTATAAACTAGATGATAAAGCCTAGGCCCATCAGTCTGATATCTTCGATCAAAAACATGCAGTTGGGACCATTGTTAAAGGTCAGGGATTTTACACATTTTCTCTGATTTTCAGAAAGGCACCCACAACCGTTAACCATAAAATGTATGTAAATGAAATGGATCTCATTACTTATAGCTATGAAGCAAATTCTTTTGACAAAACCCACTGGTGTTCTGACCTAAAACATAGCTCCAGATCTGCATTTGCTCAGGTGTTAGAAAGCAAAATCAGTAATCTGAATTTGTCATATCCAATTTATTTCCAACTCAAAAGGAAATAATTATATTTAGTTTGGAACGATTAATTTGTAAATGTGTGCATTAAAATTATTTTTTTCTCCATACATGATGAAGAACAGGTCCCACATCATCCTTTGTACTGTTACCTGACGGAGGTTCCGGGTTACTTTCACATCATGCCAGGCATTGTCATTAAATTTTCCATTCACAGGTTCCACCAAAGCTTCAAAGGCTCCTGACCCCAAATTAATGACCAGTGAGACAGCACCATCTTTCAAAGCCAGATTTACATAATCTGCAGATTTCCCTGTATGAAGCATCAGCCCATTCCTTTGAAGGGTTCTGAATGACAATGTTATTTCATCGCTGCTACTCTGGATTGGGTTCTGTGACAAGTCGTAGCAGAAGTATTCTGATCCTTTAAATGTCGCAACATATTCTTCTCTCCCTGAAAAACAGAAAAAGAGATCAAAAATGGTTACAACACTCCATTTTTTTTTACAAATATTAAAAAGCAACAAGTGTTATAATTATTCTTGTTGTACAAAACTACATCTCTGACGATAAACCCAATGTAGGCCGGAATTCTCCGGTCGTTGCAACTCACTTTTCACGCCGACGGCGCACTCCTGCCTGTGGGGCTCCCGGTGACATGGGGGTCATTTCAATGGGAAATCCCATTGACAAGTGGCGGGAAGGTAGAATCCCGCCACCGGCGAACAATGTGCCACCAAGAAACATGCGGCTGGGGGACTGGACAATCCCGTCCATGGACTATTAAAATGGATCCAAAACTTTAGAATAGAAATAGTTATCTTCTATCGCTTATGTCAATTTCAAAGCCAAAATGTTTTTGCACAGGTTAATAGAATTCCAATTGTCACACGGGAGGATTAATAAAGGGATAGTTTGACACCTCCTCACCAACCCAAAATCCTGCTGCTCCATAGTGAAGATTCATTTGGGCTGCCTTAATTGGATCAGAGTGGACTTTCAGTCCCTCAGGGAAAGGAAGCCCCACTCCAAGTGCTGCCTGTCAATCTTACTGGCCAGCAGCTCCGTAGTCCCAACAGTATCAGAGGACTGCAGTGGCCACTGCTGGGACCACAAATAGTACTAAGGAAGAAGTGAAGATAGGTACAGGATTTAGGTAAGTCAGCGGACATTTGGCAGTAACAGGTAGGAGACCCCAGCCGTGTTGGGGGGTGGGGGCAGGAGGTTAAATAGTCTGGGATGGAGCAGCAAAGCACGGTAACACCTGGGTGTATCCCAGGTGGTCATTGGGAACCCTTTAAAGGAGGTATGTCATCTTCCTTTCCACTACCAGCTCGTGCTGTGAAAGCTGCTGGGCTGTTTACCATGCCCTGCTTTCCTCTCCAGACTCTAAAATTGCGGCTGAGATAGGATGAGCCCCGTAAGTGGCAGTTATTTGCCCACTTGTGGCCTCAATATGTCCAAGGGTGGGTTGATCACCTGAGACCTCGCCAGCTCACCTTAATATGGAGAACAAGTCAAGGATAGGCAGGCTGGAGCCCATATTACTTCACATGCCATCCTTCACCCTATGCTTTTTTTGCAATTGAGTCACAGAATTCTGAGTATTCTGACATATTTGTCCAATGGGGAACATCCAAAATGTACATATCAACTATTCCAAAGCAACAAAGTCCAAATGGCACTTCCACCCCTACCCAGGCTATTTGTAAACAAATGGCATTCTGATCTGCTTCCGAGCAGACCAAGATCACAGTCTTTGACTTTCTCATATACCCCTGGTAGAAATCCCCGTCACAGTGGCACATCTCAGATGGCTGGGACCACAAGAAAGTGACTGTTTTCATTCCCTATTTAATCACTCTCTGATGTGGTTTTAGCAGTAAAATGTTGGTGGTGGCCATTCATTCCCGTTATCATGTGACCTCCAAATGAGAAGTCACAAATCAGCAAATAGGCATGGTTTTGATAAGTGTGTTCCTAATTTTCACACCCATTTCTTGAATACTAATTACAGACAGCAACTCTCAGAGTCCACACAAACACAGATAAATTCAGAAATTGCTGTGAGATTTGCCATGCTCCACCACAAGCTTTATTTCACTGGGTAACTGAAAAATATATTCAGCATTGAATTCCATGTAGGGCTGTGGAATGACTGTACTTATCCATTAATTGCCCACTAAGCCTGTGAGAGAAAGCTAGAGCTGGTGCATTCAGGTAGTAAATTAATTTTTAACAGTGTATTACTGTCAAACAATGGACAACCCTTCCCAAGGTGGGGGCATTTAATCGGGTGGGAGGGTGGAGGGTAGGGACCTTGCCCCTTTCCATCTCTGTCCCAATTAAACCCATGGCAGGCAAACTAGTGGATGGCCTTCACTTAATGTCCATTTCGGGGTCTTGATCCTGTCACTGCTGATATGCATCCAATGACAGGTGCCAAGCAGGAAGCTCAAAAAACAAACTTTGTCAAGTTTGCCTTCAGCTTCACAGTGGATCAAGGTGAGTCTGATCTCAAGGAACCAGACATTGGGTTAGAGGGGGCCCATTGTGCATCACTATATGACTGCTCTTCTGATTCCCTCTGCCATCCCAACTGATGGTCTCCTCCTCATGGTGCCTATCCTGCTGTAACTCATCTGTAGTCTGGGTGGTTGGCTGAACCTGGGCTTCTGATGGGTGCATTGAAAGCAACTACCACTGCTCTCCCGGTGGTACTGTTGGCACAGGAGCAGCAAGCCTCTGATTGATCGGCCGCTCTCGGGGTTCTTAATCCTGCTGGCTACTTAAATGGAACTTAATACAGCTTGCCTTCCCTAAAGGAGGAGTTGCAGGCCTCTCATTAGCTCTCCAGCTGGTGTGCAACACCCCCATTGCCGAGATTAAATTCCGCCCACAGCGTGGGCTGCTGGCCTTCCTTGATGTGGGCGGTGCTTCTGCAGTCTTGGCTCCATAACCCACTCAATATCATGAGATGGAAGGCTAATGTGGAGGAAACCTACTAATTGACTGGTTCATGGAAGGTGCACTGCCACCTTGAAAAGGTCCCTGATCAGAAAATGAGCCTGGCATCGGGTTCCTCTGACTACGGGTTCCTGAGCCTCGGAGCAACGTTCATCCCAATATCTTGCAGAATGATGATGCGCTGACATTGGATCTGTTTGGGACCCTTAACTGCCTCAGTGCCTTTTGTAATTATACAAATTGCACGTTCCTAATGTTGGTCCTGATTTTTATCCACAACAAATGGCAGGAAGTGGATGACAGGGTAATCAAAACCATTCAATTTGACTTACCGGCCTGTCATACCCCCATGGGGCAACCATTATCGATCTCCCCATTGGGCTCATGGAGTGTGAACTTCTCAGTTTGGGGGCAGAAGCCACCCAGTTGCGGCTCATTAGAACTGAACATAAAAGTCGGCCAGAGCAGGGACCAGCATGTTGGTTGTCCTAATGGGGACTGTGATTAGGGATAGTTACTGATATGGGCAGATTATTGTTAATCGTAAAATAAATATTTTGCTTCCTACCACTGGCTTCCTTAGTCTTTAAGCAGCCCATTCATGTTGGCTTTCATTTTTCTCTATATAAATATTTTTATTCAAATGTTTTCCCATTTTATACGTAAAACCAAAATTACACATCCTACCCAAACACCACCCAAACCACAAACCCCGCACAACTGAAAAACCAAACCCCCCTAGATCCCTCCACCCTACTCCTGCATGCCCCTGACCCCTTTAGCAACTAGTGGTGACATGGCTCTTTGAAATACAGAATACACTGCTGCCATCTCTGGTAAAACCCTTCAATTGCTCCCCTCACAGTGTACTTGACATTCCCAAGGTATAGGAATTCCATCAGATCTCCCAGCCACACTGAGGCACTGGATGGAGAAGTTGACCCCCATCCCATCAGCACTCGCCCACGAGCAATCAACGAGGCGAAGTCCAGGACATCGGCCCCCGCAGTCTTCCGTAGTTCCACCAAGGCCGATACACCAAATATGGCCACTAAGAGACAGGGCTCCAGTTCAATTTTCAGAATCGCTGACATGGTGCTAAAGAAGGAGATCCAGAATGCCACAAGGCTTAAAACATGACGAGAATGTGCACATGGCTGGCTGGACTCTCTTCACAGCGCTCGCATTTTTTCTCCACTCTCGCAAAAAACCGACTCATCCTGGACCGAGTCATCCTTCACTACTTTCATAAATGTAAATTTCCAATTAAGGGGCGATTTATCATGGCCAATTCATTTACCCTACACATCATTTTAGGTTGTGGTTGTGAGACCTACGCAGACACGGGGAGAATCTGCAATCTCCACACAGACAATGACCCGGGGCCGGGATCGAACCCGGGTCTTCGATGCCATGAGTCAGCAGAGTTAACCACTGCACCACCATGCCGCCCCTCCTATACACTACTTTAAGCCAAATCTTGCACATGAGGACATGGCGTTTGTCCTCCGCTGGGCCTCACTTCACACCTCATTCTCCAATACCAGCTCCCACTCGTCCCACTTGGCCTTAATCCTCTCCACCAATACTGCGTCTTCAGACATAATCCTTCCATAGATACCTGAGGTATTTCCCTCCTCCGACCCTGTGAGCGAAAGAACCCCTCTCCATCAGCGAGGTTAGCAGCACCACAGGAAATGTTGGAAAGATCCGTTTTGCAAAATTGCGAACTTGCAGGTACCTAAATGAGTCAGCCCACAAGAGCCCAAATTTCTCCAACAACTCCTTCAAACTGGCAAACAGAACCTCCAAGAACAGATGGCTGTGCTTTTAATTCAGGATGTTTTTTCGGTGGCAAGGTATATGCTGGAACCAGGCAGTTGCGTCATTGATGTGTATTACTTGAGGTCCTTTGATAGTAGTACCTTAACACATACTTGATCCCAACCCATTGAGGTAAAGCTCATGTGACTGGCTTCAAGAACTGACTGACTCATTGACTGCAAGCATTACTTAAAGAGGCTGCAGGCACTCAGATCTGACAGTTGATGATCTCATCAACGTCACTCCAGAGGGCGAATACGAAGCTTGTGAATCTTCCTTTCGTTCTTAAGAGAATTTCCCTCCTTGTCTTTATGAATCAAACAGCATGTCCACAGAGAACCTACGTGTTTGCCTATGACTCAATCTTCTGGATGTGTACTTAACCTCCCTTTAAGAGGTGCTTGCCCATTTTAAATAGACCTACGTGTGAATTGTGCCTTGGAACCAGTTTGGATTTGAATCCACACTAAGTCATGCCCTCTCCTAGGAGTTATGACCTGGCATCCCCCCCCCGCCCCCCCTCCCCAATCCCTCGTACCTATGCAGGATGAGTTGCTGCTCAATGTAACTCGCTTTTTAATAATACAATTACAAATTCAGGATTGCGCAATGACTGGAACAGAATAATATATATAATAATAATCTTTATCGTCACAAGTAGGTTTACATTAACACTGCAATGAAGTTAACGTGAAAAGCCCCGAATAAAACAATAACAAAATAGTTACTACATTACTAATCACTCCCTGTGAAAGAAAATTGTAGGGGGCCATTTGTCCATTGTGCTTTGAGCCATAACTTTGATAAAACAATTCAAAACTGATCCCAATTACCTGTTTGACTTACATTTTCTTCTGCTTTAAATGTTTACCTACTCATCCCTTAAAAATGTACAATGGTCTTTGCCTCAACTATTCTTCTGACAAAACATATGTTCGGAATTATCTGCATAATTTATTTTCTCACTGTCAATGACTATTTAAAACTAACAATCCTTTTCATGGTCCTCCCAACTCGTAAAAATAGTGGCTGGAATTATCTGGCCGTTCGCTGGCGGCGGGATTATCAGGTACTGCCGGCAGCGCTCTCCCGTCCATGGGTTTCCCAGCGGTGTGGGGTGACTTAAGTGGAAATTCCCATTGATAGCAGTGGGAGCAGAGAACTCCGCCACCAGTGAACGACGCACCGCCTCCCGCTGCCAAGAAATCACCCGGCTGGTAAAACGGAGAATTCCGCCTGGTCTTGTCCCACTCAAGTATTTTTTTTTTAAAAATAATATTTTATTGAAAATTATTGGTCAACCAACACAGTACATTGTGCATCCTTTACACAACATTGTAACAATACAGATAATAATGACCTTTTTTAAATTTAAACAAAAACAACAACAAATAAATAAATATTAAATAACAAAAAATAAAAACTAGCCCTAATTGGCAATTGCCTTGTCTCAGGCCACACCCCCCCCCCCCCCATCCCCCCCCCATCCCTCCCCCCCCCAAGTCCTGGGCCGCTGCTGCTGCCTTCTTTGTTCTCCCCTATCTATCTTTCCGCAAGATATTCGACGAACGGTTGCCGCCGCCTAGTAAACCCTTGAGCCGACCCCCTTAGGACGAACTTAATCCGCTCTAACTTTATGAACCCCGCCATATCATTTATCCAGGTCTCCACCCCCGGGGGCTTGGCTTCTTTCCACATTAGCAATATTCTGCGCCGGGCTACTAGGGACGCAAAGGCCAAAACATCGGCCTCTTTCGCCTCCTGCACTCCCGGCTCTTGTGCAACCCCAAATATAGCCAACCCCCAGCTTGGTTCGACCCGGACTCCTACTACTTTCGAAAGCACCTTTGTCACCCCCATCCAAAACCCCTGTAGTGCCGGGCATGACCAAAACATATGGGTATGATTCGCTGGGCTTCTCGAGCACCTCGCACACCTATCCTCCACCCCAAAAAATTTACTGAGCCGTGTTCCAGTCATATGTGCCCTGTGTAATACCTTAAACTGAATCAGGCTTAGCCTGGCGCACGAGGACGACGAGTTTACCCTGTTTAGGGCATCTGCCCACATCCCCTCCTCAATCTCCTCCCCTAGCTCTTCTTCCCATTTCCCTTTTAGTTCGTCCATCATAGTCTCCCCTTCGTCTCTCATTTCCCTATATATATCCGACACCTTACCGTCCCCCACCCAT
The DNA here is from genome assembly GCF_047496885.1 of Scyliorhinus torazame. NCBI lineage: Eukaryota > Metazoa > Chordata > Chondrichthyes > Carcharhiniformes > Scyliorhinidae > Scyliorhinus > Scyliorhinus torazame. The sequence continues at coordinate 321,713,634 of NC_092707.1, read as the reverse complement.
TTCTTTGAGATGACTCTGTCCTGCACCTCTTGTGTCGGGAGCTGCGGGAATTCCCTCACCTGCTGCCTCGCAAAAGCCCTCAATTGCATGTACCTGAATGCATTCCCTTGGGGCAACTCATATTTCTCGGTCAGCGCTCCCAGACTCGCAAACTTCCCATCCACAAATAGATCTTTCAATTGCGTTATACCTGCTCTTTGCCACATTCCATATCCCCCATCCATTCCCCCCGGGGCAAACCTATGGTTGTTTCTTATCGGGGACCCCCCCAGTGCTCCGGTCTTTCCCCAATGTCGTCTCCACTGTCCCCAAATCTTCAGTGTAGCTACCACCACCGGACTAGTGGTATAGTTCCTTGGTGAGAACGGCAATGGGGCTGTCACCATAGCCTGCAGGCTGGTCCCCCTACAGGACGCCCTCTCTAATCTCTTCCACGCCGCTCCTTCCTCCTCTCCCATCCACTTACTCACCATTGAAATATTAGCGGCCCAATAATACTCACTTAGGCTCGGTAGTGCCAGCCCCCCCCTATCCCTACTACGCTGTAAGAATCCCTTCCTCACTCTCGGAGTCTTCCCGGCCCAAACAAAACCCATAATACTCTTTTCTATCCTTTTGAAAAAAGCCTTCGTGATCACCACCGGGAGACACTGAAACACAAAAAGGAATCTCGGGAGGACCACCATCTTAACTGCCTGCACCCTCCCTGCCATTGACAATGCTACCATGTCCCATCTCTTGAAATCTTCCTCCATCTGTTCCACCAACCGCGTCAAATTTAGCCTGTGCAATGTGCCCCAATTCTTAGCTATCTGGATCCCCAGGTAACGAAAGTCTCTTGTTACCTTCCTCAACGGTAGGTCTTCTATTTCTCTACTCTGCTCCCCTGGATGCACCACAAACAGCTCACTCTTTCCCATATTCAATTTATACCCTGAAAAATCCCCAAACTCCCCAAGTATCCGCATTATTTCTGGCATCCCCTCCGCTGGATCCGCCACATATAGTAGCAGATCATCCGCATATAAAGATACCCGATGTTCTTCTCCTCCCCTAAGTATTCCCCTCCATCCCTTGGAACCTCTCAGCGCTATCGCCAGGGGCTCAATCGCCAGTGCAAACAGTAATGGGGACAGAGGACATCCCTGCCTTGTCCCTCTATGGAGCCGAAAATATGCCGATCCCCGTCCATTCGTGACCACACTCGCCACTGGGGCCCTATACAACAGCTGCACCCTTTTAACATACCCCTCTCCGAACCCAAATCTCCTCAACACCTCCCACAGATAATCCCACTCCACTCTATCAAATGCTTTCTCGGCATCCATCGCCACTACTATCTCCGTTTCACCCTCTGGTGGGGCCATCATCATTACCCCTAACAACCTCCGTATGTTCGTGTTCAGCTGTCTCCCCTTCACAAACCCAGTTTGGTCCTCATGAACCACCCCCGGGACACATTCCTCTATTCTCATTGCCATTACCTTGGCCAAGACCTTGGCATCTACATTGAGGAGGGAGATTGGTCTGTAGGACCCGCATTGTAGCGGATCCTTTTCCTTCTTTAAAAGAAGCAATATCGTTGCTTCTGACATAGTCGGGGGCAGTTGTCCCCTTTCCTTTGCCTCGTTGAAGGTCCTCGTCAGTAGCGGGGCGAGCAAGTCCAAATATTTTCTATAAAATTCAACTGGGAATCCGTCCGGTCCCGGGGCCTTTCCCGTCTGCATGTTCCTAATTCCTTTCACCACTTCTTCTACCGTGATCTGTGCTCCCAATCCCATCCTTTCCTGCTCTTCCACCTTGGGAATTTCCAGCCGATCCAAAAACTCCATCATTCTCTCCCTCCCATCCGGGGGTTGAGCTTCATACAATTTTTTATAAAATGTCTTAAACACTTCATTCACTCTCTCCGCTCCCCGCTCCGTCTCTCCATCTTCGTGTCTCACCCCCCCTATTTCCCTCGCTGCTCCCCTTTTCCTCAATTGGTGTGCCAGCAATCTGCTCGCCTTCTCTCCATATTCATACTGTACACCCTGCGCCTTCCTCCATTGTGCCTCTGCAGTGCCTGTGGTCAGCAAGTCAAATTCCACATGCAGCCTTTGCCTTTCCCTATACAGTCCCTCCTCCGGTGCTTCCGCATACTGTCTGTCCACCCTCAAAAGTTCTTGCAACAACCACTCCCGTTCCTTACTCTCCTGCTTCCCTTTATGTGTCCTTATTGATATCAGCTCCCCCCTAACCACCGCCTTCAACGCCTCCCAGACCACTCCCACCTGAACCTCCCCATTGTCATTGAGTTCCAAGTACTTTTCAATGCATCCCCTCACCCTTAAGCACACCCCCTCATCCGCCATTAGTCCCATATCCATTCTCCAGGGTGGACGCCCTCTTGTTTCCTCCCCTATCTCCAAGTCTACCCAGTGTGGGGCATGATCCGAAATGGCTATAGCCGTATATTCCGTTCCCCTCACCCTCGGGATCAATGCCCTACCCAACACAAAAAAGTCTATGCGTGAATAGACTTTATGGACATAGGAGAAAAACGAGAACTCCTTACTCCAAGGTCTACTGAATCTCCACGGGTCCACCCCTCCCATCTGCTCCATAAAATCCTTAAGCACCTTGGCTGCTGCCGGCCTCCTACCAGTCCTGGACTTCGACCTATCCAGCCTTGGTTCCAACACCGTGTTAAAGTCTCCCCCCATTATCAGCTTTCCGGTCTCTAGGTCTGGGATGCGTCCTAGCATTCGCCTCATAAAATTGGCATCGTCCCAATTCGGGGCATACACGTTTACCAACACCACCATCTCTCCCTGTAATTTGCCACTCACCATCACGTATCTGCCCCCGTTATCCGCCACTATAGTCTTTGCCTCGAACATTACCCGCTTCCCCACTAATATAGCCACCCCCCTGTTTTTCGCATCCAGCCCCGAATGGAACACCTGCCCTACCCATCCTTTGCGCAACCTAACCTGATCTATCAGTTTCAGGTGCGTTTCCTGTAACATGACCACATCTGCTTTAAGTTTCTTAAGGTGTGCGAGTACTTGTGCCCTCTTTATCGGCCCGTTAAGCCCCCTCACGTTCCACGTGATCAGCCGAGTTGGGGGGCTTCCCACCCCCCCCCCCCTTGCCGGTTAGCCATCATCTTTTTCCAGCTTCTCGCCCAGTTCCCACGCGGCTGTATTTCTCCCAGACGGTGCCCCCCCGCCCATCCTTTCCCGCACCCCCTCCCCCCTTTTCCCAGCAGCAGCAACCCAGTAATTCCCCCCTCCCCCCCCCCCCGCTAGACCCCCCGCTAGCGTAATTACTCCCCCCATGTTGCTCCCAGAAGTCAGCAAACTCTGGCTGACCTCGGCTTCCCCCCGTGATCACGGCTCGCCCCGTGCGGCGCCCCCTCCTTCCTGCTTCTCTATTCCCGCCATAATTATCATAGCACGGGAACCAAGCCCGCGCCTCTCCCTCGGCCCCGCCTCCCATGGCCAACGCCCCATCTCCTCTCCCTCCCCACCTCCCCCCATCACCACCTGTGGGAGAAAGAAAAGTTACCATACCGCAGGATTAGTCATACAATCCCTCTTCGCCCCCCCCCCCCACTCGTCCCACCACTTTGTCCAAACGTTCATTTTCGTAGTCCAATCATTCCAATTTTTCTTCTACAATAAAAGTCCACGCTTCATCCGCCGTCTCAAAGTAGTGGTGCCTCCCTTGATATGTGACCCACAGTCTTGCCGGTTGCAGCATTCCAAACTTTATCTTTTTTTTGTGAAGTACCGCTTTGGCCCGATTAAAGCTCGCCCTCCTTCTCGCCACCTCCGCACTCCAATCTTGATAGACGCGGATCACCGCGTTCTCCCATTTACTACACCGAGTTTTCTTCGCCCATCTAAGGACCATTTCTCTATCCTTAAAACGGAGAAATCTCACCACTATGGCTCTGGGAGCTTCTCCTGCTCTCGGTCCTCGCACCATAACTCGGTATGCTCCCTCCACCTCCAACGGACCCGTCGGGGCCTCCACTCCCATTAACGAGTGCAGCATCGTGCTCACATATGCCCCGACGTCCGCCCCCTCCACACCTTCAGGAAGGCCAAGAATCCTCAAGTTGTTCCTCCTTGCGTTATTTTCCAGTGCCTCCAACCTCTCCACAGATCGTTTCTGGTGTGCCTCCTGTATCTCCGACTTCACCACCAGGCCCTGTATGTCGTTTTCATTCTCTGCTGCTTTCGCCTTCACGACCCGAAGCTCCTGCTCCTGGGTCTTTTGTTCCTCTTTCAGCCCTTCAATCGCCTGTAGTATCGGGGCCAACAACTCTTTCTTCATTTCCTTTTTTATCTCCTCCACGCAGCGTTTCAAAAACTCTTGTTGTTCAGGGCCCCATATGAAACTGCCACCTTCCGACGCCATCTTGGTTTCTGCTTGCCTTCCTTGCCGTTGTTCCAAAGGATCCGCTGCAATCCGGCCACTTTCCTCTCCTTTTTCCATCCGTGTCCAGGGGGAACACCCTTCTGGTTTACCGCACGTTGTTTTCAGCCGTTAAAATTGCCGTTGGGGCTCCTATCAAGAGCCCAAAAGTCCGTTTCACAGGGAGCTGCCGAAACGTGCGACTCAGCTGGTCATCGCCGCACCCGGAACGTCCCACTCAAGTATTAAATTCCTTTATCATTTTTTCATGGGAGTTTCCCTTTAAGACAGGTTTTTGTCTTATCACATGGCTTCAGTGATGTAATTTTCTGAGTGGAGCTGAGCTGTGGCTGTGAGGGTTTTGGTCTCACTTTCAATTTGGACTGCTGTGGATTACAGACAAGAAGAAATAAGTGTTTTGGCCTGTCTCTCTCTATTTTCATTTTAAGTATATGTTCTAGAAGTAAACAGGTTGTGCCTACCTGCTTTGGTAACTTAAAAGATATATTCAGGGAAAGCCAGTCCCATTCAAGTGAGAATACTGTGTGCTGGGCCACGCCCTTGAATAGAGGCGTGATTTATTGGATATTGTTTTTGAATTGGAACAGTTAAGGTGGAATTTATTAAGTGTTAGACATAGATTACTGTAGCTGGGTGGTGTCTTTATGTTTGCAATTGATAAAAAATATTGTTGTGTGTTTATATCTATGTTAACTGAGTTCTTAGAATAAAACGTCAAGGGAGTCTGTTGAATCACACCTGAAGAGAAGGCCTTTGTGCTCATCCTAGCCAAATTCACCAAAAGGTTGTAGGTCAGGTGGACTTCGTAATATACTTTGGAGTTTATAGAGATGTCATACCTTTCATCTGTCTTTTTTTTTCACCCCAAAATCTTTGAAACTGAACTATTTTCCTAAAGCAGGAAATTAGCAAGGTGGCTCAGTCTTCTGCAGTTTCGAGTATGAAACCTCAAAATGACTGGTATGTAGTTATTTAACAGTTATTCCAAAGAGTGCTTCATTAGTAGAATTGTAAAATATAATATCCAAATGCGTAAACTAGTGCATGGATTTCAAGAAAGAAGTTGGATAGGCAGCCGAGGGAAATAAACTTGCGGGGCGACAGGGAGGAGGGAATGGAACTGATGGAATGGCTCTACTGAGAACCAGCATGGATTTAATAGGCCAAATTACCTCCTCCTGTGATCACTCTATAATTTTACTTTTAATTCTCCACAACTCCCTGAAATTTATGACAAATATATTTGTTGAAAATTTGATACTAAGTCAAATATAGTCAACCATTCATTAACAATGAATGTGGCTAATGATCTTTTTAATACTGCATTTATGAAACACGCACAGGTTCTGCCTGCATATGAATGTAAACAGCCTATATTTCCCCATACAATCGGAAGTAAGAAGCAATTAAGGGTTTATGGTTGCAATTACACTGCAGATCAATTGCCAGAGATGCAGTGCTGCACAGGAAAGGAAAAGGAACTTATTTTCTCCACCTTTTGCAGAATCAGGCTTACGGGAAAACAGCATTCCAAAAGGGAGATCTCTCAGTGGAAGCATTTTGAACACTTGAACACCTTAGGTTGGAATTTTAGGCCCCTGTCGTGGTCGGGCTGGGGCCAGGAAATGCAGTGAGCCGCTCAGACGTCCATTGACTCTGGTGGGATCAGAGGGTCCCATCAGTGGGAGGGGCTATAAAATCCCACCTTTTGGCTGGATCTTTAGGACCCCAAGGGTGAGCGTGAAGGCCCGTAGGAATGGAATATTTGCACCACCAGACAGTGTGCAAGGACTATCCCATCACTGGGCACATTTCTCAGAGGCGGTTAGGCAGGCATCAGGCCTATTTCTTGGAAGCGATGGGGAGCTAGATGAACGAAGTAAAAGCCATTTAAGACCGAATGTCAGAGATCAGATGGAATTTGCCTTTCGAGCTTTAGGTTCACAGAGATATTGGAAAACAACCAGGCTGCCTGGAGGCTTTCATGCCCTCACTGCCTGCTTGCTTTCTTCAGAGGAAAAAGGCATCAAGGTGTCATCTTCTCTTATTGGGCACAATTTTGAGGCCATAGTCATCATCCGTGGAATCGGCGGCACAGTCAGAAAATCCCGCAAGAACCGAGAAACGCGAATATTGCTAGAGAGAAAGCGCGTCTTGATTTTCCCGCCCCTCGCCGGTGGTGTCGAGACTCACGCCCACAAAGGGTGTGAACCTCATATTAATATATTTCATTAAATTTACATATCATTAGTGGCGCCCCCACCACATGATCTCTCCTCACTAAATATTCATATCTTGCCGACAAAACGTCCTTCATCAAGGCCTCCAATAGGTTTGGCCAGGCGTGAGGCAGTCGAGAAGATCTCTCCAGAGGCACAGCGGTAGGTATAGCTTCTGGGGGCACATGCCCGGGAATTACCATGTCGCTGTCCCTGGCATATGTTGGCACTGCCAGATTGGCACTGTGCCAACCTGACAGTGACAACCAGTGCTGGGGCAGTGCCAGGAGTAGGTCATAGTGGGAGCCCCATGGAGGGGAGGTGTGTTTGGATTGATGTGTGCTGTGGGGATTTTTAGCTGAGCACCAGGCCAGTATTCACCCATATTTAGTTGTTTTTTGGGCCCTCCCCCAACTTGCTGGCAAGACTGGTTGCTCAGAGATCAGGGCGCCATTTTGAAAATGTGCCCTGATCCAGAAGTATGCTCGAGGGTCCCCCACACCCCCCACAAATGGGCAATGCTACTCATTGCAGACATAAGCTTTGCCGCAGGGGGCCCAATGCAACCACAGGGAATACGATCAACTGATGCACAGCCAATGGCCTTCTACTGAGGAGACCCTGGAAGTGTCTTGCCAATCTGACTCCCCACTTTCTGTGATCGGCACACCACCAACCCCACACAGTGGGGAGGGAAGCACGACAACACCCATGCTGCCCTCCAGACACGGGGAGTATGTGCAGACTCCACATGGATTGCAGTACCAGGTTACGGAGTGCACAGCAAACCATGGTGATGCGCAAGACTCTCTGGCAGCTGTACTGCAGGACTCGCCCTGACCAGTCCAGGCACCAGAACTGTATAGCCTGCTCCACCAGTGCACATGTAGACATGTGAAACTGGTTGTAATGAGTCTCCGTGGGTGTTTGTGACCTCCGCACTGGCATCACTGTCCATCCCCGCTAGGACAGGATCTGAGAGTGCCCAAGAATGCCGCTGTCATGGATGCTTCCTGGAAAATGGCCACACACCTGCATATTGCGCATCACTTTGTCGCAGACGATCTGCATATTGAGGAAGTGGAATCCCTCATGTTTCATGAAGTACATCCCATGCTGCCATGGGGAATGTAGAGCCATATGCATGCAGTCAATCAGACCCTTCACTTGGGTTGGGCAGCCGTGCAGGTGAAGCAGATGGCCCTGGCATCCTGGCTTAGCCTTGTCCCGGTTAATTTTGTAGTCGTGGTGAGTCCATGCAAATACGCATCGGTCACCTCTCTTCTACACATTTGTGCGGCAGACTGTGAGATGCCGCAGAGGTTCCCCTGAAATGAGCTGCTCGCATAAAAGTTCAGCGTGGCTATTACCTTCAGGGCCACAATGGGTGACCTCCCAGCTCATGTGGTGCCAATTCCTGCATGACCTGGCACAAGTGGTCCACTGTCCCTCAGGAGAGATGCAGTTGTCTCCGGCACTGGATCTCTGTCACCTGGAGGTACTTTGTTCTCCTGCAGTACATCCATGCTCTGTAGTGTCTCCTCTGAGCCCCCTCAATATATGGGCCGGCACATGGGTAACTCAGCGGGCTCTGCCACTCCCTCTTTTGCAGGGCGCTGGTCCTGTCCACATGCAGCCATATGTTGATGTCCTCTCTCCTGCTCCACTGTGTTCAAAAGCACAGCCAACTCCACTGGTTCCATCAACCTCACACTCCAAGAACTGAAAGGGAAGAACCAGATCTGTGAGCAATGAGTAGTTCTGATAATGCCCTCACCTATGCCCGATCAAGGCACAGGACATCCACCCATGAACATTCCCCATGTGAGCACCTTTCCAATGAGCTTCAGTCCCTTACTCTCTCACACAATGTCCATGTTCTAGATGAGCCTCTTCCAAATCTGCATGACAGATGCGCATCTACCTTGCCTAGCCTTCGTGGCCCACAGAACCCCTCAAAGTTGAGGACTGAGGACACTTGCGTACATTGACTTGCCCTGTGTGTTGACGTCATGGGGGGCTGAATCACTGCCACAATCCTGACCGTTTTAAGGCTCCCTGCTGAGCTCTGCTACCTTTGCACTTGTATTGGGGGCTAAACCTGTGTCACCTCCGTCTTATAGAAAGGTGAGTGCAACAATGTAGTTTGATGCGTGGGGACTCAGCTCCCAAAAGGTTAACTAGTGGGCGCCAATCAATGGCAGAATCATATATTACAATACTGACTCAATGGGTATAATTGACTTGTCAAAGGTGCTATTCGGGAAGTGGCTTCCTCCTGTGCCAGGCGAGGCTCACCTTATTTATTCCAAATTGTATTCCACTTGATCCTTAACTTTAACCTTCATTCCCCCAGCTGTCATGGATAGCGGATCAAACAAGCCAGCCAGCCACCCATGATAACATCCCTGATAGCCTGGACTGCAGGACTATTGACAGTGCCCTTCCACATTGCTCATGCCCTACAGTTGTACCTTACAGCCTGAGGATGGGGGGATGAATGTGACTGGCCTCATCGTCCCTTCTGTGTACGGGTCTTCTTGCCCTCATGGAGCTTATTACCACCCCAAGTCAGAGTCCCATTGACGATCAACTTGGCATGTCACTGAGCCCCACCTTAGAACCTCACAATTACTCACTGTGCTAACGCTGTTCGTTTTCCTGCTCCCACCCTATTCTAGCTGCCAATCCAGAGAGGCAATCCCTCCGAGCAGCCATCACTTTAATCCTAGCAAGGGAGACTATAGATGCGCCAAGTCCACACTAAGCACCAGACCCCTAAAAGAACTTAATGACCATGATAATGGAGGCCACAAAGACCAGCAAGCAGCAAAGCCTCACCTCCCCTCCTCACCTCCCAACTGCTGGGACTCAATCCCCTCCACCCCCACCAGTCCCTAAGAATGACTTAGCTTATTCCCCCACGTCCTCGCCGGTGTCCCCTCTCCATTGGACTCTGTCCTGGAAAGTGATAACCTGTGCGCTTATCTCTGATATGCCCTTCAGAGGTGACGTTGACAGATTCACATTTTTGTAGAGCTGTTCTAAACCACGCTGGTGTAATGTCACGCGGTGCAGACTGAATATTCAAAGGGGATGTAAATGACAGCGGGACAGTTCGCTAATGATATGATAATTTATTAAAATTAGGTTCCCCACCTTCCTGGATGGGTATCTCATTGTGTCGTGGATGAGGAGCCTGGAAAAGCAGGAAAATAACTGGCGTGAATTCCGTTTTCCCACTCTCTCCTGATTTGGAGCTCAGGTCGACGTTTGCCCTCTCTGTAAAGTCATCATTGCCAAGTAGAAAATGTCTGCTCTCAGGTTATTTCTCCGTTCCGCAGTTTTAATGCACAAAAGTAAGAGAGGACTGAATAATAATAATAATAATAATAATAATAATAATAATCGCTTATTGTCACAAGTAGGCTTCAATGAAGTTACTCTGAAAAAAACCCTAGTCGCCACATTCCGGCGCCTGTTCGTTGAGGCAGGTACGGGAATTGAACCCGCGCTGCTGGCCTTGTTCTGCATTACAAGTGAGCTGTTTAGCCCATTGTGCTAAACCAGCCTCTGCTATGCTAAACCAGCCCCTCTGTGCAAAACCAGTGTCACTAAGTGGGCTGCTCTTTTCACAAAATTATTGAGAGATCGATGGAAATGCAAAGGAACATCTTTCCACATTAAGCTGTAATGTTTACAGTGTAGTCAAATATAGCACACACCTGGGCAGTGACTACCTGAGCTTCAGCTGAAGACAATGGGTACGTTTTCAGTTTTCTACAGGACAGAAAACAGGCAGAAGCAGATTGGATGACCATTTTACATCTCTCTCAGTCACCTTTCTAGTTATAAACAAACATTGGGTAATGTGTAAAACAAGCTGTTGTTAACTATTGCCCTTTCCTTGTACAACAGCCAAAGTAAAAACTCATCCCAGACAGAACAGCTGACACACTCAACCTTTATATATCCACTGTTTTGATGGTCAACAGTTTCTATAAATAAGCCAAACCAAAAGCAACACCACTTCATACACAATTATGCTCAGATTTTCTGGTAATTGCACAATGTGATTACCATAAAACAACGTGCTCAGTTTTTAAATTTGGTGGATAACCATGTAATCTTTGCAATATTTTGTTTGTGTTGCCTTCGAGCAATGAAAATTTAAATATTAATTATGCATATGGATGAGCAATGACATTATTTTTGTCTTTCATTTCAACTCACAGACAAAGTAAAATAGGTTACCTCCAGTAATCATCAGGGTCATGTTCAACATCAATTTTCAATTATAATATTTCTGTTTCAATGTATGCCTAGAATATCTTACACTATTATTACACTTCTCGCCTAATGTGAAGTATCCTGCTCAAGGAACACTCAAACCTATTCATTTGTATGATCTATTTTACTGATCATTGGAAGAAGAAAATAGCTCTACTCATCTTGATATCTGAAGGTTTACTTCCTGCCAGCTCAGCGTACAAGCTGTATTAGCAATGAAAAGTATTGAGTATAGTGTGTCACTTGCAGAGTCCATTCTCCCACAGAGGTAACCAGAATGGACAAGAAGAATACAATGTGGAAACGGCAGACATGCTAAATAAAAATACAAGAATACAATAAAAATAATATTCTGTCTTCATACTGTTTTACTTCAAAGAAATCATCTGGATTTTAGCCCAGAGGTGAATTCTGTGTGGGAGGGCTCACTGAGAGGTTGAGAAACGGGGAAGAACAGGTTACCCGAATGTCCAGCAGAACTTAACTGCAGCGCTGCCTTATTTGCTTTTCCTTTGGGGTTCCTGCTCACAGCAGTCCGGTTCTCAAGCTGGAGGCCACTCAGACCTGAAGTCTGCTTCACAAGGCCAAAGTTGACAAGAGAAATTAAAAGTAATGGAGTGAAAATGATTGTGGGGTGGTCTCCAGATAATAACAATCTGGATCTTGGGAGGGGGTTTGAATCGTAAGTGGAAGGTGCTCCAATTGTAGGGGGTTGTAAATGATGGTCATGGGGATTTCCAATTGCAGGGTAGGTGAGGGGGGCATCCAATGAATTCTGATTGCTGGTCAGGGGGTTTCTGATTGTGAAGGGATTGTGGAGTATGGTGGTCAGTGCTGGAAACAGAGGCTGGCTGGGCTCATGACTGTGGGGGTTGGGAGCCCCAAGCCATTTGGACAGGCAATTGGCTTTTTGGGTGGATGGACAAAACGAAAGGCTCTGTAACTAAATGCACGTGGCATTCAAAACAAAACAGATGAACTGACAGTGCAAATTAAAATGAATAAGTATGATCTGATGATAGCCATTATAGAGGCCTGGCTACAGAATGAATAGATTGGATTGGATTTGTTGGATTGGATTGGATTAATATTATGAACCTGAATATTAGATTGAGACCTGAATATTGAAGTGTGTGTGACAGTTAGGAAGGACAGGAAGTTAGGAAAAGGTGGAGGGGTGGCTCTCAGTTAATTATGGTATTCGTATATGAGAGAAGGATTACCTAAGTTCAGGAAACCAGGATATAGAAGCAGTTTGGTTTGAAATAGAAATGGTGCTCAGGCCCCTGAATTTTAACTATACCGTAGGACAGAGTATAAAAGAAGAGATAATGGGAGCTTGTCAGAACGTTATGGCATAATTGTGGGGTATTTTAATCTACATATAGATTGGGAAAATCAGATGGGAAAAGGTAGCAGAACTGAGGAGTTCGAAGAATGTTTTTGGGATAGTTTCTTTAAACAGTACATCCTAGAGCCAACTAGAGAGCAGACCTGGTATTGTGCAATGAGAGTGGATTAATTTATAATCGCATAGTGAAGACACATCTAGGTAGCAGTGATCCCAATATGACTGAATTTTATATTCAACTTGAGGGAGCGAAAATAGTGTCCAAGACTAGGGGCTGGATTCTCCGATTGTGAGGACCGGCGTGGGAACATTGGCGTTTCATGCCCGAAAATTCGGAGCAAAATGGCCACTGATCCTCCGTGTAGATGGCAGCTGGCATGCTGGCAGCATAGAGCACCCGGCTCTAGCTGCTGATACGGCTGGAGAATTGCCGGGTCCATGGCCGCGCATGCGCATGGCAGCTTCCGTGCCCTGCAACATGACGCCGGCCTTTCGCGGACATGGTCTGCAAAATAGTTTCCCCCCCACTTTGACCGGCTTGCATGCCCCCCCCCACCCCCTCCCCCCAGTGCCCCTAGCCACTGGCAAGGTCCCCCCATCCCGGGGTTCGTCCCTCCCCCAACTGTGATGCGCTAGACTGAGTCCGCAGCCGCCATGCCGAGTTCCTGATGGATGAGACCATGAGAGACCCACTGTAGCCACCTGAGTTGGCCACTTCCCGACTTAAAATGGAGAACCGCAAAGGCTGAAGGGAAATTCAGCCAACACAGGCAAAGACTAGCAAGTGCAGAAATCATGTATATTGGAACCTGCAAAACAACCAGACAGCACTGAAACCAGCAGCCATCTGCATAGTAATGTAGCAGCCATCTGCATAGTAATGTAGCAGCCATCTACATAGTAATGTGCGATTCCCAGGCACAATGGCAACAGTTAACGTAAACAAAGCCAAGCCAGACCCCTTGGCGCCAGCAGGAGCCAAGACAAAGGAAGGCCAACGGACATTTAGGGATCGCCCAGCGATCAGGAGCAGCTCCAGCATTGGAGAAATCGATCCAAGTGATCGGAAAGTAGTCCAATCACTTAGAACCAGGTATGGGGTCCGCTCTGAAGGGACTATAAAGTAAAGCCCCCAAGTTCAAATCGTCCTTCTTGATAGGGTCACTCAGCAACTTGAACCAACCCTTGACAGTGACCTGCCTCGCTGCCATCAACCAAGTAAGTCTCAAGTCAACGCTCGCTACGAGATAGGCGCTCCTAGCTACCAGTCCATACCAGCTTTTGAATCCTGCATCTCAGGACCTGAACGAAAGGCCATTTGTTCCCCTGACCTGGTGGGCCAGTCTGAAGCTAAGTCTAGGCCTTTTAGTGATAGGAATAGCCTAGAAAGTAGAGTTTATGCATGAGTAGTGATTTACTGTGTATAATAAATCTGTTTTGATTTGGATCTTACTAATTGGTATGTTGAGTTATTGATCATTACTTGAACTTGAACCTCGTGGCAATATCATAAAGATACCTGGCGACTCTAGAGCAAAGGTTAAACAAACAGAGCAAATTACGATTTAAGAGCCAACCAAAAGTTAGCAACACCACGTCATCAGTAACTCGGCCGGTCGGGGGCAGAGCATCGGGGAGGGGCCTCAGGCAACGTCCTGAGGCCATTGATATGCCGCTTTGGAGGGGATGGAGCATCACAAAAGTGGCGCCATCTCCGATTTGGTCGTGAATGGGGATGTCCAGCCAATTGCCGACCAGAGAATCCCAGCCTAGTAGTTTAAACTTAATAAGGGCAATTATGAGGTCATGAAAGTGAAGCGAGCTGAAGTGAGCTGACACACGAGCTTCAGAAATAGACCAATAGAGGTTCAGTGACAGATATTCTGAGATACATTTCAGGATACACAGAATAGATTTATTCCAATGAGAAAGAAAAACTAAAAGGGCAGGGTCCATCATCTTTGGTTCACTAAGAAAGGTAAAGACAGTATCAAACTTAAAGAAAAAGCAGACATTTGTGCAAAGTCAGGTAACAAGCCAGTAGATTGGAAGGAATATAAAGAATGGCAAAGAATGACAAAATTATTGATTCAAAGGAAAACAACTAGTGCACGAGGGAAGGCTAGCTAATAATTTAGGGCAACAGTGTGGCACATTGGTTAGCACTGATGCCTAACAGCGTCAGGGACCAGGTTTTGATTCCAACCTTGGGTGACTGTGTAACATTTGCACATTCTTCCCGTGTCTGCTTTGGGGTTCCTCCAAGGGCCCCGGTTTCCTCCCAGAGTCCTAAGATGTGCAGGTTAGATGGACTGGCCATGCTAAATTGCCCCTTAGTGTCCAAAGGTTAGTTGGGGTTCTGGGGATAGGGCAGATAAGTGGGCCTGGGTAGGGTGTTCTTTCAGAGTGTCGGTGCAGACTCGAAGGACTGAATAGCTCCCTTCTGCACTGTCGGGATTCTATGGATGGTAACCATTTCTATAGATATTTCAATCTAAGAGTGAACAAAGTGAGCATTGGTCCGATAGAAAGTGTGTCTGGGGAATTAATAATGGATAGTAGGGCGTTGGCAGATGAGCCACACAGATATGTAGCCTCGGTTTTCACGATAGAGGATACAAATAACACCCCAGAAATAGCTATAAATCAGGAAGGGAGGTGGGACCTCAGGAAAATTACAATGACCAAGGAATTGGTATTGAGCAAATTGATGGGTCTGCAGCTTACAAATCCCTGAGTCAAGACGGACATCAACCAAAGATCTTGAAAGAAGGGCTAGTGAGATAATTGATGCACTTGGTTCTAATTTTCCAAAATGCCCAAGATTCAGGGAAGGTTCCATTATATTGGAAGATAAGGAATGTCACTCCCTTATTCAAAAAAGGAGGGAGACAGAAAGCAGGAAACTTCAGGCCAGTTAGCCTAATGTCTGTCATAGGGAAAATGTTAAATGACATTCTTGAAAAGATTCTGGCAGGGCACTTGGAAAAATTCAAAGCAATCAGGAACAGTCAACTTGATCTTATTATTATTTACTATTATTATTATATTTTTTATTATTTTATTATTATTTATTATTATTTTATTATTATTATCTTATGAAAGGTAACTCATGTTCAAACAATTTTTTGGAATGCTTTCAGAGATTCACTTGTGCTGAGGATAAAAGGAAACTAGTGGATATACTGTACTTGGATTTCCAAAAACTTAGTGCAGAAAATCAAAGCTCATGGTTTCGAGGGTAACATGTTGACATGGATTGAAGATTGGCTGGCTAAATGGAAACAGAGTAAATCTGTCTTTTTCTGGTTGATGAGTAGAGTGCCACGGGGATCAATGCTTAGGCCTCAACCTTTTGCAATTTACATAAATGACTGAAGGTATGGTTGCTAAATTTGCTGACAATACAAAGTTGGTAGGAAAGAAAATCACGAAGATGATGCAAGTTGATTTCCCTTTTCGCAGGACCGCCAACCACGTCCAGGGCTCGCTACTCTGCCCAATGAGGGGCCACAGGTTTGGTTCGGCCATGACACCTGGCCATGGCAGCCGATATGGTGCTGGCATGTGGTGCAGGGTGGAGTTCGACTGCCCTCTGGGTTGGGAAAGGGGTGGGGTAACAGGTGTTTAGAAAGGGGTTTGGTGCCAAGGGCACAGTACTACCTACTCAGCCTAGCTACCCTGAGGAGGTCGTGCAGTTTCTTCCTGCACGACTAGCAGGTCCGGTCGGTGTTACTGGTGGCGCTCACCACCTCTGACACCTATGCCCAAGCATGGCGAACGGCGGTGGCTGGCAGCCTCTTTCCATGGCCAGGGTACAGGGTGGCCTGCCATTCCCCCACGGCATCAAGGAGGGTCTCAAGCTCGGCATCCATGAAATCTGGGGTCGCACGTCTTGCTGCCCTCTTGTTGGCTGGGATGGTGTGTGTGGGGAGTGAAGCGGCAGCTTGTCAGCCTCCTGAGTGTCAATTGCAAATCCGGTGAATCTGGTACCGTTGCTCATTGGAATAAACTATGTTCCACTTCGCGCCGGTGCTAGCCCCTTGACAGTCGCTGAATTGGTCCAGGTACGGCCCCAGCTTCGCTGTCGTGGAAGTCCACGAATCCTGCGTCGACATTTAGTCTCAGGAACAGAGAACCCAGCCGCTTGTACTTTTGCTGCTTCTCTCCATTTAGGGAGAAGACAATGAAGTTACCATTCCTAGAATATAAAGCCTCTGTGACCTCCTGGATGCAACAATGGCCACCAAACTGAGAGATATTTGCAAAATTCACATGGAAGGATCCGCTGGCAAACAAATTCAAGGCCACGGTCACCTTGGTGGCCACTGGCAGGTTTCCCACCCAATTCTGTAGCTGTAGTTCTGGCCCCAAGAGCTGGCACAGTTCTGTAACCATTTTCTTGGTCGGGTTCAGTAGCCAAACACACGGCTCCAGGCTTGGGTGCAGATAGAAGTAGTGTTCCCCAAAAATATTAGATGGGCGAGGCCTCCTACAGAGAGACCTTCTCCTCATGTCTCCGTAACAGTCCGTCCGCTGATTCTGCTCGATCCCCCCCAATGCTACAGAACGAAGTGTATGGTAATTCTAACCCCCACAATGTATTAAGAGACCTTCTATTAACTATTGAAACCTATCCAAAATTCAGCACCACTCCCTGCAGATTTTACCACCTTTTCAGGCATATTTCAATGCCTAAATTCTCCTAGAAAGTTTGAAAAAGGAAATCAATATAAATAAGCAACTAAGGTAAAAATTGGATGGGAGTGCAATTGGGTAGCGCTGGTGGGATAGTTCCTCTTGCAGCTAAACACATGTTTGGCTGTGTTTAAGAGACAACATTAATTATAGCAGCAAGGTCCAAAATGGCAGGTTGAGCATTAAATTCTGTTTAATGTTATAAATTGCCTACTCTGCGTACTTCATTGCAGTGTTAATGTAAGCCTACTTGTGACAATAATAAAGATTTTCATTGTTATGATTATTATTACTGTCGGTACAGACACATAGTGCCTGCACTATCACCCTCAAGCATGCTGATCGGCACAGCCCATGCCAGAAATGGTCATGAATAGCCACCCCTCAACCCACCACCATTTCTAACCTCAACAGGCTCCCAAAGTGCTGAAAGTATAATGTGAGCGAATATTGCAGCTGTTGTTGGCAATATTGAAAGACTGATCTGCACAAAGGCTTGCAACCTAAGTGTAGTAGGAGCAAAACACAACAACTTTTTTTAATGGTGCAGAAATGGCCCATGTTAGTCAAGTTTTCAGCAGGTAATTGTCAAACAGTCCTGGAAACTACATTTCCCACATTACAATCTGTAAACGGGGTGTCTATGGGGCACCAATTACATGAAACGTGACCCCATCAAGTGGGTATTACAGTTGTGAACTATAACCCATCAGCCAGCCCCTTGAAATAACACCATACACTAGCCCTGTATAATACCAAATTTGTTTCACTTTCCAGCTGTTTAATAGCATTCTAAATGTTAATGCTAAAATAAATGATCCCATGACTGTCTGACTTAAATAAATATTCTGCCAGGTTTCCTATAAGATTACTCTCTCACAATAAATGTTGTGTCAATAAGACTGTACCTTTTAATTATTATTGTAGTTGAATATTCTGTAAGTGGTTAAATTAGGTTTTCAGTGTCCACATTGACATGTTAAATGCTGTCACACAAGCACATTATTGTGATTCAACTTTACTTTATTTCAGTCAACCTATATACAATAATCAGTTTATGTTAATGCTATTTTCAAAATTGGAAAGGTGAAGAAATCTGCCTGTCACAATAGCAATAAGTGGTTCAGGGCTAAAACTCTCAGAAGTACCTATCAGAGAATGTGTACTCCTGGTTCCAAGATAATTACATAAAATGCACTTTCAGTGAAATCTAATGAAGCTACAATAATAGTAAATGGTCATAATAACAAATCTGAGTTAAAATTACATTTTTAAAAAATCTATACATTTGCAATATTTTATATTTGTCTTGTCAGGAAATGCGACTTTTACTGGCTTGTCAATGTAAACATGGAAAATTCTTTCTCATGGAAAGACACAAAATCAGGAAAAAAAAAATTCCAGGAAAATTCTGGATTGACATTGAAATTGTCTCCTATATCCATCAATATCATCCAGCAAAAATGTTCCATTTCATATTTCAATATTCTATTCTGTTTCAGAAAATAAGTTTAACGAAAATGCATTTGAACAAATAATAATTAATATATGCAAGCAACTTACGATTACCCAATTACTGAATTATTTGCTTGTCAAAACTTGCATTGATTAATAATTTATAACACAATAATCAGGACAATACAATCAACAAAATCTTTGTACTTCAATGAGAAAAATTATATCAGATCAGCCAAGACAAAACTATCCGAAAGAGGTTGGTTGCCTTCTTTTATGTATTTTTTTGTGTAACTCCAAGGATTTCTCTGAATAATTTTATTACCCAAAATGTCCTTTTGTGTCCTGCTGAACACCTAGTCTATGTTTATATGTTCTGTTAATTATTAACAATCCATCTGCTTTCCATTTATTCCTATTTATTCATTGTAGAATAGCTATTACATTGTATATAGAAAAATAAAAATAATAATAGCTTATTGTCACAAGTAGGCTTCAATGAAGTTACTGTGAAAAGCCCCGAGTCGCCACATTCCAGCACCTGTTTGGGGAGGCCGGTACGGGAATTGAACCCACGCTGCTGGCTTTGTTCGGCATTACAAGCCAGCTGTTTATCCCACTGTGCTAAACCAGCCCCAATATGACATAGAATGAAACATTTATTGCATTGCTGGTGTAATTTATAGTTTACAATAGGCGGCATTTGAAAAAAACAATGGGCGCTATTGAACGGCCTTGTCACAGCCAACGTGGTGGTGCGACGAGGCCATTATATATCACGAGAGGTCTCTCGGGGGATTTGCGACGCTCGGAATATCTGGGGAGTTCTAACGAGATCTCATGAGATGTCGCAATCTGGACCTTGCTCTCACTGGGCGAGATTCAGATGAACATACTTAAGTGCGCCATTGGGCTCATTCAAATATGTCGGCGCCCGATTCTCCCAAGGCCCGAGAACGAATGCCTGCGCCTGGGAGACCTCGTCATGGCAGCGTTTAGCACAAACGTGGACCAGGCGTAAAGGCATCTGGGGGTGTATCCCAGAGGCACCCGGGTGGTTAGGCTCTGGGCAGAGAGGTACGCTGACCTTCCTGCTGCCACCCAGGCCCCTGGAATTGCCAGTTTTGCACATTGGTACTGCCATCCAGGCACCCTGGCCATGCCACACTTGCACTGCCAGGGTGTCTAGAAAGCACTTCCATGCTGGTAGGGGTACTACAGATTGCCAGGCTGGCAGTGCCAGGCTACCTGGGTGCCAGGTTGTCCCTGCCAGGGATTAGGCCTGGGGGTGCCCTGCCCTCAAGGGGTGGGGTGAGGGGCACTCTCTGACCCCTGAGAGGTAAGCTGGGGCAGTGAGGGGTCCGGAGGCCATGGTGGGGTGTCCGAGGGGTGTTGAGAGATTAGGGCAGCAATTAAAAATGGCATAATGATTTCTTCCTGCACTAATGGGCTGAGCTCGTCAGTGTAGAAAATGAGTTTAGTGAAGCTTTAATGGGACATTCCTGACCAAGGCCAGAAAAATAAACAGAGTCCCATCAGGTAGTGTGCCTTCTCTTCACGAATCCATGCTGGCTCTCCCTGATTGACTGAAATTTTTTGAAGTGTTCATTTATCCCATCCCTGATTATAGACTCCAGCAATTTTCCCATCACAGATGTTAGGCTAACAGGTATGCAATTCCCTGGGTATGGTATTACCATAACTGTAAGAACTGCAAGGGTTAATGAAGTGTCTAGAGTAGCCACTCGAAGGAGCTACAGTTACAAGTATATAAGGCAGTGATATTAAGTCTTGTGGGGAGAGTATGTGCAGGAGTCAGCTAGAGATAGTAAGAAGTACAAATAGTGTGAGTGAGAGCAGATCATAGTTTATATCAGTATTAAGATTAGCTAAAGATAAATGTAGTTTAAATGTTAATAATCAACTGTGCACTCTTTAGGGGTATGCATCAATTCCAAATTAATCGTGTTAATAAATGTATAGCTTTGTTTAAGTTCAAGCTATTTTGTGGTCTTTGTGAACACTACATTAACCATCCTGAATTAAGCAACGCAAAGAACAGCACACTGGGCTCCACCTTTCAACCTTCTTAAAAAGTGGAGTGACATGTGCAATTATCCAATCCAGATGGAATACTGCTGAATCTAGGGAACTCTGAAAGGTTATAGTTAGGGCATCTACAATGTATTCCCTACTCCCTTGAACACCCTCGGATGGAAAGCGTCAGGCGCTGGGGATTTGTCCCTCTTTAGTCCCATTAATTTCCTAGTTACTAATGCTGTACTTATGTTAATTGTATTAAATCCCTGTCTTCTAGCGACTATTCATTTTTTGGGGGACTTCCGGCACGTTATCCTCCTTTTCAACTGAGGCAAAGTGATTGTTCAACAAGTCTGCTATTTCCCTAATATCAATGACAATGGGCAAAATTCTCTGTCTGGGAGACTAAGTGTTGACGCCGGGACAGAATTGCGTGCACTTCACGCTCCCATTGGGGCTGCTATTTGTGGAGCAATTCAGGACATGCTAATAGGCCAGCACTCTGCCCATGTGCATCTAGAGCAATTTTCATTCCTGCCGGCATCTAATTTGCTGGGGCCAGAATTGGCGCTGGAGAGCTTGACAAGCTGGAGCTACTTATACACACTCAACGTCTCACACACTTAAGAAGCAAATCAGAGAAGACTAGCACCACTCTTCAACCAGTCGGAGTTGATGGGGTGGAGGAGAGGTGGAACACCCTTTTCCCCAGGGTGGGCAGGAGGCTCCAGCCCACAGTAATCAACAGGGCCTGGGCAGTGGTGGACATTTCGGTCAGTGCTATGAGCTTCACCAGGCGGACTAGCATGCAGTGTCAGAAGAAGAGGAATCATCTCCTCAGGCAGCTTGGGTGAGCCATCACCTCTGGTCCCCTGGCATCAGTCCTGTCCCTCACTCCTCACATCACACCCCACTCTCAGAGGCCAATCAAAACCCACCTGCCTGCAACTCCCTTACACCCCAGCTTGCACCAAATCCCAATACCTGTGCTGTCCTTTTTGGCCAGGTGCCTTGCACACCACCAGCTACAAACCCTTCCTGTAACTCGCCGTCATGCGCCTCACCATGGCTTTTATATGTCCCCGAGGAAAAGGCGGCCCACAACAGATGAGAGTGGGAGAAGACCGGAGGGGGCTTCTCAGACCTCAGGGTCTCATCCCTGTAGAGCAGAGGGTGCTGGAATAGGAAAGGAGGTGCAGGAGAGGACTATCTCCGAGGCAGGGGTGGGCATATAGCAACCAAGAGAGCTCCCAATGCAGAGTATGTCCCAAGAGGAAGTAGTCACTCCTCTCCCCCAGACCATTCCTTCCCAAGATCTCACCATGTGGTCTTGTCCTTTGTCTTGCAGGGTCACTATCAGACCAGGCTGGCCTGGCTGGGGTACCTCGCCCCCAGCCCAACCCCAGCACACCCCGGAGAACCAGTCCTGGGAAGACATCAACTTCTCGACATTGCATTCACCTGCACCCTTCACCATCGCAGAGACTATAACCGTGGTGGGGCATTTTAGTGAGGAGGCTCCTTCAGCACATCAAGTGTAAGTAGGGACTCCAGAGGGAATGGACAGTGGGAGGGCTACCCGATCTCAGGAAATAGCTGTGGTGCAGACAGTTATCGTGCTTCTAGAAAGTATGATCCCATTAATGGTGGAGATGCAGACGCAGAGCCAGGATCTACAGGAGGGGTTGTCAGCAACTTTCCAGTGCCTGCAAGTGTAGCTGGAGGAGTCCAACACCTTCAGGTGCAAGAGATTGTGCTGACAATGCGTGGTACCCAGGACAACACTAAATGAGTGCCATTCGGGTGGAAGCCTTGGGTCAAAAAGTCACTGCCATGGGTCAAGACATCAAAGTCTTAGGGTGCACTGTGCAGGCGATGGCTGAGGCTTAGTAAGGGGGGGACCAGGTACAGGCAGCCATGTACCAGGCCCACATGATATTTCTGTGGCACTCCAGATCTTGGCCCATTCATGAAGGGTCATGGCTGAGGACGACAAGAACATTGGCCGGGTACTAATTGACCAAGACCAGTCATAGAGGGACATGACCGAGGCAGCGAGGGACATGACTCACTCACTGAGAGATGTGGACAAGTTCAGTGCTCCATGATTGAAGGTATTGAGAGCCTGCTTGAGATGAGGGCGGGCCTCCAGGACTGATAGCACCAGGTGATGTTTGAGCCTCCGGAGCTCACTCCACCCTCACCTCCGTTCCATGGATTAGCCCAGGGGCCATCGAGCACCCCGAGGGAGGAGGAACTAATGGGGCCCATGCTGGTGCCTCCTGCAGGGGAGGCGCTACACCACCTCAACACTTTTGAATCCCATCTGACACTGGCACATTGATGGGCAGCGCACAGAACAGGGTGGCACCTCATCACCTGTGACACCCGAATATCGGCCAGGCCCATCCAGGTGCAGGCTTTCCAGAGGACGGCCACCAAACGCATCTCAGGTCAGAGGGCGGGATACACTGCAGGCCGCCTCCACACCTGATGCATTGTCTGGTGTCACACCTAGAAGGCCCAGTCGGCCTCTTAAGATAAGAAAGTTAGAAATCAGTTACGTTGGCATGGGTGAACACATAGGTTACAGGTCAGGGCACACTAATGTATATAATCACTATGAAACACCTTTTCACCAACATTCCAACCTGTCTCAATCCTCTGTTAGAAGGCTGTGAGGAATGAGCTGGGCTTGGGGTAGAGGGTGTGCCAGGTGGAGGGTGTGGGAGGTTGGTGGTGTGCGGTGTGGGTATTGGAGGATGGCACGGGACAGGGTCCTGAGGACAATTGCAAGATCCACCTGGGGTCACCCTCAGAGGCAGCAGGGAATGGGGCCAGAAGTGTGAGGCCGCCTTGTAAGGTAGCTTATCCAGTGAATGACCCATCACCGCTCAGCATCTCCATAATCGCCCTCCTCCCCACCAAAGAATATATGGGCAGTGAGTTGGAATGATCAGAACACATGAAGGGATCACCCCGGAAGGTGCTCCTGAAGGCAGGAGTCATAATTTGTCAAACGATGAGGAACACCAGAGCTCATCTCACAGCGAGTCATCATCATCCTCTGTACTATGGACAAGACCCGCTCATACTGCCTGCGTAGCAGGAGCTGGGGTGGTGGGATGAAGAGAAGGGAGGAGGGACAGGAGAGGGTGTGAGTGGCTATGATGAAGGGGGGGGGGGGCACCACCTGCAAAGGGGTGGGGGGAGGGGGACATGGGGAGAGTATGGAGAGGTGGGACAGGGTGGCAAAGCTGCCGGTGGCCAGTCCTCCTAGTAGGCAAATCTGATGGTGAAGATGTTGTCTGGTGTGCGGTGGCCCTGGAGCACACGTTGGGTGGCCTGCAGTGCCTGCCCGGGCTCCACACCAGATTCTTCCTTGCATCCTTATCGCCAGATAAGGCCTTGTTTTCTTCCTCCTCCAGACTGTCCTCCCTCTGCTGCGCAGTGTTGTGCAGGACACAGCAGGTCAGCACGATGTTAACTACCCACCTGGAGATATATTGCAGTGGCCCATTGAAGAGGTCCAGGCATAGGAAGTGCATCTTGAGGACGCTGATGCATCGTTCAATGACGCTCCTGGTTGCTGCATTGGCATTGTTATAGTAGTTTTCCACATCAGTTTGGGGCCTCCGGACAGGCGTCATTAGCCAAGAAGTCATCGGATAACCCTTGTCAGCCAAGAGCCAACCCATCACCCAAGGGTTAACCAGGAACCGACGTGTGTGCCAGGATGTATGCATCAAGTATGCTTCTGTGGCGATCAGGCGCAGATGTGCATGATGTGCAGCTGGTGGTCAAATATAAACTGCACATACAGGGTGAGGAAGCACTTCTGATTAATGAAGGGCACCTGCTAATGAGCCGGTGATTGTAGGGGACATATGTGCCATCGATCACATCCTGGACCTATGGCATGCCAGCGATGGCAGCAAATTCTGCTGTCCGGCATCCTGGTGTGCCTGATGAAGACTGAGGTTTATATAGTTTGCTGCCCAGGTGCATAGGGCATCCATCACAGCGCAGATGCGCCTGTATACACATGTCTATCAGTGAGTGGCATTGGGGAGTCTCTACCCTCGCCACCCGTGCTGTCAACAGGGGTGGCTGCCACAACCCATGTCAGTGGTAGGTTCTATAGTCCCTGCCCTCATCTGGATGAGCCATATGTTATCCCGCCAGCAGGGTGGCACCTTGTTGTGCGGTGGAGAGGGTCACAGTGTGCCACCAATCGCTTCCTTGCTTAGAGGCTTGTGTGTGCAGGTCTGATGGATCTCTTTGTCTATTCAGAACCCTGGATATGCGTTATCCCTTCTTAGTTCCCAAATAACAGAGATTCAGGCTGTGTTTTTTGGCAAAATTTCATTGAACTTTATTTGTCAGCTATGTCTACTGGTAAACTTTGGTTACAATACAAACTTAGGTCAGATTAATTGTCTTTCGCGAATACAGTAGTTGCGTTTAAAATACAATTACCGATCGTGGTTTTTCATCAAATCATGATACACTGCACAAAATTACTGATTGATTTCAACAAAAGAAAGATGGCAATTTAGCAAAAGCAAGCAAAGAAAATAAGTTTCAGAAAGAAGTAGATTTATTCCAGAATGGATTTTTCCATCCCGACAATTCATTTTCAAGGACATTATTATCTTAAAATCTCGCCTTCTTTTCATCTCTGATTGGCTTTAACTAATTTATAATTCACTCAATTTGACCAAAGTGTCTGTCTGTCAATTTTGAGAGAGATACGTATTTAAATATATTGGTCTGATTTTCTCATACCATTGCCTGAGAAAAACACATTTTCTGCTAAGACTTATCACTTTGGACTGATTGTTACCATCGAAACAGAACTGAAACCTCAGCCCAGTTCTTTGTAACACAATAGGGTTTTTCAGCTATTTGACCTCGCAGTTTCTAGCAGTCTGCAAAATGTGAAAATCGAGAGTCTTATCTGATTAATTATCAGCTCTCGTTGCACTGAATTAATGCTTAATATGATTTTCAGTTAATTATTCTTAATGAGTTCTCAATGAAACTTTTTATCTATCTCATCTATAGCGAACTAGAAAAGCTGATTTCCACCAGCAGGGTGGCACCTGGTTGTGCGGTGGAGAGGGTCACAGTGTGCCACCAATCACCTCCTTACTTAGAGGCTTGTGTGTGTGCAAGTCCTACAGATGTGAGTGAGGGAGGGAAGTGTTCGTCTGCTGAAATGAAATGAAAATGAAATGAAAATCGCTTATTGTCACAAGTAGGCTTCAAATGAAGTTACTGTGAAAAGCCCCTAGTCGCCACATTCCGGCGCCTGTTCGGGGAGGCTGTTACGGGAATCGAACCGTGCTGCTGGCTTGCTTTGGTCTGCTTTCAAAGCCAGCGATTTAGCCCTGTGCTAAACAGCCCCTCTGCTGGGAGAGTAGCTGCAGTGTGCTATGGGTCCTGAGTGTGACAAACAGGTTGTGACAACCTGACCTGGGGCAGGATGGATGGGCACAGGGCTTGGAGACAGCTGGTCATCCTACAAATGGGCTAGCTAATAATGTCAGTGTTGAGGCCTCTGCCCCGAGGTGAGTGTACCAGGGAGAGTGCCAAAGGCCATGGTGCATGTGTTCTTTGTTTCGGTGAGCTCTGCAATTCCCTGCTTCCGCTGCAGTAGACAGCGCTTCTGATGAGTGCACTGAGTGCCAGCCCCTGGTGTGCCACTGATTGAGCTTGGCCACACTGATCCCATTGATGAATCAGCTTGTGTCTGAGGGTTTCCGGAGGGACAGCCTGGGTGGGCTCTCCGAAGCTCTGTGAACATTTACAGGACACAGTGAGCAGTCAGCAGAGTGAGAAACCAGGGACCTGTAACTTGTACCAAATGGGTACGTTTAAAACAATTACTGCAGCAATAGCAGCCTGAGGCTGTCAGCAAATCTCTCCCCACGGCCCTGGGAGCCACCCCCAGAAACGCCACAGTTTTTAACAGCCTGTCAAACTTTGCTCACCTTCTTTCCACCCTCAGTAGCCATGGCGCCAGCCCCCATTTGTAAATACCTGTGGTAAATTGTGCCCACATGACTTCCGCCTGAATGATGCGGAGTCCCAGAGCACAGTGGGTCAAACGCGCTAAATACATTTAAATGCAGGGAAATGCGGGTTTTGCACGCCGTCACTGGCAAGGGGCACAAACGTCATTATCAGAGCCAGTGAGGGACCGGAGAATGGCGCCTGAATCAGTGCTGGGTGCTGACCTTGATGTTAGCTGGATGCCTGATTCGCCGACCATTCGCGGTTTGCCCAATATCTCCATTTTTAGCTTTTATTGGGCATACATTGCTATTGACCACCCGCTTTTCCTTTATATAACTATACGATTTCTTCTTATTGATTTGGATGTCCCTTGAAAATTTCATTTAATAATCACAGTTAGTGGCAGTTATAAATTGCTTTGTGACTCTTTGCTGGGATTTGTATCTATTCCATTGGTCTGGATCGGTGCTGTGTTTTGCATTTTTGTAAGTCCTATCTTTTAGTTTTATGCTGTCCCTAACCTCATTAATTGTCCATTGGAGGCTGGTTTAGCTCAGTTGGCTAGACAGCTGGTTCGTGATGCAGAGTGAGGCCAGCAGCGCGGGTTGAATTCCCATACCAGTTGAGGTTATTCCTGAAGGGTCAACCTTGCCCCTCGCCTGAGATGTGGTGGTCCGCAGGTTAAGTGACCACCAGTCAGTTCTTGCCTTCAAAGGAGAAAGCAGCCTGTGGTCATCTGAGACTATGGCTGCTGAAAGTTGTCCATGGCTTTTTTTTTGTAAAGTGGAGCTTTTTCCTCTCAGGAATATCTACTCGCTCTCTATCTTGTTAAATGTTCCTTTCATTGTTCGTCTCCATTGTTCTTCGGTGTTTTGGCCCATTAACAGATCTTCCTGGATTACGGTGGATAGTTATAGAGCCATGGAGTCACAGTATCATACAGCACAGAAAAGACCTTTTAGCCCATCGCGTCTGAACAGATAAAAAACAAACACGTAACCATTCTGATCCCTTTTTCCATCTCTTGGCCCATTGTCTTATGTGCCCTGGGATCGCAAATGCACATCTAAATACTTCTTAAATGCTATGAGGGTCTCTGCCTCCACCAACCTTTCAGGTAGAGAATTCCAAACTCCCACCACCCTCTGGGTTAAAATATTTTCCTTACATCCCCTCCTGCTCCTTACCTTATATCTATGACCCCTGGCCATTGACCCCCTCCAGCAAGGGGAAAGATCTTGTCTACTCTTTTTATGACCCTCCATCTCAATCATGTCCCCCCTCAGTCTCCTCTGCTCCAAGGAAAACAATCCAAGTCTATCCAATCTCTCTTCATAACTAACACTCCTGTAATCGAAGGCTACCCTCCTCACTATTTACCACCCCAACAATTTTTGTGTCATCCGCAGACTTACTGATCAATCCTCCTACATTCATATCTCAATCATTTATATAAAGCACAAACAGCAAGGGCCCCAACACTCATCCCCGCGGGACCCCACTGGACACAGGCTTCTAGTCAGAAAAACACCCTTCGACCATCACCCTCTGCTTCCTGCCACCCAGCCAATTTTGGATCCAATTTGCCAAATTTCCTTGGATCCCATGGGCTCTTACCTTTGATTTCAGTCTCCCATGTGGGACCTTATCAAAAGGCTTGCTGAAGTCAAGTAGGCCTCATTAAATGCATTGCCCTCATCTACACACCTGGTCACCTCTTTGAAAAACTCAATCAAGTTGGTCAGATGTGACCTCCCCTTAACAAAACCATGCTGTCTGTTCTTGATTAATCCATGCTTCTCCAAAGGCAGATTAATTCTGACTCTCAGAATTGCTTCCAATAGTTTTCTCACCACTGAGGTCAGACTGACTGACCTGTAGTTTCCTGGATTATCCCTTCCTCCCTTCTTGAATAATAGTACCACATGGCTATACTCCAGTCCTCTGGCCCCTCTCCTGTGACCAGAGAGGAATTGAAAATTATTGCCAGTGCCCCTGCTATTTCCTCCCTTACCTCACTCAATAGCCTGGGATATATTTCATCTGGCCCTGGAAATTTATCTACCTTTAAGCCTGCCAGACCACTCAGTACCTCCTCTCGCCTATGTTAACCTTGTTAATTTTATCACAGTCCTCCCTGATTTCTATACCCACACTGTCCATCTCACGAATGAACACTGACACAAAGCATTCATTTAGAACCCGACCTACACCCTCATCTCCATACACAAATGAACACTGTGGTCCTTAATGGGCCTACTCTTTCTCTAGTGATTCTTTTACCCTTAATGTACTTGTAAAACAACTTAGGATTTCCTTTTATTTTACCTGCCAGTATCCTTTCATGTCCCATTTTTGCAATGCTAATTTCCTTTTTAAGTTCCCTCTTGGACATTCTAAATACCTCTGGGGCTTCTGCTGTTTTGAACCCTCAATATCTGCCATGAGCCTTCCTTTTTCTCCTTACTCAATGATGTATATCTCTTGATATTCATGGTTCACTGGATTTGTTAGTCCCACACTTTTTCTTGATGGAAACATGTTAACCCTTCACTTTCCCTATTTTCTTCCTGAATGTGCCCCCCTGTTCTTCACAGATTTACCTAAAAGTGTCTGCTCCCTGTCCATTCTGGCCAAATCACATTTGATCATATTGAAATCAGCCTTCCCCCAGTTAAGAACTTTGACCTCAGACCCATCATTGTCCTTTCCCATATAAATGTTGAATCTCATGGAATTACAATCACTGTCTGCAAAATGTTCTCCAACTGATACTTCAACCTGCCCAGTTTTATTACCAGTAATTAATTCCAGGACCGCCCCCTCTCTTATAGGATCTTCCATTCTGGCTTAAAAGTTCTCCTGGTTTCATTTTACAAATTCCACTCCCTCTAAACCTTTCGCACTTTGGCTTCCCCAGTTAAGATGAAGGAAGTTGAAATCCCCCACTATCACTCCCCTGTTACTTTTACACTTCTCTGAAATTGGCCTACAATGTCTGCTCTTTTATTTCTCTTGAATTGTTTTGCAGCCTATAGAATACCCCCACCAATGTGATTGCTCCTTTTTGGGTTTTTAAGTTCTCCTCATATGACCTCAGTTGAGGAGCCTTCTGAGGTGTTATCCCTCCTTACTGCTGTCATTGATTCCCTGATCAAAATTGTGACAGCCCTACCTCTTTTACCTCCTTCCCGATCTCACCTGAATATTCTGTCTCATCCGTGAAAGTCAGCCTTACCCAATTCTAAAATTTTAGTCGCTGATTTGTTTTTCACTCCCGTACCTCTGAGATCGGAGGGCCAATATTCAAAGGGCATTCGCTGTATTTTCACTTTATTATGAGAAAATTTTAACTGTTACAGATTGAGTCAATGCTTAATAGGTTTTAATGGCTGCATATGTGGAGAGCAGCTAAAGGAGTCTCATCCCAGTGAAAACATCTCTCCAGCCACACATATCTCCCATGAAGGAGCCCTCTCAGCACCCTCGCGGCAATTGTTGGAACCTTTCCACCCCTCGGACGGCAAGCCACCAGGTCCGCACTCCCCAGGATTTGCACCAATTCACGCTAGCGGTACTCTCGGCTTGGGGAGCCAAAGCATCCAACTGACTGGTGAATGGTGCATCCTGCCCGACAATGTCATGCAAAATAGTTCCAATGAGCTAGTTGCATGATTCGGCTAGGTTGGGACGGGAAACCCGACTGGTCCGCTGGGAAACCCACTGTGGCCGGCGGGGGATACTGAAACTCACGACTGGTTTGTTGCCTGATCAGGATTCCCATTCTTAGCTGCAGGGAACGGAGAATTGGGGCCTGTTCCCCCTCTCTTTCCCTGTCTAATTATCACAGTTCCCACTTTTAAATCAATCCTTTGGAAAGTATGGGACAGTTGTGAAATGTGAATCAAGTAAAAATCAAATTTCAGTAATAATTACACACAAATTATCAAATTAATGGTTTAATTCCAAGATTTCGCCAAAATCAAGAAATATGAACCAAATCTTTGCAGACCTGTAAAAATGGCAGATGGGAGCCAGATACAAAATTTGCAAACAGTTGGCATGGATGGTTTGAGACACCATGGGGGGTGGAAAAGCGAGTATAAGTTGGCATTGAATTGGCACAGAGGAATTGAGGCACCATGGGGTCTTGCGGCAGCATTAGTCGGTTTGAGTTGGCATGCAGGGTATGAAATGGCATGGGGTGGGTTTGGGGCATTGAGTTGGCATGGGGATATAAGAGACAAAGGGGGTTGGATGGGGGTGAGGATAGAGGGCCTAAAATCTTCTAAAACCAATGACAAAAATTCCAGGGAACTAAGTTGGGCAATCTAACCAGCTTGCTTCGGCACATACCTGCTGTGTTTCCACCTAACACTTGCTTCCATGATTGGGTGGACCTGGCTCCATCCACCACCCATTTCTTCTCCCCCCAAACTGAAAATTTCCAGTCCGTTGCTTTTTTACCAAAGTAGGTCCAGTTAGTCAAGAAATCATCTGACCGTAACTTTCTGCTTCGGGAGCCAAATTCTGGCCCATGGCTTTTGTCATTCCAGATCCCCATTCCCACCTCCATCAGCAGACAAAACAAATTCAGCTCCACAACTACACACTGTACTGTAAATGTGGTCTTACAAGGTTTTTTCAACCCAAATATAACCTCTCCAATTTTCAATTTTATCCATCAAGAAATTAACCCCAGTGCTTTGCTCTGACTAACTTTTTACAACATTATTTGTACGTTTTATTTCTTCCATCTGCTTTATTATCAATCCACAATATTTCCATTGTATTCCTATTTTGGTACTTTGTTCCTGAGAGTGAGTTGTAAATGATCAAACTGAAAGGACGTTTCTACATCAAGACAGCCTATTCTCAGATTTGCATTGATCACGATTGCCTCATCTGTGTATGAAGTGATCCTTAGCTTTCCTTTCTTTTAATAAATTTAAAGTACCCAATTCATTTTTTTCCAATTAAGGGGCAGTTTAGCACAGCCAATCCACTTACTCTGCACATCTTTGGGTTGTGGGGGTGAGATCCATGCAGACACAGGTAGAATGTGCAAACTCCACACGGACAGTTACCTAGGGCTACGATCGAACCTGGGTCCTCGGCGCTGTGAGGCAGCAGTGCTAACCACTGCACCACTGTACTGCCCTCAATCCTTGGGCAGCATTCTCCATTGCCTGATGGCGATATCATAATCGGTGATTGGGCAGAGAATTCCCTCCGACGCCCAAATCGGGGACGGCGTCAGTCTGTCGCCGGTTTTCGAGTCTCCGACCCTCCGAAATGGTATCAACGCGTCGTGCATGACACACCATCGAAACAACGTTGGCACGTCATTGGAAGGCCCTCCCGTGATGCTCCGCCCCTGATGGGCCAAGTTTCCAACCGTGCGGTTGACGTGTGGTCTGAGCAGTTGGGAACCCAGCGTGGCAGCTGCTGGCCTTGGGGGCTTTTGCGAGGTCTTGGGGGATTTTTCGGGGGAGGCCCAGGGAGTGGCCTGTGCCGTCACATTTGGCGGATCGGGTCCGCGCACGGCCGGTGCCATGTTGTCGGGCGCCACCATTTCAGGTTGTTACTGTGCGCCTGCGCGGCCAGGGACCCAGCCATTCTCCAGCCATTTTTGGCATGGGAGCTGGGAGTTTCACCCGGTGTCACTGCTAGCCCCTCGCCGGTCGCTGGTTTTAGTGTTGTAAAACTCCCGCAAATTCTTCATTTCAGCTGGCACCTAGCCGCTGAAACGGAGAATCCCGCCACTCATCTTTCCTGACCAAAACGCTAAAGTGTTTAAAAATCCGTAAGAGCTACTAGTTTAAAATCAGGTTCAGTGGTAACTAAGTTCCTTCTATAGCCTAAAGTCCTGCAGTCAACTGAGTTTAAAATGAGAATTTCCCAGAAGAGTATTATCCTTCAACTACCAGCAGTGACAAATGTAGCTCACAGTTGAAGACTGAACAACCTCCTTCATTTGCACATTTGTGTGCCATCTTTATGATCATAGTATCCTCCCTTGTCCGAGTTGATTTTTCACTAAGATCTTGTAAAAATTGAAGCTTTCCTTCTTTTGCCTTTGTTGTAATAGATCTGATGAAAATTTAAAAAAACATGATCATTATACTCTCTTTTTTTCTTCTTTTGACTTTGCCCATTTTACTTGAGGTCTCCATAATGCCTGTTTAGCACCCAATGCCATTTCCTCTGCTAAATCTCCCGCCACTTAGGCCTTCCTCTTCACTCTGGCAGTCCCATCTCCATTAATCGCCTCACTACATTTCCTCCCTTTCTAAGCAGTAGATGAGTGTACCAATAGAATCTCTTCTCAGCTGCTTTTTTTATTGCTCCCACAATCTTTGCTGGCCGCTTGGTGTGCTGGGTCTTGATTGTGCTCGTTCTCATTCGGTCACAACTCCATCCCAGCAACCACACCTTATTACCTTCTTGTTGTTTCTCTCTTCTTGATATTGCCCAGGTTTCTGCACAATATAGTGAGATCAGTCTCAAGACCGAGATATTCTCCTTACTCTTAGGCCCCGGTGGGAATAGCCATGGAAATGCACATTACCAGCTTGAATGTTGCTTCCCTGGCTCCATCGCACCCCAACGCCATTATCCAGAAGTGGGTTGTGGAGGGCAGCAGTGCTACCAACCTGCTAGCGGCGAGTAATTAACTGACCTAATTGTGGTGATCCACTGTAATAGGAGGTGTAAGGTAGGACCTGCACTACAGGTTCGCCGGTAGCTCCTGCCAGCTGGCTCCCCCCAGGGAGAACTGTATAAATATGCATGACCTCCAGTGCCCCGCCATTTTGCCAGCTGCAGCAGGAGGCCTCGCATCTGACTGTAATAAAGACACAGTTGTACCCAACTTTAGTCTTTGTGCAATTGATCGTGCATCAATTTATTACAGTCAGATTTTCCACAGAATGGATATCCGAATAAAGCCCGATCGCCTGCAGCTGGATCCGCACTCGCCCGATGCCAGAAAATACTTTACTTACTGGCTAGCATGTTTCGAGGCTTACATCAACACGGCGGACCCCGTGCCAACGGAGGCTCAGAAGATAAACGTCCTGTACTCCAGACTGAGCTCCAGCGTGTTCCCGTTGATCCAAGACGCCACGAATTACACAAAAGCGATGGAACTCCTCAAAGAACACTATGCGCAGAAGGCGAACACGCTCTTCGCCAGGCATGTACTCGCCACCTGCTCGCAACTACCTGGTGAGCCCATCGAAGACTTCTGGTGGGCCCTAATTCCACTCGTCCGGGACTGTGACTGTCAGGCCGTCACGGCCGCCGAACACGCGAATCTCCTCATGCGCGATGCCTTCGTGACGGGGATTGCGTCGGACCGCATCCGAGAACGATTGCTGGAAGGGGCCACGCTCGAACTGGCGGAGACGAAAACCTTGGCGCTCTCCATGATGGTCGCATGCCGTAACATACAAACGTACCTCTCCCGGCACACTGCCCACCCTTCTACCCCTTCCTCCCCATCCTGGACCCCGCCGACGACCTCCTAAGCCGTGGCCCTGCCTTCGCAATACGCCTGCGCCGCACACCGATCCGTGCACCCCGGGGGTCCCCGCTGCTAATTCTGCGGTCAGCAGAAGCACCCCTGCCAACACTGCCCAGCCCGCACTGCAGTTTGTAAAGCCTGTAGTAAAAAGGGCCACTTCGCGGCTGTGTGCCAGGCCCGCGCAGTCGCTGCGGTCGCGCCCGCTATCGCCCCCTCCCCCACACCAGACGCACAGTGGGAGCCGCCATCTTCTCCTCCTGAGTCCATGTGCGACCAATGGGCGCCGCCATCTTGTCCCGACCCTGCAATATGCGCACCATGGGCGCCGCCATCTTGTCCCGACCCCGCAATGTGCGCACCATGGGCGCCGCCATCTTGTTCCCCACAGGGTCCCTGGACATCTCGATATCGGAACCGCACCCGATCGCCACCCGAAGCATCCGATGGCTACCCGCAGCTCGCTTCAATGACGCTGGACCAATCTCGCCCACACAACCTGGCCACCGCGTCGACGACGGTTAAAATCAACGGCCACGCGACCTCGTGCCTGCTGGACTCCGGGAGCACCAAAAGCTTCGTTCACCCAGATACGGTAAGGCACTGCTCCCTCGCGGTCCACCCGGCCAATCAAAGGATCTCCCTAGCCTCCGGATCCCACTCCATCCCGATCCGAGGCTTTTGTACAGTCACCCTCATGGTCCAGGGTGTAGAATTTAGTAACTTCCGCCTCTATGTCCTTCCTAATCTCTGCGCTGTACTCCTGTTGGGCCTGGACTTCCAGTGCAACCTCCAGAGCCTCACCCTTAAATTCGGTGGGCCCTTACCCCCCCTTACCGTTTGCGGCCTCGTGACCCTCACGGTCGATCCCCCCTCCCTTTTTGCAAGCCTAATTGTGGATTGCAAGCCCATTGCCACTAGGAGCAGACAGTACAGCACTCAGGACAAGACCTTCATCAGGTCCGAAGTCCAGTGGCTGCTCGAGGAGGGTATTATCGAGGCCAGCAACAGCCCCTGGAGAGCCCAAGTGGTAGTGGTTAAAACTGGGGAGAAACACAGGATGGTCGTGGACTACAGCCAGACCATCAATCGGTACACGCAGCTTAACGCGTACCCCCTCCCACGCATATCTGATATGGTCAATCAGATTGCACAGTACCGGGTCTTCTCAGCAATTGACCTGAAATCCGCCTACCACCAGCTCCCCATCCGGAAGTCGGACCGGCCATACACTGTCTTCGAGGCGGACGGTCGCCTCTACCACTTCATTAGGGTCCCTTTCGGTGTCACAAATGGGGTCTCGGTCTTCCAAAGAGAGATGGACCGAATGGTTGACCAGTACGGTTTGCGGGCCACCTTTCCGTACTTAGATAATGTCACCATCTGCGGCCATGACCAGCAGGACCACGATGCCAACCTCGATAAATTCCTCCGCACTGCCACCCTTCTCAACCTGACCTACAACAAAGAGAAGTATGTGTTCAGCACAACCTGGTTAGCCATTCTCGGCTATATAGTCCAAAACGGTCTTCTGGGGCCCGACCCCGAGCGCATGCGCCCCCTCATGGAACTTCCCCTCCCCCACTGCCCCAAGGCCCTCAAACGCTGCCTGGGGTTCTTTTCCTACTATGCTCAGTGGGTTCCAAACTATGCGGACAAGGCCTGCCCACTCATTCAGTCCACCCAATTCCCCCTTGCAGCCGACGCACAACATGCTTTCACCCGCATCAGAGCAGACATCGCCAAGGCCGGGATGTGCGCAGTGGACGAGTCACTGCCTTTCCAAGTAGAAAGCGACGCTTCAGATGTCGCCCTTGCCGCCACCCTAAACCAGGCACGCAGACCCATGGCATTCTTTTCCCGCACCCTTCATGCCTCTGAAATTCGACACTCATACATCAAGAAGGAGGCTCAAGCTATCGTTGAAGCTGTGCGGCATTGGAGGCGTTACCTGGCCGGTAAGAGATTCACTCTCCTTACGGACCAACGGTCGGTAGCCTTCATGTTCAACAACACACAGCGGGGCAAGATCAAAAATGATAAAATCTTGCGGTGGAGAATCGAGCTCTCCACCTATAATTACGAGATCTTGTATCGCCCCGGTAAACTCAATGAGCCCCCAGACACCCTCTCCCGAGGTACATGTGCCAGCGCACAAGTGGACCAACTCCAGCCCCTACACAACAGCCTTTGCCACCCGGGGGTCACTCGATTGTACCATCTGGTCAAAGCTTGCAATCTGCCCTACTCCGTCGAGGAAGTAAGGAAAGTCACCAGGGACTGCCAGGTCTGTGCGGAGTGCAAGCCGCACTTCTACCAGCCGGACTGTGCGCGCCTGGTGAAGGCTTCCCACACTTTTAAATGCCTCAGTGTGGATTTCAAAGAGCCCCTCCGCTCCACCGACCGTAACACGTACAATCTCAGTGTGGTCGATGAGTCCTCCAGATTCCCCTTCGCCATCCCATGCCCCGATATGACGTCTGCCACTGTCATCAAGGCCCTCAGCACCATCTTCGCTCTGTTCGGTTTCCCCGCCTACATCCACAATGACAGGGGATCCTCATTCATGAGCGATGAGCTGCGTCAGTTCCTGCTCAGCAGGGGTATAGCCTCCAGCAGGATGACCAGCTACAAACCCCGGGGAAATTGGCAAGTAGAACGGGAGAATGGGACGGTTTGGCGGGCCGTCCAGCTGGCCCTACGGTCCAGGAACCTCCCAGCCTCTCGCTGGCAGGAGGTCCTCCCTGACGCTCTGCACTCCATCCAGTCACTATTGTGCACCGCCACTAATAACACACCCCTTGAACGTGTTTTTATCTTCCCCAGGAAGTCCACATCCGGGGTGTCGCTCCCGACTTGGCTCGCTGCTCCAGGACCGGTCCTTCTCCATAGGCACGTCCGACTCCACAAGGCGGACCACTTGGTGGACAGGGTTCACCTGCTCCACGCTAACCCTCAATATACCTACGTTGAGTTCCCCGACGGCCGCCAAGATAGTGTTTCACTCAGGGACCTGGCACCGTCAGGTTCCACCCCAACAAACCCCCCCCCCACCCCCTTCAATGCGTCCCCCCCACACTTCACACCCCGCTGCCAATATTGACCCAACCTGACCACCCCCCCTCCCCTTTTCCGCACAACAGGACGAGGAGGACTTCTGCACGCTCCCGGAGTTCCCCGATGACTGGCCAGCATCAGCACCGCCACCACCGCCATCGGTGCCACCTCCACCACCGCCACCGTTACGCCGATCCCAATGAAGCACCAAAGCACCAGACCGGCTGAACCTTTGACGGACTCCGGACTGTCAACATGGACTTTTCTTTCCCTACCACTGTACATAATTCCACTAATTGTATATAGTTTCACGTCACCCCCGCCGGCCTCATTTTTAACAGGGGGTGAATGCGGTGATCCACTGTAATAGGAGATGGAGGACATGTACATGGGTGCACTGATCTGTGACAACTACAGATTGGCCCTGGCGAGGCTAGACATGAGGTTTGTTGGGAGGGGACGTTTGTGGACTTATCGGAGCTAGAAGAGGTATACCAGTTGCCGAAGATGATGAATGAGTTCAGGTACGTACAGATCAGGGCCATCCTGTAGGGTTTGTTCCTGATGTTGCTGCCCCTGGGGCTGCAGCACAGGCTGTTATCAGAGGACGAGATAGGGAAAGGCAAGATCTCGGAGATTTATGTGGATCCGAGTAAAAAGGAGGAACTTCCAGTGGAGGAAATTCGGCAAACTGGGAGGAGGAACATGGGGTGGGGAGGCAGGAGGGGTTTGGAGTGAGGCCCTGCGCAGGGTTAATGCATTCTCATCAAGCGCGAGATTAAGCCTAACGCAGTTTAAGGTGGTGCACATGGCACAAATTATGACGTCTTGGAGGAGTCGATTCTTCCTGGGGGTCGAAGATAAATGCGGGCGGTGTGCCAGTGAACCATTCCAACATGGTCTAGGCGTGTACGAGGCTGGTGAGGTTGTAAAAGGGGGTTGCGGAAGTATTGTTAAAGGTTCTGGGTAGGTAACACCGCGACCGTGGGTAGCAATATTAGGAGAGTCGGAAGATCTGGATGCTCAGGTGTAGAGAGAGGCTGATGTAGTGGCTTTCACCTCCCTGCTAGCCCAGATAAGGAGCTTGCTGATTGGCGGGATTCAAAGCTGTCAAGGGTAGGTACATGGGTGTGTGACCTGGCGCAATTTCTATACTTAGAGAAGTTTAAGTTCGCCATTAGAGGAATGGACGAGGGGTTCTCCATGCATTGGAAGCTATTCAGCAAACTTTTCAAAGAGCACTAAAACGTCAGCGTGGGGAGTGGGGGTGTCTTGTTTTTTTCATTCATTTTCATTCTTTTCTTTGTTAGGGGAAGGGGTTGCTGAGGGTTATACTGGAATAAGGAGGGAGGTAGGAGGGAGGAAGGGCTTGGAAAAGTTACGATTAGAAATGTTATTACATTATTGATGGTTTGTTATGTTTCTTTGCATCTTTTTGTACTGGAAGCGTGAAAATAGCTCCAATAAACTATCTTTACAAATAAAATGTTGGAGAAAAGGGACCTCCATCTTACGCCCTCTTCCTCACTTACCTGATAGGACAGCCTGCAGCTTCTTCAGTGTTGAAAGTCCTCCTATTGGATCTCCAGCTATAAGAGCTTGCCCACCATGAGCTCACTATCTGCTCATTAATTGGAAAATTCAGTTGGGGGACCATTCCCCACAAAGTGACCCCCATTGATCATAACCGTGGAGTTCCAAAGCCCACAGGGAAAATCTGCTCTCTATTTTTTTTTGTTATATTTGCAACTACATACCTGCCTCAATATTATCCTTTGAATCTGAATACGGATATGGAAAATTGCAAAGCAAAATTACACCTATCAAAATCATAGTCGTATTGGAAGTGACAAAGCAATCAAAAAGAATGAAAGGTTGAAAATCCATTTAAACAAATGAACCTTCAATTATTGTCAAGAGTGAAGTCGATCAAAATAAGCTAATTTTTTTTAACTCAGCTGAGCCCTTAATTTCATTGGATTTTCTGCCACTCCAAATAAGTGAAACTTGATGGATCACACATCACTTCATCCATCTATCCCGACACATGAATGTGTGCCTCTAACCTGCACCAACATACTGTACATGTAGCTAATTCCACAGATGACAACCAAATCCTTTAAAAATGATAGGTTCATATTACATGACAGCCATCAGAAGAGGCAGAGTGCAGTTTCAATGGGAATAGCTGGTGGACATAAGTGTAAAAATATTTTTCTCCCAAACAGCATGGCACTTTCTAACCATGTCCCTCATGCTGTTTAGGAGGTAATACAATGTGGCCTGAAGGGTTGGAGGAGTGAGGGAAGATTTTATTCACAGGTGTGGTAATAGATCATGCTGAAAATATAGAACCCATTGATTCTGTTCAGAGAAAGCAAAATATACTTCATCACTGGAAACATTGGTTTGAATTCAGCCCAAGGAGTGGTGATAAATGTTGCTTTATTGACGGGTATTAAGATATACAGTTTGATTGATTTCAGTCATTGATTGTGCTGCTACATACATTAGCTCTCAAAATATCATCAAACCAACCTTAAGGAAAAGAAAATCATATAAAGAGACACAGTACATGAGCAATCATACCTTGGGCACTAAAAGACATGCCTGGATGGAAGAGATCACCATATTATTTTAGCAATTTTAACCAATGTGGCTGGGTAGGAAAAGCACAGGATTGAGGAAACTTTGGTTTGAGATGCCACATGATTTTACTTTCCATTGAGTCAATGCAGAATAATATTGGGCAGATTGTAAAATAGGCATCTGGTTATCAATGGTAGGTTAGCTGGAATTTTGTTCCTGGGCAGCGAATTTGTAATTAGTTCAAAGATGCAAGTCAAAATTGGGAATAGTTGCACACTAATTCTATTAATATCACATATTGTACATTCTGATTCCTATTCATGGGCTGTTGTTTTTCCAATGAAACATTTTTCAAATATTTAGTTCTGGACAGAAGAAATAATGGGGAGATTCACTCACTCTATCCCTTTCCAAAATCTCCCTTGCCCTTGAAGTCAGGGGACAATAATGAAAAAGTGATTACTGATCACACATGCTAATCATTAATTCACTTCCGGCTGCACAATTTTAAAATTAAAGAAAGGGAAAAATGCATCCACACCCACATCAAATAATTCTCTCAAAGCTGCTCCTGCCCTGCTGCCTTAATACAACTGACATATTTGCCAATCATCATCATATTTTAGTTTGCAGTCAGATGCCTTCTGACTCCCTTTGGCTCATTTCATATTAGTAGACTGAAAGCACCCTTTTAACATACCATATTTTTCAGCTCTTTCTAATCTTCTAAATATTTCATTTACTAACAAACTTTATTACTAACACAGAGTTAAAATGTCTTGATCATAAAACAAGAAAATAGCTTACAATTACCCTTTAAAACAATGATAATCAATACAGTGATACAAAAACAATAACCCTGAACTGCAATCTTTATTCCCACTCAAACAATAAACCATCTCAGATTCCAATCCATTTTTAAATTTTAAACATAGTTAGCCACTCAGGAATACTTGCTCAATAGAGATGTTTGAATATTCCACTTTGAGAAAAAAAGATCTTTTGAAGCTGCATTAAAGAAAAACAGCTGACACCGTGTCAGAATAATGCTGAATCTCTGACTGTATTTTTTCATAAACATTCTTAGCTCACCTTCCAGCCAAAAGGTCACTCTGAAAACCTAATCACATCACTGTTTCAAAAACTTGGCTCCTCCCATTAACTAAATCAGGGGTGCTAAGCTGAAAATAATGTTTCTAATTAACTACTCCACAGGGAACCCTCTTGATATAAATAACATCCATTAGCCCAAACTTTTACGATGCTTTAATTGCACGACTGGCTCCACAAAGCCTAGATGTCTTACAAACCTGGATTTTTAAAAACACTATTGCAGCTGTCATATACACATTAACCCAGGTTTTTAACCCTTACTGCACCAAATACATATAATACAATATATCTAAAATTCCTACATTCATGAAATATGAAAAAATGAAAATCGCTTATTGTTACATGTAGGCTTCAAATTAAGTTACTGTGAAAAGCTCCTAGTCGCCACATTCCGGCACCTGTTCGGGGAGGCTGGTACGGGAATTGATCCGTACTGCTGGCCTGCCTTCGTCTGCTTTAAAAGCCAGCTATTTAGTCCTGTGCTAAACCAGCCTCATCACATTATGTTTAATATTTTTTTCTTGTTTTTAAAACTAATTAGCGTTCTGGGACTCTGTATCTCCACGTTTATTAAACAAGAAAAAAATTAGGGTCCTTTGAGCCAATGTTCTATTCTGCGATCTACTTGTCCAGTGGCATGGTAGCGGCAGGTGAATGGAGAATGACAGTGAAGGATAGAGGGCCTTTATGTTTCTATTTTAACTGTGACATAGTCCTACCACACCAAAACAGCCTGTCTTGTG
The DNA here is from genome assembly GCF_047496885.1 of Scyliorhinus torazame. Taxonomy (NCBI): domain Eukaryota; kingdom Metazoa; phylum Chordata; class Chondrichthyes; order Carcharhiniformes; family Scyliorhinidae; genus Scyliorhinus; species Scyliorhinus torazame. Next base: position 321,672,105 of record NC_092707.1, on the reverse strand, counting down.
CCCTGTAGCCCCTGTGGCTGCTTCCAAACTTATTCCCACATTAGCTGGCCCAACCCCAGCCCCACACCCATCCCCGCACAGTAAATCCCACCTTGGCAGGCACTTCCCCTGAGGTGGTGGACCGAGCTGCGAATTTTCCCAACTCCAAACCAACATTCTTCAAAAGAGGGAAAAAAAGAAATAATTTTTAATACAAATTTCAAAAACCTACCAACTTGTACGGTAAAGCTGCAACTTGAAAAAATCCATCCTTTTAGAGTTCCACCATGCACAAGTTGGGCTGACTAGAAATGGTTGGAATCTCAGCCGAAATTATTTTCACACTTTGCTTATATCAAATAAATTGCAATATCTAAATGAAGACTTTAACTAACTTGTGCAGAGAACTTCGGATTGGTTTGAATCACCAGCTGGAAGAACACACAGGATTTAAAAATGATGAATCCCAAACAATATGGATAACTGCTTGGTTTTCGGATCTGCCAGTGTGGTTTGCACGGTCACTAACAGTTACAGTACAGCCTCCCCGAACAGGGGCCGGAATGTGGCGACTCGGGGCTTTTCACAGTAACTTCATTTGAAGCCTACTTGTGACAATAAGCGATTTTCATTTCATTTCATTTCATTTTCATTTCATATAACAGCCTGCAGAAAAATAGATAGAATTCATCCTAACTGTAATAGGTGGTCAACAATAACAGCTCTCCTATGTGAACCCTGAACCATCTGTTTTGGGGCCCAGAATCATAAACATTCCTGCATTACACCTGTGATTACTGTTACTGCAACAACCATAGGAAAAACAAAAGAAAAATCATCCAAAATAATAAGTCGTTGTTGGATTTCATCTGTGAAGTGAAGAAATAAAATAATCTATGTAAATTTATGCACATATTTCTAATTTAGAAGCTGCGCAGCGAAGCAGCATTATGTAAAAGTAGTTTGAACTCAGCAAATTATTTAAAAACACATTTGTAACGTCAAATGGATAAGCAGCACTTATGGAATTAAATGTGAAAATTAATAGTTTGTTGTTTGGAAACTGTTAAAATTTAATTTCCACAATTCATAAATTTAATATGTTGAAAACGATAGGTGGAATTTCCCCCCCAAGATACAAAGTGTTAGGTTCTGACAAAAAACACCGTGTTTCTCCCCAGAGAATCAGACAGATTTTCTCTCCACATCTTCTGACGCTGTCAAAAATAATATGGGGGGTGGGAGGGGATGATGACATATTCTGTGCCATCACTCTGACGAGGCAGGACCTCATAGAGCCAGCAAGCCAAGGGCTTCAGTGGCATTCCCATCACCATCACTGGCATCGGGACTTTGTGGGAATGCTCCCGCCCCCACCAATGGAGATTCCTCAGGGGCTGTCCTGACTACCAGGGGGCGGCACTGACTTCCATATCCCTGGTATGGTTACCTCGGCTGTTGGAGAACAGTCATGATTCCCGCTGGTGTTCACGCTAGTGGGGGAAAGAGCATATGGCATCCCCGGAAGATACCGTGATAATCAAATTAATAATAATCAGGTTCATGCCCACGCTGGACGTGAACCTGATTTTGTTGCCAGTGGGGAGTGGGAAGACCCCATTTTGCTATTGCCCTCTCACGAGAGTTTCCCATGGAAGATTACAAACATGCCCAATCAGCTAGGTGAGGTCCATAATTTCAACACTAGTCCATTAATATTTTACTTCATAAATGTACTTGGATTGGATTGGATTTGTTTATTGTCACGTGTACCGAGGTACAGTGAAAAGTATTTTTCTGCGAGCAGCTCAACAGATCATTAAGTATATGGGAAGAAAAGGGAATAAAAGAAAATACATAACAGGGCAACACAACATATACAATGTAACGACATAAGCACTGGCAACGGCCAAAACTTTCGGCCAAAACAAAGTTTTCTTCAAAGTGGCAATTATTAGAATTATTGTTACTGCAGTACGGGACACATGAGACAGGGTTGATTATAGTCCCCGTGTGGCTTGAGGAGTATGCACTCCCCCGTTAACTATGGGGCCTCCAGAGAGAAAGGACCGGTGAAGCCTAACCGGGTCCTGTGTATATATACATTTCTATTATGAATAAACCAGTACTTTGTTTTGACTCGACTGACTGCGTTGCCATTACTAAACAGGTAATGAGGATCAACTGGAAGCTGTCTATGTGCACCTCTGGCAGCTCTTCAGTCTGTTTCTACATTTGCTCACTTGGGACTGAGGTACGTCTTTCTCGCTCGCTGTGCCTGTATTTGGATGGTTGGACGCTTTTGATCCTGCGATAGAGTCCTGGCCCCAATATACGGAACGTCTCTGTTATTTATTAAGGGCGAAGATATAACTGAAAATGAATGCCAGACTGTAATTCTGCTGACGGCCTGCGGCGCACATACCTTTGTGATTATTCAGGGCCATATTTTTTTTCTTTATTCATTCCTGGGATGCGGACATCACTGGCTGGGCCAGCATCTATTGCCCATCCCGGAGGGCATTCAAGAGTCACTGTACACCGTTGCGTTTGACCAATTAATTGCGCTGGCGGGGAACCACTTCCACCCGATGCCCTCTATTATCATACAGAGGTAAAGATTTAATGTGGCAGTGTGAGTGGAAGGGGAATCGGTCACTGAATATATCTCCCGGCTACTTACAATTGCTGAGTACTGTGATTATGAACCGTGTTAGCTGACATGCTGAGGGACCATTTAGTCTGCGGCATTAATGACCATGACATCCAGAAACATCTGCTTGATGATGTTTCCCTGACCTTTCAGCAGGCATTACATATTGCAATTGGTCACCTCGTCCACATGGAATTGGACATTGGTGCAGCCGAATCTGCCTCGGGGTGAGTGAATTGTATTTGTCTACTTTTGACTGCCCGCCTGGCCACCTACACTGGGGAGCAGCTGACTATCAAAGGCTCCACTCTCACCCCTCTGATCTAAGAGCGTCTATCTCTTTGCCTCCCCTTCCTTGTGGTACAGGGGGACGGCCCCAGTATGCTGGGCCGTGACTGTCTAACCAGCTGTGCCTTGACTGGCCGCGGATCCTCCAGGTGGATTCAGGGGGTTTGCAGGTTGTATTCCGGAAGTTCTCTGACATTTTTGGGTTGAGCCTTAGGAAGAAAAAAGCGGACGTAACAAAGATTCGGCTGGGACTGCAGGCCGAACCTCATTTTTTCAGACCACGGCCGGTCTCCTACGCACTTGTGAGAAAGGTTGAGAATGCATTGAGGCATTTGCAGGGCCTTGGGATCATTTGGTTGGTTCAGTTCGTCGACTGGGCAGCACCAGTAGAACCGGTCATGAAACCAGACTAGTCTGTTCGCCTGTGTGGTGATTATAAGCTCACAGTCAATACGACATCTCATCTAGATCATTACCCACTGTCACATATTGAGCACATCTGTGCCACACTGCATGAGTAATGCATACTTACAGCTCAAGCTCCATGAAGCCTCCAGAAGGTTTGTTGCAAACAATACACACAAACTTTATATCAATATTTTTTTTTTCCTGTTCGGCTTCTCTTCAGCCTGCATCATCTTGCAGTATGGGATAGAGGAGATTCTATGGGGCCTTTTCAGAGTAGTAGTCTACCTTGAGGATGTCCTCATCACAGACGCAACTGAGGCCAAACATCTTCAGAATTTGAAGACAGTACTACGACGTTTTTCCGAGTATGGTGTCCACCTCCATCTGGAGAAAGGTCTATTTCTAGCAAGGACGTTGTTTAATTGGGGTACCAGGTAGGCCACGATGATGCTCCATTTTAAATAATAACTCTTTAAAATGACATTTTGTAAATTTTCTTGCTAAACATTTGAGCAGAAACTGCTAGAATCAGAAGAAACATATTCCATCAGTATAGTTAAGTGAATGGTGTTGATGGATTCTGGGAAAAAAATATTCTGCATATGTTCCTGTGTAGAATGTGGATTAAAACTCACAGTTACAGTTTTGTGCAATGATCATGAAGCCTAACCCAATGTTTATAGGGAAGGCTCAGGCATTCAATTAAAAACTTCAATTAGGAATTAAAAGATACTAAAGGCAACACAGTGAGTAAACGTTATTAGAATGATGAAATATGTTAACTTCATCATTTCATTTGTATTTTGCTTAACCTTCACTTTGGACCCCAGGAATTTCATTTACTAAGTGTCATGAGAATGTCACTTTAAGAAATGTTAGGCTGCTCATGTTTCTGCAGTGATGTCAGAGTGTGGGTGGAGCTGAGCTCTGGCTCTGCTTTTTAGTTTCACTTTCAGAAAAGCTTGGGTGTGTCTGTGTTGTTTTTGGTTTTGTTTCAGTGTTGGAGCTGAAGCCAGACAAAGCAGGTGTGCTGTTGTTCTCTCTGCCATGAAAAGACTATCTCTTGATCATTAGTGAATTCAGAATTATAAATGTTCTCAGTAGTGAATTTAAACCTGATGTGCTTCTGTTAAAAGATGTTTCTTTTGTCTTCTGGATGTTGTTTGGGAATTTATTCAGGATTACTTAGTGTTGTATTCTTTGGGAGTTGAATTTGAATGAATGGTTGCTAAGATGTTCACTGTATGTTTTAAAAAGTTAACTTGAGTTCATAGAAGAAACATTGTTTTGCTTTAAAAAAATACTTTTCCATGTCTGCTATGCCACACCTGTAGAGTGGGCTGTGTGCTCCCCACACCACAATCTATTAAAAGTTGTGGGTCAGGTGAACTCCATGATACACTTTGTGGTTCTTTAAACCCTGGCACATAACACTAAGGAAAAACATTTTCATAAAGCACTGTGAGTGAATTTGGGGAACCCAATTCAGTGGTGCAAAAGATTTATGTTAAACAGATAGTGCGGGATCCACCGGTCATATTGCACCCAAAAAGTAACATGTCATGGCGCAACATGACCGGTAGATGCCGGGAGATCCCACTTCCGGGATCTAACTGGCTAGCCATGCCTTGCAACATCTAACATGATCTCACTGGGCGTCGCAATGTGAATCCCACCCATTGTGGGCGGGATCACTCTCTGGGCAGTGTGATACCTTGACACTGCTGGTGCAACTTGCCAGCCTAGGTGCTAGCCTGGCACTGTCAAGGTGCCAGCCTGGCACTGTCAAGGTGCCCAGGTGGCACTGCCAGAATGTCAGGCTGGCACTGCCAAGCTGGCACTTTTTGTACGGTGGTGATTACACCTGGGTGTGCCCTGCACAGGTGCAAGTGGGGGCCTGAGGACCCCTTATAATGAGTTGGGGCTTGGGGTACTTTGGGAGGTCGTGTTGGGGACTCGAGAGATTGGGAAATCATTTTAAATTGGCGTCGTGATCTCTCGCTGCATGAAGGAGATCTGGCGAGTGGAGCTCCTCAGTGCATAAAACGGGTGTAAGTATGGCCTCATTGGGGAGGCCCCCACTGAGGCCCTCAATCTACCCGAATGGGGGTTAGATAGCGGGGTGTTTCTCAGCACTCTGAGTGCCGGCAAACACCAGGCTAATCTCACGCTATGGGACATTGTCCCCGTTCGGGTAGATCGCACCCTTATAATTGGACATAGCAATTGATAATGGGTAAGAAATTAACACAATTGTGACAACAGAGTTGGACACAGATTAAGGGGGAGACATTTGTTCAAATTGTCCTACTCCTGCACGACACAAACTACATTTATTCCCTGTGGGCAGTCAATGCCATGGACTGCTACTTCCATGGCGCATGTTGCATTCTACAATTATATCAATGAAAAATGCACAGACATTTCCATTTTTGCATTTAAGCTGGCTTGTCATGGTGATGTCCCACTTCAATTTGTTATCTTATCTGTTTAGATGCTTTGTTTTATGCCTTACGTTTGTCGTGAGATATTGTGTGATATAAACAAATTTCTGTTCAGAGGAGTTTTAATAATATATTAATAGATAGAAACTGTTGAATCTTTGATACAATTGTTCTGTTTTGAAATAAATGCCAGTTATAATTTTGATTCCATCATAAAAATCTAGAGACTGCCACAAGCTTAGAGACACAGCCATTTACATTTTTGCATTTAAGCTGGCTTGTCATGGTGATGTCCCACTTCAATTTGTTATCTTATCTGTTTCGATGCTTTGTTTGGGAAAATACAAACAACCTTAAACTGATGAAGAATGATTCTGCTTTCCATCACATTATGATCAGACAGAAAACAACTTGAGTTCTTGTAATTCTATTTTGCGAATTTCCAATGTTAGTTCAAACAGAACATTCACAAGTGCCTTGGGGGGAATAAGAGCTTTAACTGCCATTAAAGCTATGAAAGCCTTACACTTTTCTATTACAGGTACAATACTGTCAGTGTTGCTTTGAAGAGGTTGAATTGTTAGCACCAATGTTCAAAGCAATGACATATTTGAGTCTATTGTATAGGTAGCCCTAGCCCAGCAGCCATTATCCATCTGTAAAATGACTTAACCATATATCTTCGTTCTATTTCTAAATCCTGTCCTTTAGCTGTCATTCGCTGCTGCCTTCTGTTCAATAGTGTGGCAACCCTGAAAACACTATTCAGTGCATGATTAATCCATCCTATTGTGCACATAAATGTCAAGCGATGTAAAAAAATATATATATACATTCCCACAGAAAATATGACTGAAGTTATTATTTGAAAAAACTGTTTTCTTTTCTTTTCAAAATACATTTTTGTTGCAACTACAGTATTATGAAAAGTGGTTTCATTCTTTGAGAAAACTGTAGATATTCCAACCATTATGAAATCATTCTGAGCAAATACGTTTCACTGTAATCCACAGACAGAAGAAAATAATGAGCATCTCAAACACAAAGCCAAATAAGACACTTGTGTCATAGCATCAGAAATAATTAATCCGAGCATCCACACAAACGGTTCCACTTCAGATAAGACAAAGAATATCCTCTACAAAGGTGCATATTAGTGTCATGTTTAAAGGATGGTATTTAGTCATTGATAGGCTTTTGGACGGATTTCACATGTAACATTGTCTTGCAACAATGCAGATCAAGCACAGAAAAGTGTCTACCTCACAATTACTAATTTGCTATATTTTCTTAAAGTGACTGACCCATTTATTTTATTCTGCGGAAAACTTAGGGGTCTACTTTAATTATTTAAAAGGACAGAAGTATTCAATAATGCAAAAACAAGCTGCTGATATATTTTTGAAGATCTAAAGTGATGCAATATAGTCAGTGGAATATCACAAGGTGAAAAGTAGTGACAGACTTCACAATCTAGAAATAGGTTAAGGACAATTTTAACCTAACCCATACAGTGAGAAATTGATCGATTGAACTGGCCACCGATCTTGCTCCCTGTATTCAATGGTAGCTTGCCACTGCAGTCGCCTGCTGACATACCCTAAACAACCTGAATGGAAATGGAAAATCCTCATTTCTCTGAGCATCAATGCATTATCAGGAAGTTTCTTGTAGCGAAATGGAAATCATGTTCACCCTTGCCACCTCAGTTATTTTCATTATACCAGTGAAGTCAGCGATTCATATTAGGTTTTAATTTAGTTTGGTCCACTGGTTGATAAACTATTGAGACAGCTATAAATGAATTTATAAGAACCATGCTAGGTTTACAAATGCAGGATCATTTTTTTGCCTTCATTACAGGGTCTGTAATGTGGCGGAGTGGACTGTCCTCTTATTGCAGAATAGCTCAGGATGCACGTGGAGTGGCAAAATTTAAAATTTTAGCAATGGCATGGCAAATTATATATCATCAATGAGGAGGTCCTGCAAAATAATACAAAAAAGGCATGCATTTCACTGCATATATTAATATTCACTTTATCTTTGGTGAGTTTTCTTCCCCAGTTTCATTCTAGCTACACCAAAAAGGTGTTATCAATACATTACAGAAGGATGTTTATGTACAAATAATGTTTCTTCTGGTAACTTTTTATAAATTGCACTCGGTACAGTCATTAAAGATGATTTGCCGCATCAGTTGTTTTATGTAATACTATACAATATATTGTCGAGCCTGCTGATTGTTTTGTACAATTATAGCATTATTAAAAATTACTATGTAATTGCCAGCAATACCTTTTCATTGAGGTTGCACAATTGTGACAACATTCTTTACAAATTCTGGGCCATCACAATTGCAGTCACATTGCTACTCAGCTCCTCGTTACACGGAAATGCAGCTGCACCTTCCCCCCCTGATGTTTTACTTGGATTGGGTGAGAAAGGCGCAGTGCAGTGCCCGAGGTCTTGTGTCGAGGGCTGGAGAGTCAAGGGCAAAGAAGACATGCCCGCTATTTTATGGCATTAGCTACCATAAACCTTAAAGGTTCCAGAACTTTGTGAAGCCGGGAAGCAGGTAAGTCTCCAATGTAAGTCGGCAGAAAGGCAGCAGGATGTCAGATTGGAGTGTGTAGAGTGGTTGGGGTGAAGTTGGGGTCTTAGGTGGTCAGTGGGGGGCCTCAGTCAGTGGGGTCATTGGGTGGGCAGTGGGGGTTGGATGGTCAGTGTGGCTAATTAATGGAATCATCATTAGAGTAGTTTGGGTGTCAGTTGGGAGGTTAGTCAGTGGGGGGTGCAGTCAGTGGAGGAGATGTGTGGTAAGTGATGGGGGTCCAGTGGGCAGTGGGGCTGTCAGGTGGTGGGGGGTTTGATCAGTGGGTGGGATTAGGTGGTAAGTGGGGGAGGTCGCGTGGTCAGTGGGAGATCAGGTGGGGACCAGATGGAATGGCACTTGTGGGGGTCTCCAACGGGATTGAAGACCCCCAACTGCATGCCCTTTGGGCAGTTTGGTGCCCTGGCACTGCTGGTACCACCTGGGTACCCTGGCAGCCCCACCTGTGTGCCATCCTGGCACTGACCATAATGCCAGTTTGGTACTGCCAAGGTGGCATTTTTTGTGCATGCACAAATGAGCCGGGAGTACCTCCCATGTTGCATTCAGGCCGGGGGAAGGTTGGGGATTTTATTTGTGGGCCTCGGAGATCGGGACAGCATTTGAAAATGACGTCCCGATTTCTCGCTACAACGGGCAGTTCCGGCGAGCGGACCTCCCCGTTGTAAAAAATGGGGCTATATGTAGCCTTGGCCGTGCGGTCCCCATTCAGACCCGTTATTTAACATGGGTAGCATTGAATAGCCACGTATTTCTTGGCACATGCTCGCTAAGGGACTTTGTTCCCTTTTGGGAAGATCTTTTTGTTTTGGAAATTATGTAAATATATAAAATCAATTAAATGTTAAAGTGAAATTATATGTCTGTGCAATTACTGTAGTTGAAATATTTATATTGGAAAGCTTTAACGAATTGGTGAGTTTTATAAATAAAGAATAGAGTGCTGTAATAAATCAATTTGAAATATATTCAGAAATGTGCAAAGGACATTCCTTGTACATAAGAAAGCTGCCAATGGGAGGGTGATGGGGAGGGAGCTCCCCATGGTCTCCTGAAGTGCAGTTTGATTGCTTTCAAGGTTGCAACAAGACTTTGTTTCTGATTAGAAAATGTTGCTGATATAGTCTGGAAAATGATGCATTCTGCAAGTGCAAATACTACAGAATTTGATCACTAGCCCTGGAAAGTGGCAACTGGAGCCAAACCTGCTGCTCCCGCAAAGATTGCAGATGCAGCCACAAGCGTTACCAGCGCTGAGGCACACTGTTTAAAAGGCCCACCTTGGTGCTCTGCAACTTTTTTCTAGTTACAATAAAAACAATAAAACAAAAAGCAGCCCTCTAGCCCTAACCCCTCATAACCACCCATGCCCCATCTATTCCAACTCATGCCCTCCACTCACCCTGTACTTTGTCAGACTCTCCATGCCAATCTATGCACCCCACCTAACTTTCAAGGCCCCTCATATCCTCCATGCCAACCTATGGTGCTTGCTTGTTCATTCACCCAGTGTATACACTTTGTGAAGACCCTCCATAAACAAAAGCATGTGAAAACACTTTTAAAAAGGTCATCCATTCATAAACATTGCTTTTGCTGTAGCCATATAGAAGTGTCAATCATCCAGACCAATTAAAGTACGAGTAATAGAAGCAGTAACCACTTGGAACCTCTTTATCATGTGTAAATAAACAATGCGTAACTGACAGAATAGATCTGAGAGGAAGAATAACAATCAAGCAATCTTTTTGTTGAGGCACAGCTGCTTCAAAAGAGTAATTAATGTCTAAGCGCTCAGCTTATCCAGTCTTAGTTCAGAACTCAGTGCATGAATCTTTACCTAATAGTTACATCTTTAACAAACTAAAATGGTTTGAAGGGTTAATTTCGGACCCAACAATTAGGCTGTGTGCAGCTAAACTAAACGAAGTCTAAAATTAACCAAGAAAAAACCTTTTTAAACACACACCACCTTTATGTCTGTTAAGACTCTGAAGTGCACAATTATTGCCCAATTAAGGACCTCATCCTGCCATCGCTGGTATTCAACCAGAGATGGGTGAGGCTGTCACCGCACATGCAGCCCGAAAAACAATGTTTCCAGAGGGTTTCTTGTCAAACACTCAGTGCCTGGACTCAGCATCGGCAAGGAGTGGGCGAGGCTAAGAGTCCCTCCCGTGCCACTCCTCCCACCAAAGCTGTCTGCTGCCTCCCTCCAGCTAGTGACCTCCATCCTGAGCCCGTCTCACCCCCAATTCACTCGTGGTTCTGGAGGGTGTATTTCAGGCAGATACTAGTATGCTCTCTTCGGTGCCCATGATAATGGGGAGCTGCCACTTTCGTTTTTGGATTTTCAGTCCTGGGGTCCTTGAACCGAGGAAAGGTTTGCTGCTTGTTACTTGTGTCTGACTGGCACTTGATTATCGTCATAAAATCCCAACAGTGCAGAAAGAGGCCATTTGGTCCAACGCGTCTGCACCGAACCTTAAAACACCTGCCCCCCCCGCCCCCCCCCCCCCCCGCCCCCCGGTAACGTAACCTGCACATCCCTGGACACCAAGGGGCAATTTAGCATGGCCAATCCACCTAACGTGCACATCTTTGGACTATGGGAAAGATCCGGAGCAACTGGAGGAAACTCACACAGCCACGCGGGGACCGTGCAGATTCCACACAGGCAGTCACCCAAGGCCGGAATTCAACCTGGCGCTGTGATGCAGCAGTGCTAACCGATGCAATACGACAGGCCCTCCAGAAAGTAGGTAATATCCAGCGGTGGATAAGGCCCCCATCTTCTGGATTATATTCCACCTGATGTATCAGCATCACAACTGAAATGTGAATTGTTGCTGAAATTTGACATCTTTAGACTTTACATAAATAATACCAACGCATATTTTGCAGGATTGGATTCATCTACATGCAAGGGTTGCTTTATTTATCTGGGGAATAACATTTTTTTGTGAAAAATATTTTTATTCAACATGTTAACATTTTCAACAGTTTACCAGCTTCCACCAACTGCTTCCCCATCCCCCGCAACTAAGTTTTCAAAATCTAAAATGAACAACCCAATCTCGGGTGGAACCCCTCATTCACCCCTCTCAGAGCAAATGTCACCTTTTCCGAGGGCAGTAACTCCAACAAGTCCCCCAACCACGCTGAGGCACCGGGGATAGAAGCTGACCTCCACCCCAACAATACCCGACTGCGAGCAATCAACGAGGCGAAGGATACAAAGTATGCCCCCACTCCCATCCGCAACTCCGGCAGGTCTGACACCCCGAATGAGGGGCGCGATTCTCCCACCCCCAACCGGGTCGGATAATCGCTGGGGGCTGGCATGAATCCCGTCCCCGACGTGTTCCGAATTCTCCACCACCAGAGATTCGGTGGGAGTGGGAATCGCGCCGTGCCGGTCGGCGGGGGCGGGAATCACGCCGTGCCGGTCAGCGGGCCAACCCCCGGCAATTCCCCGGCCCTCAATGGGCCGCTGTCAAACCCCTCCCGCCGGCGTGGATTAAACCACCTTTTGAATGGCGGGGCAAGGCGGAGCGGGCGGGCTCCGGGGTCCTGGGGGGGGCGCGGGGCGATCTGGCCCCGGGGGGTGCCCCCACGGTGGCCTGGCCCGCGATCGGGGCCCACCAATCCGCGGGCGAACCTGTTCTGTTCTGTTCTTTTTCTTCCACCTTCGCCATGGTCTTCACGATGGCGGAGGCGGAAGAGACCCTCTCCCCTGCGCATGCGCGGGGATGACATCAGCAGCCGCCAGGTGAAGACCTTTGGGCGCCGGCTGGCATGGCGCCAAAGGCCTTTCCCGCCATCCGGCGGAGAGGAAACCCCTCAAGGTGAGGGCTTGGCTCCTAAAGGTGCGGAGACTTCCGCACCTTTGGGGCGGCCCGATGCCAGAGTGGTTCCCGCCACTCCATTATGCTGGAACCCCCCCCGCCCCACCAGGTAGGGGAGAATCCCGCCCTAGGTCTCTCCAATTCCATACACAGAACCTCGCACATGGTGCTGAAAAATGACCCCCAATCCTTCTCCAAATTCAGGCAGGACCTCAACATATGGACATGGTCGACTGGGCCCCTCCCACATCACTCGCAACTACCCTCCACCCCCTCCAACATCCTTGCCTTCATCAAGTGCGCCTTATACATCACTTTTAGCTGAACCAACCCCAGCCTCACACACCAAGTCCAAGTTCTGACCCTTCGCAGCACTTCACACCATAATCCTTCCTCCAGCCCCAAATCCCCGCTCCTCCCACTTGTCCTTAATCCGTTCCTTGGACTCCTTTGCCGCCTCCATAATCTTGCCATAGATCGCTGAGATGACCCCACTCTCCAACTACCCCAGCAACAGCACTTCCTCCTACAATAAGATGGACGGTGCTACCCTTCATTGCAAAATAGGGCAGCACGGTAGCACAAGTGAATAGCACTGTAGCTTCACAGCGCCGGGGTCCCAGGTTTGATTTCTCGCTGGGTCACTGCCTGTGCGGAGTCTGCACGTTCTCCCCGCGTCTGCGTGGGTTTCCTCCGGGTGCTCCGGTTTCCTCCCACAGTCCAAAGACATGCAGGTTAGGTGGATTGGCCATGATAAATTGCCCTTAGTGAGCAAAAAAGGTTAGGAGGGGTTATTGGGTTACGAGAATAGGGTAGTGAGGGCTTAAGTGGGTCGGTGCAGACTCGATGGGCCGAATGGCCTCCTTCTGCACTGTATGTTCTATGTTAAAGCTCTCCTCCCGCAGCAGCACATACTTATGGAATCACAATTTTAGTTTTCGGTCAAATGTTAAGGCTGATTTGTGAGCACCATTAAATTAAGCTTTTTTTTTCAAATTGACAACTAGCGGCAGCAGGGCTGTAACCCACTGGGCAACATTTGGAAATTGAAATCTTTGAAGCTCCTTCATATCTACAATATTGTGTCTTATAGGCTAAATGCAAATGAAGAAAGTTCTTTTTAATATTTTGAACAAAATTACTGCCACATCTATCATAGGAGCAGGCTGCGTAAAGGTGCAAGACTCAATATATTTGCCACAAGGTGAACTGGTATTCTTTTATTTCCCACTATGTATCATCGATAATGAACTTTGAATTCTGTGTCCCTGAATTAAAAATTATTTATTGATTCCAACTGAGGAAAAATAAGGATACATATATTTTAATTAAGTTATTTAGTGGTGAGAACAAAGTGTTATTCTGCCAAAAAAAAGGATAGGCAGAATTTATCAATGAGCCATATTGGTTTGTCAATCTGACCAAGTTAAATTTCACAGCCAAAGCTCTCAGTCCTGCACATGCTGCATTTCAAGGTGTGTAAATTACATGTGAAACAGGAGATTAGTAATCAATTGATTTAACTAACAATGCAGTTGAAAATTCACAAAGCCATAGTCCAATAATTTATCTCAATAAGTGGAAAATTAACAGCTGTAATATTGATTGTTGTCATTCTCATTATCAAGAGTACTTCAACATGAAAACTGATCATAAGCAACCCATATTTTGTTCATAATTTTCACGTATTTGTCACGAGGTCTGAACTGCATCCATAAACACTTGACTTTTAAAATAGCACAATATATTCCTAGCTCAGAGCTGTTAAATGGAAATTTAAACTGCTTTATCTTTTTGACTGAGGAAGAGCCAGTAGGTTATCAGTTTGGTGCCAGCCTAATTATGGTTATTTGCCTCTCAGGGCTCATTAACTCTGCGCGGCTATGAGTGCCGGTTAAGACATTGTACCTTATTTCAAAGCTGTCTATTACTCCTGCAGAGTAACTATGCTCAGCTATCCTTCAATACAAGCTTCCTTCCTGATCTCTTTTAGATTCAGGCAGGTTGAATTACATCTCTACTATTTGCTGTGCTGAAACTGCATATTAGAACATAGAACATAGAAAAATACAGCACAGAACAGGCCCTTCGGCCCACGATGTTGTGCCGAACCTTTGTCCTAGATTAATCATAGATTATCATTGAATTTACAGTGCAGAAGGAGGCCATTGAGTCTGCACCAGCTCTTGGAAAGAGCACCTTACCCAAAGTCAACACCTCCACCCAACACTAAGGGCAATTTTGGACACTAAGGGCAATTTATCATGGCCAATCCACCTAACCTACACATCTTTGGACTGTGGGAGGAAACCGGAGCACCCGGAGGAAACCCACGCAGACACGGGGAGGATGTGCAGACTCCGCACAGACAGTGACCCAAGCCGGAATCGAACCTGGGACCCTGGAGCTGTGAAGCAATTGTGCTATCCACAATGCTACCGTGCTGCCCTTAAGAACAAATAAATCTACACTATATCATTTTACCGTAATCCATGTACCTATCCAATAGCTGCCTGAAGGTCCATAATGTTTCCGACTCAACTACTTCCACGGGCAGTGCATTCCATGCCCCCACTATTCTCTGGGTAAAGAACCTACCTCTGATATCCCTCCTATATCTTCCACCATTCACCTTAAATTTATGTCCCCTTGTAATGGTTTGTTCCATCCGGGGAAAAAGTCTCTGACTGTCTACTCTATCTATTCCCCAGATCATCTTATAAACCTCTATCAAGTCGTCCCTCATCCTTTTCCGTTCTAATGCTCCATTCTGCAGCAAAGGACATGTTTTAAATTCTGTGATTAAACTGGAAGTTTCAAAGCTGTCACTAGGTTTTACTCTGTTATGCTAATTAGCATAGTAACAACATTAATGTAATGTTCTTGTCAGGTGGCCTGATTTATATTACAAGATTTATATTACAAGAACACTTGCAGCTAAAACTATAAACGATTTATTTACATTAACTGTTGGTCAACTATATACAAAATAACAAATTAATAACTGTATTAACATGCAAGAGCAACCTTTTTTTCCCAGCTTCCTAGCCAGTCTCAGGTCACCTGACTCTAACATTCACTTATACACCAATGAGACTCCGAGTGGTCAGGCAGTGAATTACAACACAACCATGATATCACTACATCCCCTTTCCTTTGAAGGAATGAATTAATACATTATCATCTGTATATTTACATGTGATGTCATTAGCCTATGAGTCTAACAGTATTAATGCTTTTCTTAAAAAAATTTTAAAACTGGTTTAACAAAAATCTGTCTATATATAGAGGAAACAGCAAGCACAGTATGTGCAAATAGTCAAAATCTACAAATTGAGTTGATCGGGTATTCTTCTGACTCTGGTTGATCTTCTCAAAGTTTGACTTTGTTGCTCAGGACTTGTAGATTCAGTGTTCTCCATGACATTCTTATACTCAGGAACTGCTAAACTATCTGACACTGCGGCTGACGTTGATTCTAATGTAGATTCATCATCCATCACGGTGTTGTGAAAGTCTTCCCTGGTTTTCAAGAGTGCGCGATGATTTCTTCTTAAAACCAATCCATGCGCGAAGATCTCTTCTTAAAACCAACCCTTCCTGTGTCTGTACATTGTAGGAATGAGGTGCTACTTCTTCAACTACAATGGCTTTTCTCGAGCAATTGCCTGAATCTTCTATTTTCACAATATTATCACTACTCAGAGGTGGCAAAGTTCTCAACGCTCTATCATAGAACTGCTTTTGTTTTACTTTAATGTTTTGCATTTCCTGCAGGACTACTGCATTCTCTTCCTTCTTTTCCAAGTATGGAAGTGTGATACACAACCTTCTATTCGGGAGTAACTCTGCTGGTGATCTGCCATGTGACAATGGCAACACTTGGTGACGTGATTTCACGAGATATGGATCAGATTGGCTGTCCATTGCTTTCTGTAATGGTTGTTTTACAATATGTGCACTTTTTTCGTTAAGATCTTTGGGATACATGCCTCTACGAGCATCGCCATTTTTTTGTTTCACACACACCATGGTCTTTACCCCATTGATAGGTTCTTCTATCTTCTTGATAACTTATGGTTTTGGATCTGATATGGGTGGTAGGGTGGAAATGAGATTGACATGCAGATCGACATCTTCAGCAACTTCACTACTAATAGTTTGTATCGTTGTTTTAGATAATGCATCTTCTTCAAATTGTATCTCGTTGGCGAATGGTAATGCACTAAAATCAGTGAACTCATCGCTAAATTTTATGAGAATGTTCTCAGAACGTTGGAGTGTTGATCCAATCCTTTTGTGGATGCTTTGTACCAACTGCATTAGACTTCATTCTTCACAGGACTGATCACCTAATAATGAATCCAAGTCCTTGGATACAATACAGAATGGGACGGAATAAACTGTATTCCTCACCACCACATTCAGGTCACAAGCACCATAATATTTAATGCTTGAACCATTATAATCTCTCAGATGTTTTGTGATTTCTTCTAATCGGCTGAATTTTTAGATGTTTTAAATCAGACATGCTGATTAAATTAGCTTTGGCACCAATGTCAAACTTCAATTGGACCACTGTATCGCTCACTTCAAGTGGTAGCAGCCATTTGTTCTCATCAACCACATTTATTTTAAATGGAGTATCAGTTTGCATTTTTTTAAGTGCTGGAGAATTTGTTGATGTCTCCAAAACATTATTCTTCTCTGTTATTACTCCAACAAACAATGAAGTCTCATCACTGGAGACTGTGTCTTCCACTATGCTGACTGATCTGGGGTTGAGCAACAACTTAGAGCAAAGTGATTTTTCCTTTGCATCTGGAACAAAACTTGCCAAATGCTGGACACTGCCTTAATTTGTGCCTTTGACCATATATTTTACACAGAAATACGTTGTCCTGATCTTTAACCTGTTTGTTGGTGTGCGAGGAGCTGCAGGAACTTCCCTGTCATTTTTTGGAAATTTCCTGCCTACTTTGGAAAAATGGTGCTTTCCTCCAAGAAGTCGCTGCCATTACGGAGAAACATGATAGAATGCTGTGCTGCTAGCTTGTGAGCATGAGAAATCTTAACTGTTTGTTCCAAGGACAGCTCTGATTCCCTCAGCAACCGTTTCCTCAGATTATTTTCATTCAAGCCAAACACAATCTGGTCCCGAATCATGGACGATTCCACCACCGATAAATTACAGGTTTTAGCTTTTAACTTTAAATCAGTGATGAAATGATCTATGTACTCTTCTGTCTTCTGTAAACGTGATCTGAACACATCGCATTCATAAATGTAATTCTTTCTGGGGGTGCAATGTGTATCAAATCTTCAAATTACTTTGTTGAAATTTTTACTATCTTCATCGTTTGCAAATTTAAATGTATTAACACAACAATTGCTTCGGGCCCTATCGCTGTTAGGAGCATTGCTACCTGATATGAATCTGATTCATCTCCTAACTTTACTGCAGTAAGAAACAGATTAAATTGTTGTTTCAACACATGCCAGTTGCTGTCCACATCACCATGAAATCTGAAATTCATTGGCGGCTTCAACGACTCCATGTTGTCAATTCTTGCAGTCTAAAAAAATATTCAAATCTCTATGGACCTCGTGACAGGATGACTCGATGATGTGATAGTTTTTTTCTCAGTGTTTAATTCCATCTAGCCCTGGTACCATATAATGTTCTTGTCGGATGGTCTGATTTATATTACAAGAACACCAGTATCTAAAGCTATAAACGATTTATTACCATTAACTGTGGGTCAACTATTTACAAAACAACAGGGAAATAACAGTATTAACATGCAAAAGCAACCTCTCTCCCAGTTTCCTAGTCGCTCTGAGGTCATCTAAACTCTAACACAATTGCTTCACAGCTCCAGGGTCCCAGGTTCGATTCCGGCTTGGGTCACTGTCTGTGCGGAGTCTGCACATCCTCCCCGTGTGTGCGTGGGTTTCCTCCGGGTGCTCCGGTTTCCTCCCACAGTCCAAAGATGTGCAGGTTAGGTGGATTGGCCATGATAAATTGCCCTTAGTGTTCAAAATTGCCCTTGGTGTTGGGTGGGGTTACTGGGTTATGGGGATAGGGTGGAAGTGTGGGCTTGGGTATGGTGCTCTTTCCAAGAGCCGGTGTAGACTCGATGGGCCGAATGGCCTCCTTCTGCACTGTAAATTCTATGATTCTATGATTCACTTGTATACTAATGAGACTCCTAGTGGTCAGTCGGTGAATTACAAGACAACCATGATATCACCACAATGACCACTTTTTTTGGTTTTTGCAGACTTGAATTAAATTCCTCCAAGTGCACTGATCCACCAGTCATTGCAATGCTCCTATTATAAAATGATTTTACCCCAAGATCAGAAATTACATGTTATCACACGGTACGATAGCACAGTGATTAGCGAAGTTGCTTCACAGCTCCAGTGTCCCGGGTTCGACTGTCAGCTTGGGTAACAGTCTGTGCTGAATCTGCACGTACTCCCTGTGTCTGCATGGGTTTCCTCCGGGTGCTCCGGTTTCCTCCCACAGTCCAAAGATGTGCAGGTTAGCTGGATTGGCCATGCTAAATTGCCCTTAGTGTCTAAAAAGGGTAGGTGGGGTGGTGGGGTTGCAGGGGTGGGGTGGAGGTGGTCTTGAGTGGGGTGCTCTTTCCAGGGGCCGGTGTGTACTCGATGGGCTGAATGGCCTCCTTCTGCACTGTATATTTATGAAACTCTACATCAGATTTGAGCACAGAGCTATCTTTCAGGTAGCATTGGCCTAATGTTACAATGAAAAGCAACCATGTAGTTGAGAAGAGAAATTGGTTTACACCATACAAAACAACAAGGTACAAGTGGTAAACAGAGCATTAGGCTTACATTTCAGGAACAACCATCCTATGCTAAATCAGCAATAGGCAATAGATCCATAAAACCAGAATATGTAAGAGCCGAATTAGGCCATTCGGTCCATCAAGTCTGCCCCTCCATTTGATCATGGCTGAAATGTACCTCATCCACATTCTCCTGCTTTCTCCTCATAACCCCTGATACCCTTATTAATCCAGTAGCACAGTGGTTAGCACTGTTGCTTCACAGCACCAGGGACCCTGGTTTGATTCCCAGCTTGGGTCACTGTCTGTGCGGAGTCTGCATGTTCTCCCAGTGTCTGCATGGGTTTCCTCTGGGTACTCCAGTTTCCTCCCACAAGTCCCGAAAGACGTACTTGTTAGGTGAATTGGACAGTCTGAATTTTCCCTCAGTGTACCCGAACAGGCGCCGGAGTGTGGCGACTAAGGGATTTTCACAGTAACTTCATTGCAGTGTTAATGTAAGCCTATTTGTGACAAGAATAAAGGTTATTATTATTAATCAAGAACACCAGATTTGTGCTTGATGTGTTGTCACCTACAGGACTACAGACCAAGAGTTGGAAGGTGGAATTAGACAAAATAGTTATTTCTTAGAACATAAGAACTAGGAGCAGGAGTAGGCAATTTAGACTCTCGAGCCTGCTCCACCGTTCAATACAATCATGACTTATCTTATCATGGCCTCCACTCCACCATCCTGCCCGTTCTCCGTAACCCTTCAAACCATTACTTACTAAAAATCTGTCCTTAAATTTACTCATTGTCCCAGCATCCACCACAGTCTGGGCTAGCGAATTCCACAGATTCTCGACTCTTTGGGAGAAGTAGTTTCTCCTCATCTCTGTTTTAAATTTTCTACCCCTTATCCTGAGACTATGACCTCTCATTCTACAATGCCTCACATGAGGAAGCATCCACTTCATGTCTACTTTATCCATACTTTTTACATCTTATATACCTCAATTTGATCACCTCTCATTCTTTTAACTCTAGAGTATAGGCCTAAATTGCTCAATCTTTCTTCGTAAGACAAACCCGTCATCTCTGGAATCGATCCAGTGAACTTTCTCTGAACTGCCTCCAATGCCATTACATTTTTCCTCAAATAATGGAACCAAAACTGTGCAGAATACTCCAGGTGCCTTGTACGTTGCAACAGTTGCAAGGAGAAGTACTTCCAGGCTTCACTTCAGGAACAACATAACAAAACACACAAATGAACTGCAAAACAATCTTACTAATCACTTTGTTCTTTGCAATGATTTACCTTCAAATATGATGATATAGGTCCAAATTTTCACCCATCTGCTCCTCCTCCTCATCCGACCTCCACCATTTTCATGGACATGGGGAACACTCCCCTCTGTATACTGGGGACTCCCATGGACACAGAGAACCCATCCCCACTGACACAGAGAATACCCTCCCTTCGTGGAGCTCCCCACTGCTGAGAAACACATGCACATGCTATTAAACATGACCAGCGTGGGGAGCTCCCCACGGGAAGCACACAGCCGAGGCCACACATAGCCCCGTTTTGTACAGTGGGGAGCTCCACTCGCCTAACTCCCCATTCTAGCGAGAGATTGGGACGGCATTTTTAAATGGCGTACTGATCTCCGGGTCCCCCAAAACAATCCCCGACCTCCCCCCCACAAACTCGAACGCAATATGGCCCCCCCCCCCTCCGCTGGCGCCCCTCCACACACCTCCCAACACCCATGCCGAACAGCCCCAGCCCGATCATGTGCATGCAAAAAATGCCAGCTTTGCACCTTGGCAGTACCAATCTAGAAATGCCCATGCCAGCTGGCAGTGCTCACATTAGAGTGAGGCTTCCTGTCTTGCTCTAATCTGCAGGTTTGCCAAAAAGTGGCCCCACCCACAATTTACATCCCAATGTCTCGCAAGATTCCGTTGAATCTCACAAGGCTGTTGTGAGCCGGATAGATCCCGGGAGCGGGGTCTCCCGGCTTTCAACGGACACGCTGCGCCGAGTTGCTTTGCTGGTGCAGCATGGCCGTTGGTTCACGCCCTATATTGGCAGTCTATCTTCCAACAAAGTCCTTTGCCTAGAGTTCATTTTCGAGTGATCTTTCCAGAACAGTGGGAATGATAAAGAATCTCCAAGAGGCTCTTTTATGGCTTGCCTTTACCTGCTGTGTTGCCAACTGACAGAGGACTTCAGCACTGGAAAGCTTGCCCGCTGCATGATCACATGTCTCCTGTGCACACTGCCGGCATTGTAAATTTTAATTGGAATCAAATGCGAACCAGCAAAAAGCAGGACTGTGGAAGTGGTGCCCACTTCCTGTTCTGCTATCAGGAGTTGTACATCACATGAAAATTCCC
Organism: Scyliorhinus torazame; assembly: GCF_047496885.1. Classification (NCBI taxonomy): domain Eukaryota; kingdom Metazoa; phylum Chordata; class Chondrichthyes; order Carcharhiniformes; family Scyliorhinidae; genus Scyliorhinus; species Scyliorhinus torazame. The sequence continues at coordinate 321,650,659 of NC_092707.1, read as the reverse complement.
TCGTTATTGTGTGATCCCCATAGATCTGGATGGACAGATCTGGATGGACTTTATGTCTGGATGTTCCCTCACTAATTGTCCTCAATTTGATATGGGAATCAATTGTTTTCAAATCAATTGCCATTTGGGTGCAGCATTGTATGGCCTCAATACAGTCCATAAAGTGCACTGACTTAGGGTTCAAATGTTTACTGCTGAGAGACGAGATAATGTAACTGGTGGGATTTCTGACAAGTGAGCTTCCAAATATGTCCCCAATAGTACTGCTGGATTAGAGGAGTGAAGACGTGCCTGAACACCCACCCCACCAACTAAGAATCAGAAACATGCATTTTTTAAAAATAAGTTGAAAGCTATGTTTAAATGTTAATCTAAATAATTCATGCAAATCACAAGTTTCATGCTTAAATCAGAAGGTTTTATAAGCAGGATTATAACATTCACTCCCCAAACCATATCAAGGTAGTACAATTTAGAATACAGTACAATTTCAGGATAAATACAGGGGTAGAAGAGGGGGTTGCAGTTACTCATTGCACTGCTGATCAATGTTCTCATGAGGTGTGGAATCTTCTTCATTCATAAATTTCAGCTATTTAATGGAAGTACTAACCTTCTTTTCAACAGAGATAAAAAAGATTCATGGGATGTGGACTTCACTGGCAAGTGAACCATTTATTGCCCATCCCTAATTGCCTTGAACTGAGTGGCCATTTCAGAGGGCAGTCAAGCATCAATCACATTGCTGCAGATTTGGAGTCACATGTAGGCAAGGGTGATAGAGTCCCTTCCCCAAAGGGCATTAGTGAACCAGATCGATTTTAACAACTTACAAACAGAAAATGCGAGAAAAACTCTGCAGGTCTGGCAGCATCTGCAGTGAAAGTCAACATTCTGAGTCTGCATGACTCTTCCACACAGGTATGAAACTTTAACTCCATTGTTTTTCCAATATTTCCTGCTTTTAATTTCAGATTTCCAGCATCTGCAGTATTTTAATTGTAACTTTTTACAACAATCAATGATAGTTTCATGGTTACCATTGCTGAAACTAGCTTTAAATTACAGATTTATTAATTGAGTTCAAATTGAACACTGCTATGGTGGGCTTTGAACCCATGGCCCAGAGCATTACCCTGGGCCTCTAGATTACTAGCCCAGTGACATTGCCACTGTGCCGTCATCTCCCCCGAGTGAAGGGAGACACGTTTTTAAGGGCAAACATGAAAGGATGATTTAAATAAGTAGAATACATATTTATCAGAGGCGGCACGTGGCACAGTGGTTAGCATTGCTGCCTACGGCACTGAGGGGCAGGGTTCGAATCCCGGCTCTGGGTCACTGTCTGTGTGGAGTTTGCACATTCTCCCCGTGTCTGCATGGGTTTCACCCCCACAAAGATGTACAGGTTAGGTGGATTGGCCATGCTAAATTGCCCCTGAATTGGGAAAAAACAATAATTGGGTTCTCTAAAAAAAAATTTTTTTAATGCATATTTATTGTGTGAACACAGAACTACAGATGAAAAAAGATGAAGGGTGAGGAATAATTCATAAAGGATATATCCTCACTAAAGCAGTGATGATCAATACCTCTAACAAACAACTTGGAGAATATCTGGCTAGAAATAAGATTAAAATAAAACAAATTACAGTTGTATACGTCTCAATGTAGTATGAAGTATAACATTCCAAAAGAACATGGAAATGTTGAGTTAAGGAAAATAAGTAGATAGGGAATAATAACATAAAATGTAAAGTTGCAGAAATATCCTGAAAGTTTGCGTGGTCTGAATTTAGTTTGGAGAGACTTTGCAGAACATTTCCTCAGGAAATGGGATCAGTTGGATGGGATCTTTTTTGATCTAATAGTATGTTTTCTGTTGAGATAATTAGCTTTCTTTCTTGTCTTATGTAAAAGCTTTCATCTATCTATTCTTCACAAGGAACAAAACATTTTGTTTTACAATTGAGAGATATATAAAGCACAGAAAAAGCCAATAATTTTACAAGTCGTTTAAAATAACTTTTAATTATCTTTGAAATGCACAACAGAAATAAAAATAAATACAAAATCTGATGCCTCCCACTGACCTGGGGGATCTGCCAAGAACAATTAATCTCTATGTGGCCTCAGGAAGGCACAGCAATTGTACTATACGTCCTCTGAATAAGACATATCAAATTAACAGAACTGCACAGAAAAGAATCATACATTGTAATTTTATACACTGTAATTCTGCTGTTCAGGTGTGACATATCCTTTGATTTATGGCGACCCACATTGTGGGGGATCAAATAGCTCAATTTTTAAAAAAATCCTGCAGTATCCAGTTACTGCTGAAAAAAAGAGCAGTTGAAACTTTTCGACTTGCACTCATCAGGACACTGCAGGAATACCAGTATAAGGGAAAAACAACAAGTAATGTGGTCTATGAATTTCAGTGCCAGTATGATATAGGCAGTGATCTCTAATGATGGTATTAAACAGCATTTCCCAGTGCACAGTAGGCAAGGTACAGACTTTTGTTATGCTCTTGACGTAGCATAAGCTGCTTCCTTGATGTGCACTCTGACAAAGGAAGGTTCAGACTTGGAGATAGCTTTAACACATTTATTACTGTTAACAATTCTCCTCCTTGGATTCGTCTCTCCTGTTAATCCTTCTATAGTTACTCAGACTGACGAACCAGTCTGCTACAATCCACGTGGTGGGTGTGATGTGTTTCAAATCAACCCTGTGTACACACTGAGTGTCTCCAATGGAAAGAGACTGAGCATGTGTGATGTGTCCTTTTATATGGGTTGGTGTAATGCCCTCCTATGGTAGTGTCACCTCTGTGTGTATCGTGAATGCCCATTGGTCGTGTCCTATTTTACTGACCTATTGGTTGAATGTCTGTGTGTCATGTCTCTGGTGCTCCCACTAATGTCTGGCTAGGTGTAGTGTATGTACATTAATCCTTTGTGTACTTACAGTGATGTATATCACCACATCCCCCCTTTTCGCGTGTTACATATTTTCTGTACAGTGTTAAAGAAAATTGAACAAACTCGGTAGATAAGTGATGTTATGTACAAGTTATGATAACTGTGAATACAATCCCATACGATACAAGACCAAATCATAGTTGCGATGGCTTTGAGGATAAGACAATACAAAATAAATGTTATGAGTCCAAAGTTCATGAATTTATATGGTCTGGTATAGAAGTGTCAATGGTGACGTTGTCATTCCCTTGTGAATGCCGTCAGTGTCCTGGTATTTGGTCATCAGGAGGTGTTGAAGTGTTCAAATCACTTCATTGACTGATTTGGAGTCTGTGTCTTTTTTTCCGATGCTTATGGTAGCAATTCTTGATGGCATCTGTCCTGAAAGCCAGATTGCCTGTTGGTAGTGCAGCAAACGTGAATTGGTACGATGCATCGTCCTGCCATGGTATGTCATTGTACTGAGCTGAGCAGTAACAGTGTCCCACATTTGCAGAGTTGTACCATGTCGTACCAGTCGTAGTTCCATCGGTGTTGTTTTTGTCATGCCTGTTGTCAACGTTGGTGCCTTTGGTACGCTTCTTGCTATTGTCTTTGATGTTGTTGTGTTGGTTGGTTTTGTTGTTGTGTTTGTTGCGCTCAAGGACCGCACTCTGTGGGTAATATGTGTCCTTCACACAGTTACTCGTGGCAGTGTGCTTTGTGACATCTGCTGTTTCCTTGAGCATGCCGTCACTAAGTTCGCAGCGCTCTCCGTCTGGAGTCTGGTCTGTTTCACCTGAGTCAGTTTTGGCTTGTTGATGTTCCCCATCTGGAGTCCGGTCTGTTTCACCTGAGTCAGTTTTGGCTTGTTGATGTTCCCCGTCTGGAGTCTGGTCTGTTTCACCTGAGTCAGTTTTGGCTTCTTGATGCTCCACGTCCGGAGTCAAAACATTCAGGAATTCACTTGCTTGTGGAGAGGCTCGAACGAATGAGGTTTGAATTAACATGGTGTCACCGGAGTCACCAGTCGTCTCACTATGACTGTCGAGTGCCTCTGTACACACTAGCTGAGGTCTGTCAAGTTGCACGTCTGGTGTGGGAAGTGGGATGCCGTCATCACTTGTCGCACATACAGTGGGTAGAGCCTCAGTGTCTTCTTGTCGTTCACTTGAGCTGGGTACACTGTCAGAGTCTTCTTCTTGTTCACTGGAGCATGGTAAACTGTCATAGTCTTCTTGCTGTGCCCTTGAGCATGACAGGCTGTCATAGTCTTTCTGTTGTTCACTTGAGCATGGCAGACTTGCATTGTCTGCTGCTGGTTGGTCAGAGGAGGTTGCTAGACCCTCATGGTCTTGTTCATACAAGGACTGCGCTTTGGAGTCTTGCGTTGCTTTCATCGTGGAGGCTGTCCACGAGCTCGCTGTGGAGGCTTGTGTCACTCAAATCCGTTCTTGTTCATGCAAGGACAGCGCTCTGGAGTCTTGCGTTGCTTCTATCGTGGAGTCTGTCCACGTGCTCGCTGTGGAGGCTTGTGTCACTGGAGTCACTTCTTGTGTGGAGACGTGCAGTTGTCTCGCTGTGGAGTCTTTCAGCGCTTTCTGTGTGGAGGCAGGGACCTTTTGTGGTGCGTGGAGCACTCTCTGTGTGGCAGCAGGCCGCTCTCTGTGGGCTTGTACCGCTCCCTGTCTCTTGGCGTCAGGCCGCAGCATAATCCTACACTCACGAGTCGGGATGTCGTATATGCTGGGCTGAGGATTCCCCAATCTGAAGAACTCGTCGTTGGGGTCGTCAATGTGCAACACGTCTAGTTGCGGTTCGGATCTGGTACTGGGGTAGCCACCTCCCAAGATGAAATCTTCGTCTGAGTCGTTGTCTTCCAAGACCATATCATCACGTTTTGTGTTGGAGCTGGCATTGGGCTCGCGATGTCCAAAGAAGACTTCAAAGTCTGAGTCATAGTCTTCAAGGACTGTATCAACTCTTTGGGCAGTGCTAACTGCTTGTTGCAGGGTTCTGCGGAGGTTACTTTCAGCTACTGGTCGAATTTCAGGCATTGTGCTGTCGTTCCAGGTGAAAGAATCTGGTTTTGAGGCTTTACATTTTTTTTCTTGCTTTGGGACATTTCCCCTTTAAGTGGGTGTGGTCTGGGGCCTCTGACGTCACGACGCATGTTGGGTAGTGCGGAGGAAGCGATTGCACAAGCCCAGATCACTGTTCCTTTACTTGGGGCCTTGTTCTCAATTGTGCATGTGTGGCTTCTTGCGCATGCGCAAACGGACCTTCCCATTCTGTGCGCTCTTCGCGCAACCGCGCATGTGCAGCAGCTTTTCCAAGATGGCTGCGATTCAAAATTGCCATTTATTGCTGCAAGCCTGCCTCGTGGTGAGTTTTGGCGCCTCTTTTACCTTTTCTTCTTGTATGTTCCTCGCAGAAGTCTTGGAATTTGTCCAGGACTGCCTGGAAGTCGCCCTTGTTTTGCCCCTTTGAGTATTTGAAGGTCTGGAAGATTTCAGCTGCTTCTGGACCCGTGATGGTAAGTAGAAGCTTTAATTTCTCTGCATCCGCCACACCATCTAGGTCTGACACTACCAGGTAGATGGCGAATCTCTGCCTGAACCAACGCCAGTTTTCACTGAGATTGCCTTGGTACCTGAGCTGCTGTGGAACCGGAATCCCGAACATCATCTTGCCTGGCTGCTGTTGCTGGTTGTCACTGTTTTGTTCAGTTGAGCTATATGGATTTAACAGTCACTCCTGGCTACCATGTTTTTTTATGCTCTTGACGTACCATAAGCAGCTTCCTTGATGTGCACTCTGACAAAGGAAGGTTCAGACTTGGAGATAGCTTTAACACATTTATTACTGTTAACGATTCTCCTACTTGGATTTGTCTCTACTGTTAATCCTTCTATAGCTACTCAGACTGACGAACCAGTCTGCTACAATCCACGTGGTGGGTGTGATGTGTTTCAAATCAACCCTGTGTACACACTGAGTGTCTCCACTGGAAAGAGACTGAGCATGTGTGATGTGCCGTTTTATATGGGTTGGTGTAATGAGGTGGTATTGTCACCTCTGTGTGTATCGTGAATGCCCATTGGTCGTGTCCTATCTTACTGACCAATTGGTTGAATGTCTGTGTGTCATGTCTCTGGTGCTCCCTCTAGTTTCTGTCTAGCTGTAGTGTATGTACATTAACCCTTTGTGTACTTACAGTGATGTATATCACCACACAGACCATACATAAACCAACCCATGCTTTCAAAACACAAAACATGGTGTCCTCCATTAGAAGTGATTTTGCGATTGTGAGAATTTGCTAAATAATCCTCATTATGCTAAGAGTTACACTGACAGCTTATTTAGGATTGTAAGACGGGCTCGCAGAATGGTGAATTTGCATGTACTGGAAGTTACATACATTAAAGTGTAGGGCCCTGTTCTTTGCAGACAGAAAGAACACATCCACACATTGCACCTGTTTCAGCTAAACAAAGTAAGTGACAGGCAACTGCTAATTCATTCCTCAGACAATGTCTTGACCAATTAGGTGCAAGCTGCCTGGTTTAAATTTCAAACAATGCTTGGCAGTTAACTGTCAGACGCCAGCAACTGGTGCATTCTCCATGACAATGCCTCTCCTAATCAGAGTCCACTTTCCAACCAATCAGCACTCTCATCTTGTACAGTATAAATAGTTGTTTTTCACTTGTATTGGTATTCTTGCAAAGTGTCCTGATGGGTGCAAGATGAAAAGCTTCAACATGTCTCTTTTTTCAGCAGTACTCAAGTTCTGTCATACTAAAACTATTTGTTAAAACTATTTTGGGTTCATGAAAAATGCAATTTTCAAAGTGCACCTTAGGAGGTGTTCATTACATTAAATATTTTTAAGCTACATTTTGCCATCAGCTCACTTCCACTCCAACTATCATGACTTAGAATTACAAATTTTTGAAATCGAGGTGAACAATATGCTGCAGCAGGAATAAGTGTCCAAGCAAACCTGATGTTATCTTTACTTTGAATTTCTGCACAAGTTTTACCACTCATTTTATTTACTTAATATATGCTGTTTACAATGCAGAAAATAAACTCTTGCCTAATTGTGCATAAAATTATGTTCTGGAATCTAATTAAAATATCCCACCTGTTGCCCTTAATGTCGCCCTTGTGCATCTTTTATAAACAGTGTGAAGCATTGTGTTGGCAAATCACTGATATCGCCCTTGCCAACACAATAAATTGCTGTTCTCAGATAGTGTAAAATGTTTACTTTTAAAATTTTGTAAACGGGTTGGTAAAAAATAAATGTGATAATAGAAAAATACATTTGAACGGGAGTTCATTAAAGTTGAGAACCTTGATCCCAAGGACCAGATTTTTCTGGTATCCCATGGACCAAAACTTTCAGGTTTATGCAGGTGCAGGATTTTGCGAGGAAGATCCTTCCGACGTTACCGGTGATGCCGCCCTCCTCGCTGTTAGATTGAGTGCTGTCGGTTGCGGGCATGGATGAGGGGGTACTTCAGGAAATAACGGGAGGATTCTGGAAGAAGATACTGTACCACTGGATGGGGTTAAGGTTTAGTGGGAGGAGTTGAGAATGGTGCAGGAGGAGAGGGTGTGGTGTGAAGTGTTGCACAGGGTGAATGCCATGATTTCATGTGCGGGATTAGGGTGAATTCAATTAAAGGTGGCGTATAGTGCTCATTTAATGAGGTCACAAATGAGCCAGTGGTTTGAGGGAATGAAAGACAAGTGTGAACAGTGTGGGAGGGCCCGGCCAATCATGTTTACATGTTCTAGTCTTGCCCTGAGCTCGGGACATCCTGGTGCTCGTTCTTCAGCACCATGTCGGCAAACTTGCAAATGGATTTGGAGCCCGATCCCCTGGAGGCCATATTTGGGGTGTGAGACATGCCGGAACTGCAGACAAGGGCGGGCATGGATGTTTTAGCCTTCGCCTCGCTGATTTCTCACAGGCAGGTGCTGTTGGCTGGAGGTCAGCTTCTCCGCCCTGTGCCTCAGTATGGGTGACTTAATGGAATTCCTGTACCTTGAAAAAGTTAAGTTCACCATGAGAGGGGCGATCAAGGAATTTTGTATTTCAAAGTGTTGGTCTCCGTCAGCTGCTAGGGATAGGGGTGGCGGAGGGGTAGGCTTTTGGGGGTGTGGGTTGGGGTGTGCGGGAGTGTTGTGGGTGTTTCTTTTTGTACTAGTTTTGGTTGGGGTGGGATGTGTTTTCTTTGTTATGTATAAAATGTCAGAAACGTGATGATATTAGAAAAGAAAGTTGAGAATTTCTCATTAATTTGCACTGCACATGGCAGTTCTTACTAATTTACCCACTGATAGGAAAACTGAAATAAGTTTATGCAACAATGCACAACACAAGGGTAGCAGGAGCAAATACCGAAAATAAACAACTTTTCAAAATTGACAATTTCTGTTTTATACAGCACAAACATCAACATGCACACTGGCCATTGGGAATCTGGAACTGAGTTGACATGCTGAACATATGGAAGATGAATGGCAAGGAGCAAGAGTATTTTGACAAATACATGACAAGTGATACTGCATGACATAACTCACAAGTGCCAAAAGTGGTTTTGTTTGAGCTTGACAGTGCTGTAAATATTTGCAACAGTTGGAGTGCACTGCAGTCGTGCATTGCTGGAGTGAAAAGTTGTACACAGAGCTGCCACATTCCAGAAATGAATTTAAGTAAGATTACGGGATGAAGTGGACCAAATCCCAGCACAACCATTGTAACCTTCACTCCACATTATGTCAGATGATAGATGCTAAAAATACCATTTCCTGCATTGCAAAAGTAACCACTTTAAAAGTACTTCACTGGCTGTGAATCTCTATGAAACATAAATTTCGATAAGAAAAATGTGTTTCTAAAATGTGTTATTTCAATGGAAATCATTCTTTCATTTCTTTGATTATAATGTCTCAATTTTATTGCAAAATGTGAATTTAGTGCATGTTTAAGATGTATAGCATTGGAAATACTGGGAGAAAGATTTTGGGAGATTTGAGAGTTCTGAGGACTCAGGCTCACCTTCAGATTCTGTTAAAATATGTACTTCGGTCATGATTTAATGGCCACACCCAAGGGCTCGAAACAAGGAATCGCTGCAAGTACCCACCCATTACAGTCTCTGGGCGAAGGAAGACCCCAGAGTGCAGGGGACTACCCGCGTGGCGGACACACAGTAGGCGGCCAAGTCGGGTACCCCCTGGACAAAGGGAAACTCCGGAGCGCAGGGACCCGACCGCATGGAGAGAGCATTGACAGCGGCCATCCTGGACGGCCCCCTAACAAAGGGAAACCCCGGAGAGCAGGGGCGCGTCCACTAGGTCAGTATGGTTAATCCCACAGGAGCGAGGGGACAGAAGCCCCCCACCAGGATAGTCAACTGGAACGTAAGGGGACTCAACGGCCCAGTGAAAAGATCCAGAGTCCTCACCCACCTAAGAAATATGAGGGCCGACATAGTATTCCTCCAAGAGACACACCTGAGAGAGCAGGACTGACTGCGGGTAAGAAAGGGCTGGATGGAACAAACCTATCATTCCTGCTATGGGACAAGAGCCAGGGGGGGTGGCAATACTGATCAGCAAGTGGGCGATGTTTCGGGCGACAAAGACCGTTACGGACCCAGGAGAACGGTACGTCATGGTCCGTGGGCCCTGAATGGGGCACCGGTAGTACTAGTTAACGTGTATGCACCCAACTGGGTCGACACGAGCTTCATCAAGAAGATCATGGCAGAAATCCCTGACATAGCGACGCACCCCGGCTAATCATGGGGGGAGACTTCAACTGTATACAAGATCCAAAGACAGGCAGATCAAACCCCAAAACGGGGAAAACCTCAAGCATGGCAAGGGAACTCAGTCACTTTCTGGAACAGATGGGAGCGGTGGACCCCTGGAGGTTCGCCCACCCAGGGGAGAAGGAATTCTCCTTCTTCTCCCCAGTACACAACGTATACACCAGAATTGACTTCTTTGTGGTGGGGAAAACGGTGCTTCCGGGGATAGAAAAAGTGGAATACTCCGCAATTGTGATATCAGACATGGACATGAGGCGAGAGACGGGCAGGGCCCAACGGCCCATATAGAGGTTGGACATTGTCCTACTAGCTGACAAGGCCGTCAACGAAAAGATATCGCAGGCCATAGCAGAGTACACGGAGAACAACCACAACAGGGAGGTCTCATCCTCCACGTTCTGCGAAGCGCTAAACGCCGTAACTAGAGGGGAAATCATCGCTTTCAAAGCGCGAAGAGATAGGGAGTAAAGGGCGGCTAGGCAGCAGCTGGTCGACTCCATACTGGAGGTAGACCGTAAATACTCCGAGGCTCCGACCGTAAAGCTCCTGGAGGAGAGGAAAGAGCTACAAAGGAACTTTGATCTGCTCTTGACCAGAAAAGCAGTGCACCAACTCCGCCAGGCACATGGGACCGTAAACGAACACGGAGACAAAGCCAGCCTCCTTTTGGCACCTGCTGAGAAAGCAGGCAGCCACCAGAGAAATTGCACAAATCAGGGATACCAGAGGCACGTTAGAAACAGAATCAGAAAAGATCAACAAAACCTTCCAGGCCTTCTACCAAGGGCTGTACACCTCAGAGCCCCCAATGGGGAGTCCAGGATGTCCTTGATGGACTGGACATTCCAGTCGTAGGGGAGGGCAGAAAATGGGGCCTGTAAGCACCACTCGCACTGGGAGAGATCGTGGACAGCATTATCTCTATGCAGGCTGGGAAGGCGCCGGGACCAGACAGGTTCCCGGCAGACTTCTACAAAGTATTTGCGACAGCACTGGCCCCGCACCTGCGGGAGATGTTCACAGACTCGCTAGCTAGGGGCACACTGCCACCCACGCTAGCACATGGCTCAATCTCACTGATACCCAAGAAAGGCAAAGACCCAACAGAATGTGGGTCATACAGACCCATCTCACTGCTGAATGCAGATGCCAAAATATTGGCCAAAATCCTAGCCAAAAGGCTAGAAGACTGTGTACCAGAGGTGGTCGCAGAGCATCAGATGGGCTTTGTCAAAGGTAGACAGCTTGCCTCGAACATCAGGCGCCTGCTGAACATGATAATGACCCCATCCGGGGAGAGAACACCAGAGGTGATCATCTGCCTAGACGCAGAAAAGGCCTTCAACAGAGTCGAATGGAAATACCTCATAGAGGTACTGGAGCGGTTCGGACTTGGAACAGGGTTCACCTCCTGGGTAATGCTCCTGTGCAACGCTCCCATGGCGAGCATACGGACCAACAACACTAACTCCCGATACTTTCAGCTGCACAGGGGCACCAGACAAGGATGCCCACTGTCCCCGCTGCTGTTCGCTCTAGCGATCGAACCACTAGCAATCGCGCTCAGAGCAGCAAAAAGCTGGAGGGGGATCCGAAGGGGAGGCAGAGAGCACAGAGTCTCACTCTATGCAGATGACCTGCTCCTCTACATTTCGGACCCACAGAGCAGCATGGACGGAATCATCACATTCCTGAAAGAGTTTGGCGCCTTCCCGGGCTACAAACTCAACATGAGCAAAAGCAAGATCTTCCCCGTACACCCACAAGTAAGGGGGGCAGCACTAACGGGACTGCCGTTTAAACAGACCCGACACATATTCCACTACCTGGGGATCCACATAGCCCATGACTGGAAAGGGATCCACAAATGAAACCTCACCAGTCTGACAGAGGAAGTAACCAGGGACCTGCAAAGATGGAACACACTCCCACTTTCCCTCGCGGGGAGAGTCCAGACGATCAAAATGAATGTACTGCCCAGGTACCTCGTCCTACTTAGATTCATTCTGATCTACAACCCCAAGGCCTTTTTCAAAGCACTGGACAACTAATCATGGCGTTTGGGGAGGGGGGAGGGGGCAGGGGGGGGGGGGGGGGGGGGGGGGGTGGGGGGAAGAATGCTAGGATCCCAAAGAAGGTCCTACAAAAAACAAAATCCAGGTGGGGGCTATCCCTCCCAAATCTACAATTCTAGCACTGGGCGGCGACGGCTGAGCGAATAAGGAGATGGATCAAGGAGCCAGAAGCCGAGTGGACGCGCGCGGAAGAGGCCTCCTGCATGGGGACCTCCCTCCTGGCCCTCGCCACGGCAGCACTCCCATTCCCACCCAAAAACAGTCCAGCAGCCCGGTGGTGATAGCGACCCTCCAATCCTAGAACCAACTACAGCGGCAATTTGACCTGGCCAAAATGTCAGACAAAGCTCCCATCTGCAACAACCATAGGTTCACACCAGCACTGACTGACGCCACCTTCAAAAGGTGGGGGCAGGACGGAGGGACACTGACAGTCAGGGACCTATACACGGACGGCAGGATTGCAACACTGGACGAACTGACAGAGAAATTCCAGCTGGCCAGGGGAACGAGCTAAGGTATCTACAACTCAAAAGCTTCCTATGAAAGGAAGCAAGGACGTACCCACAACCGCCACGACAGACATTACTGGAAGAGTTACTGGACGCAGGCATACTAGATAAAGGAAACTGTAGTGACATGTATGAACGACTGGTAAAGAGGGCCGATACCGTACTGGACGCAACAAGAAATAAATGGGAGGGGGACCTGAGGATTGAAATAGGGTGGGGACTCTGGAGCGAAGCACTGCACAGGGTCAACACCACCTCCACGTGCGCAAGGCTCAGCCTGACGCAACTAAAAGTGGTACAGAGAGCCCACTTAACAAGAACCCGTATGAGTAGGTTCTTCCCAGAGGTGGAGGATAGATGTGAACGGTGCCAAGGAGGCCCGGCCAATCACGCCCACATGTTCTGGTCTTGCCCCAGACTTGCGGGGTACTCGACAACCTTCTTCGAGGCAATGTCCAAAGTGGTGGGGATGAGGGTGGAGCCATACCCGAAAGTGGCGGTCTTCGGGCATTCAGACCAGCCAGATCTATTCCTGGGGAGGAGGAAGCCCTTGCCTTTGCCTCCCTGATCGCCCGCCGTAGAATCTTGTTCGGCTGGTGGTCAGCAGCACCACCCAAAGCTGCAGACTCCCTGTCCGCCCTCTCGGAATCTCTCCAAATGGAGAAAATCAAATTCGCCATCCAAGGATCAGACGACGGCTTGCACAGACCGTAGGAGCCATTCACCCAATTGTTCCAGGACCTGTTTGTGGCCAACGAACAAGCAGAAGGATAGCCTGGTAGCCAGGAATCAGGGGAAGCCGGAAGGAGGGCACGGGATATGATAACAAACTTGGCATTTCCAGGAACAGAGAACAAGGAGAATACAGGTGAAAGACGGGAGGAACGGCTGAAACAGAGGTGAGCGCGAGACGACAACGGCAGCGAGATCTGTCCGGGTGAAGCAAGTGACAACACCAACACCAAACCCATTCGAGTATTGCCCATTGTAATTGTTTCTCTGGCACCCAAATGTATATTTCCCTCCTCAGTCTCCACCCCCCCCTCCCTCCCCCCCACAAACAGTCGCCTACTTAAATGTTTAAATAATTTTACCAGTTGTACAGAATTGCTGCTGGTGCACAATACCCTACCAGTTATTCTATTTTATTCATTTTTTTCTTTTTTACGATTTTATTTTCACTTTTTTTTTGGTATGCCCTTCTCTTCTATATATATATATATATATATTTCTTATTCTGTGTACATAACGGTAAATATATTTTGTTCAAAAACCCAATAAAAACATTTATAAAAAAAGTGTGGTCTCGGTGGAACGTTCCTCACCGAGCCCAAAAACAATTGGCGAAGTCCCAGTAAATAGCGGTGTCATTCTCGCGCAACACACCGCTAAATGTGACCAAAACGAGAGTCTGCTTTTATCCCTTTAAATTGCGCCCTTCAATGTTTTGAAGCATTCATGCAAGCAAAAGCTGAACGTGTAATATTAATGTCGGCTCTGCATATGCCAATCCAATTTGTACAAGGATTTCTAAAACATGCTTTAAAACCATTATTAGCATGTAAAAAGGGGCCTAACGCCTGTTTTAGGCAGCTGCCTGATATGCCTGAAAATTCTTCAAGGTCACTGCAGCAGTGAAAGCTGTCTAGATAAAACCCTGCTTCATTGATAATTTTTTCTTCATTCCCATCGGAAAAATAGGTGCAGTGAGGACCAGATTCTGCTCCACATCATTTTAACATTTCGTGATGTGGATCTCAATAAAAATGTAACATATTTTGGGGAATTTAAGTCACCACTTAGGTTGGAACGCACAGATCTGATTGAGAAATGCTTCAGAGGGAATATTAAAAACAAAAACAAAAATCAAAGTTACTTGTTATAAAAATAACCACCAAAATAAAACGTTGGACATATCACAGCAAAAAGAATGAAATCTCACTTTTTGTTGTTGAAATCTTCACCTGCTGGGATTACTCCTTTGCAACACTTCCATGCCCTCTAAACATCTTGGGCTGATTTTATCCGGTTGTGCCATGATTCTGACAACTACCTCAATTCTGGTTTGAATCTGGCTGTGGTGAAACATTGGTTGCAATCTTAACACAGACAGTCTGATAATAATTAGGGATGGCAAGCGGACCAGGAAAGTGGGAATACCAAAAAGAGGGCCAGTAGTGGTGTCCAACCAGCAGCCCACAGGAGAGTGAGCACTGTTAAGGTAGGCAGGAGACCCCAAGGGTGCATCAAATGGAGGTGCTCTCTGCTGTATTGGAAAAAAAGAAAAGAAACACACACACACATGGTCACTGCTGTCAGACTATCATTATGCAGGGGAAACCCATTCACAGGATTGTGTGCAAGTGTTGCTATGGCCACCGTATCCCAGCAGGTCAAGATGGGATAAGTGAGAGGAGGTGTTGATGCTCACTGGTATGCCTTTGGGAGGCTGCTTCTGGATAAAGACCAGGGGCAGGATTCTCCCATACCCGGTGGGGCGGGGGGTCCCGGCGTGATGGAGTGGAGGGAACCACTCCGGCGTCAGGCCGTCCCAAAGGTGCGGAGCACCTTTCGGGGCCAAGCCCTCACCTTGAGGGGCTAGGCCCGCGCCGGAGTGGTTGGCGCTCCGCTGGCTGGCATGGACGGCCTTTGGCGACACCCCAGCCGGGGCCGAAGGGACCTCGCCGGTCAGCGGAAATTTGCTCATGCGCTGGAGCGTCAGCGGCTGCTGACGTCATCCCCGCGCATGCACAGGGGAGGGGGTCTCTTCCGACTCTGCCATGGTGAAGACCATGGCGAAGGCGGAAGAAAAAGAGTGCCCCCACGGCGCAGGCCCGCCCGCCGATCGGTGGGACCCGATCGCGGGCCAGGCCACCGTGGGGGCACCCCCCAGGGTCAGATCTTCTCCCCCCCCCCCCCCGCCCCAGGACCCCGGAGCCCGCCCGCGCCGCCTCCTGCTCCCGCTGGTAAGGTAGGTGGTTTAATCCACGCCGGCGGGAGAGGGTTGACAGCGGCAGGACTTCGGCCCATCGTGGGGTGGAGAATCGCCGGGGGGGGGGGGGCTGGCCGACCGGCGCAGCGATCCCTGCCGACCAGCGTGGCGCGATTCCCGGCCCCGCCGAATCTCTGGTGGTGGAGAATTCAGGACACGGCGGGGTCGGGATTCACGCCAGCCCCCGGCGATTCTCCGACTCCGGCGCGGGCCTAGCCCCTCAAGGTGAGGGCTTGGCCCCTAAAGGTGCGGAGACTTCCGCACCTTTGGGACGGCCCGACGCCGGAGTGGTTCCCGCCGGAGTGGTTCCCGCCACTCCATCACGCCGGGACCCCCGCCCCGTCAGGTAGGGGAGAATCCCGCCCCTGGTCTTTATCCAGAAGCAGCCTCTCAAAGGCATCCCAGTGAGCATCAACACCTCCTCTCACTTATCCCATCTTGACCTGCTGGGATACGGTGCCATAGCAACACTTGCACACAATCCAGTGAATGGGTTTCCCCTGCATAATGATAGTCTGACAGCAGTGACCAGGTGTGTGTGTGTTTCTTTTCTTTTTTTCCAATACAGCAGAGAGCACCTCCATTTTGATGCACCCTTGGGGTCTCCTGCCCACCCCAGGTTTCAGCCTCAGTGGGAGACCAGTCCACCATCTAGATGTTCCTGGCCTTGTCATCACCAATCCCCAATTGGCCCATGAATGAGCTTAATTGGCTACCTGCTGCTGCCGTTAGTGGGTAGCCTCTACCATGTTTTGCCTCAACTCCAACAGGAATACTCAAAGGTGGGGGCATGTCAGATGACCAACCTGACATGGCATTTAAAAAAATATATATTTTTATTAAGCTTTTGCCAATTTAAACAACAACAGCTGTACCCTAAAAAGAGAAAATAATAATCTAAGCTACACAACACCCCCCTCAAATCAAGCCCCTCCCTTTTGCTCCCTCCCCCCCTCCCCGCTCTAGCAGCTAACAGTGACCAATTCCTTGAAATACAAAATAAATTGTTGCCATCTCTGGTAGAACCCTTCAATCGACCCCCTCACAGTGTATGTGACATTCTCGAGGTGCAAAATCTCTATTCAATCCCGAGCACGCCGAGGCACCTGGTTGGATCGCTAGCCCTCAACTCAACAGGACTCCCCTCCAAGCAAGTATCGAGCAAAGGCAAAGACATCTGCCCATGCATCCAGCTCCAGCTTCGGCGCATCCAGCTCCAGCTTCGGCACCTCCGAGACCCCAAATATATATATTTTAATTTAAAGTACCCAATTCCTTTTTTTTCCAATTAAAGGGCAGTTTTGCGTGGCCAATCCACCTACCTTACACAGTGAACCCATGCAGACATGGGGAGAATGTGCACGAGACCCCAAATATAGCAACTAAAGGGCAGGCCTCAAGCTCAATGTTCAGGATCGGCAAAATGGGGCTGGATTCTCCGCCAGCGGGATGCTCCATTTTGCCGGAAGCCTGGGGGTTTCCCGATGCCGTGGGGCTGCCCCACAATGGGAAACCCCTTTGACCAGCCGGCGTAACGGAGCTTCCTGCCGGCAGTGTAAAAGAGAAATGTGGCGCGGCGGGGCAGAGAATCCAGCCCATGGTGCTTCAAAACCCACAAGCTTGGGACAGGACCAGAACATGTGCGTGTGATTAGCAGGCCCCCTTGAACAGCGCTCGCACCTATTCTCAACCCCCTCAAAGAAACAACTTATTCTGGCTTTAGTATGGTCCACCCTAAACATTACCTTGAGCTGAATCAGACTCAGCCTCGTACATGACAATGTGGAATTCACCCTGCAAAGGGTCTCACTCCACACCTCCTCCTCCAATATAAATCCCAGCTCATCCTCCTCCTATTTGGCCTTCACCGATTCCGCCGAGCCCGGATCATCCCCCACAATCCGTCCATGTACATCGCACAGGCTACCCTCTTTCTACCCCGAACAGGAAAAGATCCGCTCCAGCAATGATGATGGCACGACCACCCGGAATACCAGAAACATTCATCCTGTCTTGCCGTTCGCCTACCAGTCCCGGCCCCTAACCAGTCTTGACAGGATCCAAGAATATTCAGCTTCTTTTATTCAAACATAACTTGTAGGCAATGCATAATGTCTAAGAATCACAGTGTTCAGAACCATTCAGGGAGCACCTAATTACTTGGACTGTACCGGAGAAATTAATGAGGCTAAAATCTGAAAAATCCCTTCTTCGCAATGGCCTACATCCTGAAGTTGTAAAAGAAGTGGCAGCAGAGATTGTGGCTGCACTGGTTTTGATCTTCCAGAATTTGCTGGATTCTAGAATTATCCCTCTTGGATGGTAGAAAATGTATCCTCCCTATTCTAGGAAGGAGACGAGAGAGAAAACCTGAAATGTCAGGCCAGTTAGCCTGACATCAGTATTCAGAAAATGAATAGAATCTATTGGGGACACGGTAACAAGGAATTTGGAAAATCACAATATGATTATGCAGGGTCAACATGGATTGTGGAAGAGAAATAACATTTGTCAAAACTATTGGAGCATTTTGAAGGCATAATTGACACGTATATAATGAAGAGCCAGTGGATGTGGTATAAATGGATTTCCAGAAGACATTGATAAGGTTTCTGGAGAAGATTGGGGCTCATGGGATTGGGGTAACATATTCACCCGAATTGAGGATTGGTTGACAGACAAGAACTAGGGGGCATAAATTAATGGGGAATTGATTTGGAATTTCAAATGTGATCATATTGAATGACAGAACGGGATTGAGGGGCTGCATGGCTGGCCTCTGCTCTTTTTAACCACTGTGCAATCACAGAAAATGGGCAGGAAAGAGGAGGAAAAGCAGAATAGCTTCCTTGAAAAAGTGAGCCCTTAGTGTTGGGTGGGGTTACTGGGTTATGGGGATAGGGAGGGGGTGTGGGCTTGGGTAGGGTGCTCTTTCCAAGAGCCGGTGCAGACTTGATGGGCCGAATGGCCTCCTTCTGCACTGTAAATTCCATGATTCTATGATTCCAATCAATTGACATGCCAAGTAGCCCCAATATAATCCATTTTATTTGAGCTCAGTTCCTTTTCAGGGATGTATTCAGTCTAAAAAGGCGAGTCCTGTAGAAGCAGGAGGCCATCTCTCAAACGTTTGGCAATAAACTCCTTTAGATAGGAAAAACTAACTAGCCCAATAGTGTACGCTTCCATAGCTTTATACGATGCAAGTGTGACACTGATTAACTGCAGCGGGGAATATTTTCATCCCATTGCTCTGAATATAATTTCCCGTGAATATAGCTAGCTTGGCTTTATTCCAACATGTCAAAAGAATCTGGAATGAAGAGAAATGAACACTGCTGGTTTAACATTCATGAGGGACTATAATAGTGAGGAGCAAGACGCAAAAAGTGAAGCCTGCTCTTGATTGTGCTCTTTTCAGGGTGAGATTTCCTCTCTTTTGAAGTACTTTTTTTCTATATTCCTTCCTGTTTCATACATCAGTTACGGTTGAGAAACCAGGTGGCTATATTACACACTCATGTTGTTTTGAAACTAACTACCGAAACAGACCTGTCATAACGTGACTTGTAATATTCTCTCTATCTCTGTGGAAAAGTCTTGGATACTGTTCAAGTGGCCTCATCATGGTACAGCTGAATTTGGCAGTGTAACACACCGGAATTATTCCACCAGTTCATGGCACAACTTGTTAATCCTCAAAAGCGAGGCACTGTCATGACACTTCTACTTATATTTATTCCAAATAAACCAGTGCTAAAGGCTAGGCAAAGCAGCCTTTGTTGTACTGCTCAGTTGAAGATTGTTAATATTTCTGCAGGTCCCAGTATATTGGAAGGATATGGAATGCCAGCTATCAGGAAGGAAAGTTGAGTTCTTGTTCTTCCACATATACAATATCTGATGTTTGAGGTGAGTGCTGCCAATGTAGATGGGAAGAGAAGGATCACCTCAAGCTGGAATGCCTTCTGAAGAACTTTTGTAAGTTTTAATATCAAAAAAACCATCTGACCTTTATTGTGGAGGGGCAACCCTCCACTGGACAGCCAAAGTTGCAGCTGTAGCTAAATGTAGTGCTGACCTGCTCCATCACAACTCCACCCCCCTCCAGCTGTACCCCCCGCCCTCACCCCTCCAAGCCCCGCAGGTCAGTGTGAGAAGAGTGACCTTAATTGGACCATTGAACATAGAGTGCATAAGGTAGCCATTCGGCCCATCAAGTCTGCAATGGGGCACTTAAGCCCTCACTTCCATCCTATCCCCATAACCCAATAACCCCTCATAAACTTTTTTGGGCACTAAGGGCAATTTATCATGGCCAATCCACCTAACCTGCACGTCTTTGGACTGTGGGAGTAAACCAGAGCACCCGGAGGAAACCCACGCAGACACGGGGAGAACGTGCAGACTCCGCACAGACAATGACCCAGCAGGGAATCAAACCTGGGATCCTGGTGCTGTGAAGCCACAGTGCTAATCACTTGTGCTACTGTGCTGCCCATTAAGTGACATAATGACTCACTTGTGAGTTAGCAGCCTAATCACACCCCCTCCACCCAATGTCTTCCTGGCAAAAATAGCTCAGACACAGGATGATGCAGGAGAAGAGCACATGGGCCTGTGATTGGGAACTGCAGGCTCATCCACTTCCGGTTCGGCCTCTGTGGCTGTTTGAAAATTCGGACATTTGTGGGTCGGTGGAATAATGCATGAACTGTTTGCACTCATCAAATGGAGCTTCTACAGTAAATTTTGAAGGTGTAGTGTCTTTATTTAGAGTCTCCCAGCCTTAATTCTGGATTATTTAAAAGAAAGGTCATAACCCTAAAATCTGAACAGCTCAACAGTAGTCTTTTGAGAATCCAAGTTAAGAGGTTTAAATAATCTTTTCCAATCTTAATTTAGGAAAATGTGCCAAGTCAAAATTACTGGTCATAAGGGGTAAATTTCAAATAAACCTCACCTATCAAAAATATGCATTGGAAATTCATGTGTGCAATCAGGTCAGAAATCACAATCCATACCTGAATTTTCAGTATATGTTCTTGGCAGGAGTGAAAAGTCAGAAAATTTCCCTAAATCAGATTTCAAACAAGGTTTTCAGATAATGATTTGAAACAGAAAACAGTCATGCAAATACTAGCAGTCTGATACAATTATATTGGGCAGATTATAATGGGCTGAATATTTGTTTGAGAATACCGATCTCATCAACAGTGTTGAGACCTAGAGCGCGATATTTGAGGAAGCGGCTAATTAAGGGGAGGTTGGGCTCGCAATGCTCGAGTGCCCATAAGAGGTCGTCCAGCATTGATACTATGGCAACCACACAGTCAGAGTGTCTGTAGACCATAGGTCTGAAATGCTAACTGTTTCTCTCTTCACAGATACTGCTTGACCAGCATTTTCTGTTTTTATTTCAGATCTCCAGCATCTGCTGCAGTGTATTACTTTTGGATCAACAGGAATAATATACACTTTGGTGTGACTTATTAAATTTGTTCGATCCCTTGTCATAATTCTCATAAAGAAAAGCAGCACTTGACATTTAATCAGAAACAAAATTCATTCTGAAAGTACCATTTGAGAATTTTAGAAATGATTTTATTTGACAAAGTTTATTTTAAATCAAGTCCCACCGATAATAGCCGCTAAACAAAACAAATTCACTGAAAAAGCAAATAGTATTGTGCAATGCCCAACGCGATTAAACAGGAAGGGAAACCTAATTTGCCTGCACCTGACCTTTATAACTTTGGTTTATTTTATTTTAAATAAATAAGCTATTGCTTCTCCTGGGTCTTACATTGCTCAGATAAAGGCAAACAACAAAGCCTAATCACCCAGGAGCAATAAAATTTGAAGACTGTGAAAGCCTTTTATTAGGATTGCAGACTTCAATATAATGAACAAGAATTGCGTGTAGAACATTTAAGTTTTATTGTCCAAAATATCTGGTGCCGTATTACTGATGAGTGACTGAAGAAATTATACATTACTTCATGAGGATACAATGGGGGGAATTTTATGGCCCCTCCACCGGCATCTTTGCAGGTGGGGGTGTGGTGGTGTGGAGGGGGTGGCAGGGGACTTCCCACACAGCATTGAGCTGACACCACAATATGGTGGTTAAGTAAATCATCAGCCAGCCCACTTACTCCCCTCAGGCGTATTCAAGCTCTTAACGGCCAGTTAAGGGTCTGTTTCCCCCTCTGTCGCAATAATACACGCAGCTAGGGAAGGTGGAACAAAGATTGCCAGCCCGCTCTTTCATATTCTCGGGCTAAAAGGTGGGAAGAAAGGGGGTCTTCCTCGGGAGAACCCCTCCTCCTGGAAGTTACCCCTTCCCCGCCTTCAGAAACCAATCCCCCAACCCTATGCCTCCTCCACATCGAAGGGAAAATCATGGCCAGCCACGTCCAATAGTCTCCCTGACAATGTCCCACCATTGGAGAATTTTAGCCAAGGAGCCGGGCATTATTAAGGGTATTTGACCATGGCGTCGGCATTTAGCTGACAGTGACATGACTCACCCCCACATGAAGAGGCTGCCATCTAACTGGAGGCAGCCTCTCTGTGGAAGTTCAGGAAATAAAGTATTTTAAATCAAAGGAGGAGCTTCGGCCAGAGGAGGACCCAGCGATTTCCCCAGAGAGGCTTCCCCTCCAGCACTTCAGTCCCTTAAAGTTTCGAACATTTTGGTGGCCATCAATGACGCTGCTGAGTTGCCAGACCTCTGACTGGGCCAGCAGCTCTTGAGGGTGGGCTGCAATCCTAAATAGCGCAGTGGTCCCAGCAGCAAAAATTAATTGGCTGCTGCCCATAAAATTCAGTCGACCAACAAGGAAGGAAACCTGCTGTTCTTCCCTGGCATGGGAACATGTAACTCCAGATCCACGGTCATTCAATTTGCCTCTGTCTGACGTGGCCCAAGAGAAGTTGAAAAAGAATAAAATTTGGAAAATTCCCCCACCAGCTGCTTACATAAGCTGCGACCACATTTCATTCAGATGTCAGGCTTTCCACACAATTGCTAAAATTCTTATCTACTCAAATTTAAAATAAGAAAAAAAAATTTCGAGTACCCAATCCTTTTTTTCCAATTAAGGGGCAATTCAGCATGGCTAATTCACCTACCCTACACATCTTTGGGTTGTGGGGGCGAAACCCACGCAAACATGGGGAGAATGTGCAAACTCCACACAGACAGTGACCCACAGCCGGGATCGAACCTGGGACCTCGGTGCCGTGAGGCAGCAGGGCTAACCCACTGTGCCACCATGCTGCCCTCTTATCTACTCAACTGACATTTTGCAAATAGTATGATACATCACATAAGTATGATAAATTAAAATGATCGGCTCCAGTCTACAGTGGTAGCCAAAATGCGCTTGTGAATACGCTCAGGGAAAAGTTACAAAGGGCTGGTTATGTAGCATTAATTAGGATGTCAATATCCTAGTAATAAACTGAAACAGAGGAGAAATTGAGAGAATCTTGCATTAAGTCCTGAGTCCAATAGTGGGATAACGTTCACGCGGAGTGTGCAGCTTTGATGAACTGTTGTCCAAGTTTGAACACAAGTGTATTGGGTGGGTGAAGACTAGAAGCTTTGGAAAAGTAAGGAAACAGATGATACACTTGTGGAGCCAATTCAATTCGAATGAAAATCCTGGAGGCATGCAAAATCAGTTTTGGCACAATGTTTTGTGGTATAAATAACTCACGTGGTACATGATAAAATAAACATATCATCAGACCCAATTTATCTTTCATGGTGCTTGCATTACAGGGTGTGTTCCATTATTTACATTTGAATAAATATATACCGCAGTTCATTGTTATTATTCCATAGCATTTTGGTAGCAAAGAACAATTCACGCAAGTCAGCAGGAAATAAAGTGGAGCGAAAATTTTCTGCTTACAATGTCAACATATAAAGGCATACTTACCGCTCACCACTGTCGGAAGAATTAGCAAAAAACAGCATTGATTGAAAGTGACACAGATGGGAAGTGAGAAAAGATAAATCCGGAGCTAATGGATACTCTGCATTGGTTTGACATGACCAGTTTGTTCATTTGGGAATATTCTCCTTGAAAACTTAAACCAAATCACTTTTTCAGTTTCCACATTTTAGCATCTACTGGTTTGGACACAGTCCCAGCTTCACTCACATGAAATATAGTACGTAGCTACATTTTAGACAGGCAAAATCATCACTGAAAGTCTTGTTGTCAAAGTAATACCACAAAGTGTTGCAGAATTTAAAAAAATACTTTAGAAGGAACTCATACTATAAACTTCTCAAACATAAACAGTCCATAGATAGATGGATTAGCTACGATCAATGCGCAGGGTTGAGGGGATAGGGCGGGTAGAGTGCTCCTTTAGAGGGTTAGTGCAGACTCGATAGGTTGAATGGCCTCATTCTGTACTGTAGGGATGATATGAATTTTATGATAAAGGTTTCAGTATGAAACTGGAATTAAAACCTTTCCTCACCATCCATGCAATTAAATATGGTGCAAATATTAATATTGCAAATATCTTTTGAAACTTACAGATGTTAACTGTTGTTATGAAAGAGTGTGATGAATCCTCAAATTTATAATACATATATTGGTAACGTGATGCTAGTACCATACTTTAAACAGGAATTAACTTTTTATACCTCTCTATGGATCGTCACCTTGATGTGGTGTAGAGGCTTGTGCACTCTGACGATCCTTTAAACAATGCCTTTGGGAGCTCCTTGCTCCTCGTAGGGTCACCTCTGATGACAAGGTCCGGGAGAGGTGACCAGACAAAGTGTGATCAATAAGACCTCAATGGTAGCACAGGCGAAAAAAGACTGTGAGTGCAATTCAACGAATTGGGAACAAAGATGCACAGCGAACGCATTTAGCTGCGTGTTTCCCAGCGCTCGCAGTGGGGCCTCAATGGGGAAATTACAGTCGAGCCTGCACATAATCTCATTTTGAACCCCCCCCCCCCCCCCCCCAACACCCATGCAGAGCCCAATCGCCCACACACAAAAAATGGCAGATAATTCCCCTGCCAGCTGGCAGTGCCACCTGGGCACTTTGTAAATGCCAGGCTGGCACCCAGGTGGCACTGCCAGGGTTCCCAGGTGGATACCTTGACCAGCAGTGCCAGGTCACCACCCTGCCCAAAGGGCATGCAGCTGAAGGTCTCCGATCCCCTGGGAGACCCCCACGAGTACCATTTTGTATGGTCCCCGATTGTGGGGACCAGTGCTGAACGGCACTAATCCGAGGTCTCCACGGTGAAGGGGGTGAATCCCAGAGCCTCAGGTACTTCGGGAATCTGCAAATAGAGTGAGACTAGCTGTCTTGCTCTAATACGCAAATTTGCCAAAGAAGGATCCCACCCACAAAGGGTCGGGTTTACATTGCAACGTCTTGCGAGATCGCGTTGGATTTCGCGAGGTGTTGCGAGCCGCATAGATCCCAGGAGCGGGGTCTATTGGCTTTTATCTGCCAGGTTGCGCCGTGGCGAGCTGCTATTCGGGTGCAGCATGGCCACTGATCGCACCCTATGTCTTACCAGTGAACACAAAAGAAGAATGCAGCGACAAGATAGTTCTGGATATTGTGGTTTCTGATACCGAAATCACAAATCTGATACCGACCTGTCTTGAAGATGTGGTCAATGAGACAACTCAAGGTTCTCACGTTAAACAAGATTGCATTCTACCAGGGACCATTTACCAAGTCCTGTAGTGATGGAGAGTTGATGATGGGAACAGGGCTGTGGTGCACTATCAATTACCACAAAGACGAGAGTAGCGGAATAATCGAGGCTTTATTGAGCAAGGATGTTGTGCCTCCTGTAGCAGCTACCAGAATGGCTGCAGCACCGGCGAGCACACACAGTTATATGCCGCCTACTGGGCGGAGCCAGCAGGCAGGGATTTACCCATGTACCTCTAGTATATGTGTCTTACGGTAATACATATAATACAGCTAGTGGTGACTACCACAGGCTGTGAACCTGGGAGTCCCTCATCAAGAATCTGCACACAGATGACACTTGAATGAAGCTCAATGGATACCTGTGAAGGGATAGCGGCATCTTTGGCTAGAAGCATCTGTGACTGAGCAATCATCTTCAGGATACCCTCTGCTCACCCCAAATGGGGAAGAGACGATAATAAGTGCCCTAAAAATAGGCTATTTCAGTTTCGCCTGGCTACAAATCCTGCATTCCGGATCCCTCTACCTCGTGAGACATTCTGCTTCATGTACTGAAAGATCATTGGGTCGAGATCTACGGACCTGTTCAGTTCTGAAATCCCATGGCAGAAACACGTGACCCTGAGTAGATGTCATCCACAAATCAAGGGACAGCCAACCATTACTTTTTATATATTTTGTATACATTTACACTGAAATTTTCATCCCAGTCCATGAGAGGAAATAAGGAGTAACCACGGGAATAATCAGCAGGCCAGGCAACATGTGTTGAGTGAAAAACATGCGTGAGCACATCAAGGCACCCATTAATTATGTTTCTCCACAGATGCTGCCTGATGTACTGAATATTTCCAGCAGTTTTCTGATTTTATTTAGGATTTCCAGCTTCTGCAGTATTTCGTTTCTGTGGAGTGAGTGTAGGGATCAGCTTCCCAAAGATTGTGTATGTTTTAGGTCAGCCATCGTCTGTGAAAGTTTAACATTACCATTTCCAGCCGTATTACAGATAGTTAATATATGATATGGATCCCCTGTGCAATGAAAATCATTTCATATCCTTATGCGTCACAGCTGATTTGAAATTGAGTAAATTTGGTGTAACTGTCTGCAAATGCTAAGGTTTCTGCTTTGTGAGACAACAGTATAAACAACGCAGCCTAGAAATGGTTCATAAAAATAAACAGTGCACTACCAAATGGCAGCTCACTAACAATATTAGTCATACTTCAATGTGAACTCAAGAGTGAAATCAAAGTTGCCACAGTCCTGGAGGACGATAGGCAGTTCCCCCCCGTTTTGAAAGAGAGCTGACTGGTGCTGATTTAATCTGGGAGTCACCACACCTCAGGCGAGGGGCAAGGTTGAGAAGGCAGGGCCTTCACGGATAATCTCAGCCAGCACGGGAGTATTCAGATGCTAAAAAAAATGTTTGTAAAATAGCAGAATGAGAATGACCCAGTGCGAACTTTTGGCAAAGACAAGCACTTTGGCCCTTTTCTACATGTCAGACATGAATGACTGGGCAGCAGAAAGTAGCTGGATCAATCATCTGGTGAGTATTATACATAAGTAATGGAAACCTTTATTTATTTATGGTTAATTTGTGACTAGAACAATAACATTTTCAGCATTGACTTCAAAGAGCAGCATTAGCACTGTTCATTAAAAGTTTAATTATCCACAAGAGGGGAATTCACAATCTCTACTCGACTATTCAAAGGAGATGCAAAACCATGGTGAGTGTGTCCAAAGGGAAGCATGACAAAGTCAGAGGATTAATTCAACTCCAAATCACACTCCCTCTGATAATTTTTGCAAAAGAGCTTAGAAAAAGGCTGGGGCAAAATTGCAATAATTGTGTATTGCAACTGGGGTCTGATCACCAAGAATTTTAATAATCAAAAGTAGCTGATCACATTGTCAAGATTTTATTCATTGGTTATGATTAAAATTCTCACTCTGTCTCCCTCTGTTGGTGTTGGTCTCTGCAGGTTTTTCTCTGTTTCCTTTTATGGGTTACAAGATAGATTTACTTTGCTCTTATCTCATCAAGTAGAAATGGCACAGGCAGTGTCACGTCAAAGGATTGCCTGGCTTTCCTGTTATGTACTATTCACTCATCTAAATTGCTGTGAATATAACTTTATTTGTATAATCGCTCCTCATAATTTAACCTTCGAAAAGCAGGGCCTGAATTTTCATCTGAATTTGGGAAAGCCTGGCCTGTGCCCTCTCACAGCTCACAAAATGCACACCAAACCCATGTGTGACTTTGCAAGAGATTTTTATCTTTTCACACAGGGGTCAGACCACAATAGAGTTGCTTGAGGTGCAAGGGTGCAGAGGCAGACTGGTTAAAAGGCCGGGCTCAGTACTCCAACATATCAACCCAGCTCCCAACATCATTTAAAGGCACCCTAAATATCAAACCTTGCCATTTTGCGTTCCCCCATGCCATTCAAAATTCCATAATGCCACCTGACATTCCCCATGCCATCCCATGCCATCTCTGTGCCTCCCACGTATCTTCAATATCCACTTGCCCAGCAGGAACTATTTGTTTATGCAGTTCTCAGAAGCCATGCAATAGCAATTTTAGTACCATTGGAAAACCATTAAATCGCAAACAACCAAGCTCATGCTCACCGTCATTGGTACTGAACCAATAAACCCAAACCAGAAGAAACGTTGTCATTATTTAGAATCCTATTGGGTTGGTAAACAAACAAGGATCGACATCAAAAATATATGTTGTTATTATAAGTTCATATAAGTTTAAATAGTTGCAGGATCAATAAGACCTTTAGCTTTTGTAGCCCAGCCTGGCTTTCATAATGGAGCAACTGTTGTAACAAAAACTTCCAGCTCCAGTAACAATATATATATCAATTTCCAGTTCAAAGCAGAGTGTCTGTCAACAAAATTATGGGAGAAGGTGCAGAGCATTTTTTCTACCTTTCCATTTTTTTTTAAACCTGCCAGTTTAATTAAATCAAGGCATAAAAAATACAGCAAAGGACAGTTTTTTAATGTTTCTGGAAAGATTATGGTGCTCTCTCCATTGGAAAAGCACAGTAATGCATGTCATCAATTAGACAATGCTGGTCAATCTAAGGGTCAACTTACATTTGCAGGGCTGATCCCAATGATGAATCACTGCATTAAAAACATATCTACATTACAATATAGCATCCAGTATTGACATTTGAAGGTGTCAAAACATTTCACACTTACCTTTCTGAGTGTTCCCAACTCCTCAGCAGACTTTCTATTATCTTCACAATCAATCAAAGCTGCTGTGCATTTAATGACCTTCCAAAACCCTATACCACTGAACAAAAATGATGTGCAAGAGGAAATTCAATTCTGATACTCCACTTACAATGGGAAGCCAAACCTCAGCGGGGCAAATGTATATTCTTTTTTCGAAATAAATTTAGAGTACCCAATTCATTTTTTCCAATTAAGGAGCAATTTAATGTGGCCAATCCACCTCCACTGCACCTCTTTTGGGTTGTGGGGGCGAAACCCATGCAAACACGTGGAGAATGTGCAAACTCCACACGGACAGTGACCCAGAACCGGGATTGAACCTGGGACCTTGGCACCGTGAGGCCGCAGGGCTAACCCACTGCGCCACCGTGCTGCCCCGCAAAGATATATTCTGTGCACTATAGTGCACCTGCTGAAACACCAGAGGAAACTGTTGCAAGGTCCATAATGCAGAGCAAAATTAGATCTCTCCAAATAAATTA
The DNA here is from genome assembly GCF_047496885.1 of Scyliorhinus torazame. Lineage (NCBI taxonomy): Eukaryota > Metazoa > Chordata > Chondrichthyes > Carcharhiniformes > Scyliorhinidae > Scyliorhinus > Scyliorhinus torazame. The sequence continues at coordinate 321,621,780 of NC_092707.1, read as the reverse complement.
AACTGTGGCCATTCACTCACTGGAAATGGTTCCACACCCAGGCAATTAAATCAAGGCATAAAAAATATATCAAAGGACAGATTTTTAATGTTTCTTAAAATATTCTCCATTGGAAAAGCACAGTAACACATGTCACCAATTGCACAATTCAGCCCATAATTCTGCACTCCCTCCAAGACTAAAAAATCTTTCCTTACATGTGGTGCTCAGCACTGCTCACAGTACTCCACATATGGTCTAACCAGGGCTTTGTTTTGCTGATGCAGGGCTTGTATCTATCCCCATGTATTCTTTTCCTCTAGCTGTCATTTCATTAGCCTTTTTGATAATTTTCTGTTCATTTCAATGATCTTTACACCTGTACTTCTAAATTTGGGCCTCCAGTGTTTCTATTTTTCACCATTACAAAAGTACCATCACCATCACGCTGATCTTTTAAAAAAAAAATTTTTTTTTATTCGCCTCCTTTTTCACATTTTCTCCCACATTTACATTCATCAACACTAAACAATAGTCAGCAAGATATGTCAATCCCCATACTAACAACGATCCCATCTACCCACCGGACCCCAAACCTCCACCCGCATGTTTACATAAACAAATGACAAAAATGAATCAGGGATTACCCGTAGTCACCCTTAATCTTACACAGCTCCCCACCCGCTCCCCCGCCCCCCCCCCCCCCCCAAGTCTCCAGCTCCTCCCGTCCACTGCCTCTTGTAAAACTCCTCCTCCCAACCTCGGTTCCTTCCCCCCAACTTTCCACCCCGGCTAGACCACTCGGACCCTGTCCTGCCAGGCTCCGATGGCCGCAGCCCCTCCCCCACCTCACTCCCGTCCACTGGCCGGCTTAAACCGGCCAGCGTGGAGGCCCCCGCCCGGGTCCCTTTCCCCCTTGCCCGGCCCTAGGAAAGCCCAAAGATCCCCTTTTAAAACAACAACCCCGCATATCCACCTACACCCCAAAGAGCCCTCATTTTGAGTGAAAGTCCCGTCCCTTCCCTTGTCCAAATATATATAACATTGGCTCCTTTAGCCTCTACACCCACGCGCAGTGATACAAAAAAGAAGAAAATACAGTCATGAGGTTACATCGGCATATGGCCATTCCTCAATTTGTCAGTTCTGCCACAGTCCTTCTGCTTTCACAAACTCCTCCGCTGCTTCCGCCGTTCTAAAATAAAAGTCCCTGAGCTTGTAAGTCACCCTCAGCTTCACTGGATATACAATGCCGCAACGCACCTTGCTAATGTACAATGCCCTCTTCACCAGGTTGAAGGCAGCCCGCCTCCTCGCCAGCTCCACCGTAAAGTCCTGGTATACACGTATACCAGCTCCAGCCCACTGCACCACCCGTTTCTGCTTGGCCCAGCTCAGGACCTTCTCCTTCACACTGTATCTACGGAAGCACAGAATCACTGCCCTTGGCGGCTCACTCACCTTTGGTACAGGCCTCCACGACCGATGAGCCCGATCCAGTTCATATTGGGAGGAATCCTCACCCTCCCCCAATAGTTTTGCCAGCACCGCGGCAAAATACTCAGTCGGCTTCGGTCCTTCAACTCCTTCGGGCAGCCCCACAATCCTCAAATTCTGTTGCCTGGATCTGTTTTCCAGGTCTTTCATTTTTCCTCGCAGATCCTTGTTAGTGCCCATCACCTTCCGCATCTCCTTCCCCATCGAGGCGAGTTGATCACCATGCTGCAATAACGTCTCCTACACTTCCTTCAGCGCCTCCCCTTGCGCTCGCACCTCCGCCACTGCACTCGCCACCTCCGTCCTCACCGGGGAAACCGCCTCCTCCACCAGCACACTCAAAACCTCCCTCATCTCCTTCCTCACCGTCTCCATGCATTTCGCAATCTGCGCCAACTGCTTTTCGAATTCCGCCGCCATCACCTTAGTTATTTCTTCAGCCGTAAGCAATGCGGCCTCCCCTGGTGCTCCAGCGTCCATTTTCCTTGGTGACCCCGCAGTGACCTTTCCACTCCCCGACGGACCTTCAGCTGTTTTTTAACAGCCGTTTTTTTGCTCACCCTCGACATTTTTCTTTTTTTTTTTCCTGTGCCTTCACTGTGCCTCCTCCGTGCCTTCTCCCTGCTTATGGCGCCTCCGTGGACCCTGGGACCATGCTTAAAGCCCCGAAAATGCCGTTCTCGAACGGGAGCCCTCCATTGTGTGGCTGCCTCCTGCCCGCCGTCACCGGAAGTCGCCATCACGCTGATCTAACGCGATCTCACCACATGTCACGTTATGAATCCTGCCCATTTAGTCTTGGCCTCCACAAACGTGGACCAGATGGAACGGCACTCGTGAGGGTCTCCCATCAGAGTGGAGGCCCCCAGGTACTTGCCCTCTGGGCAGGGTGGCACCTGGCACTGCTGGTCCCACCTGGGTGCCAGCCAGGCAAGGCCAGCTGACAGGAGGAATGCCAGGGTGCCAGTTTAGCATTGCCAAGGTGCCAGGCTGGCATTTTTGGGTGGTGGTGATCAGACTGGGGGTGCCTTGCGAGGGAGTTGGGGGCAGACGGAGGGCCTGTTGACCCCTCATAATGTGCTGGGGCTTGGAGGGGGGGGTCGGGGGTTACATCAAGAGCTCCAGAGATCGGGACACTATTATTAAATGGCATCCCGGTATCTCGCTGCACTGAGCAGTTCCAGCGAGTGAAATCCTCAGTGTAGAAAACGGGGCTGTGTGTGGTCTCAGCCGCACATTCCCGCTGAGGCCCCCTATCCAGCATGTTCAATAACAGGATGGGAAACACATGGCTGAACGCGCTTGCTATGGGGTTTTGTTCCTATTTAATTAATTCGTGCCCTTAGTCATTTTTTGGGCCCTGCGGAGTTTCTCCCCAGTCAAGCCCACGCTTCGAATTATTTTTATCACTGGGGAGCTGAACTTGCTGGCCAGACCAGCGCCTCATTGGACAACCATTTTGAAAGGGTCCCCCACATCCCCCACCCATGGGCAGTATCACCCCCCACACATATGGGCATTACCCCACAACCCCCCCAAGTGATACCCCACTATGGGGTCACTGACGGTCCCCCTTTTTCAGGCCTTCACACTCTCCTTTTCAGGCCCCACTCTTCCAGGAACCCTAAGCTTCCCCACTCCAACCTTCCAGGAGCCCCTTCATACCTGCCCTGCATCCCTCCCACCTTTCTTAGCCACTCACCCTCCTTTAATGGGCATGGCTCCCCTCAGGCCTTGACCATTGGCAGTAGATGCCGGGAGCCCAAAAGTACCAGGGTCACCACGTCTAAGTGGGTTTCAAACCTATTTTGGCATGCGAGGCTTGGTCCTGCCCATTGTGGGTATATCCTGATGGCGATGCCTCAGGAGACCTAAGTAGATCTCGTGAGGTGTACTGGCTGTCGGGAAGCCCACTGGACGCCTCTTCCAGCTGTGACATGCTCTCGTTCGGGCATAATGTAGCCGGTAGATTACGCCCATAGTCTATAAATATCTCTTTGTAATTTTACATTTCCATCTACAATGTATATAAAACCATGTATCTTTGTATCATACCCCGAGGCCTCAGTGTCCTGCATTCAGAAGTTGGCAGAGGGAACACTGAGGCTGGGGTAGAAGAAGAGTTTGTGAAAATGCTGTAATGCCTTTGAAAGCCCCATCAATCAAGGTAGAGATAGTTGCTTTTTGTTTTAATTGCTGGGCAGAAAGCTGGTTTCCTCTGCCACACCAGCAATGCAGTTATTTGTTTCAATTATTTTTTGTTCATTTACGGAATGTGGGCATGGCTGGATAGGCCAGCATCTATTGCCCATCCCTAGTTGCCCTTCAGAAGGTGGTGATATATTGTCTTCTTGAACCTCTGCAGCCCTTGAGGTGTAGGTAAACCCACTGTGCTGTTAGTGAGTGAGTTCCAAGATGTTGCGCAACAACAGCGAAGGAACAGCGATATATTTCCAAGTCAGGGTGGTGAGTGACTTGGAGGGGAACCTCCAATATTTTTGAACTATTGATTACTCTTCAGTTTTCTGCTTTTATTTCCTCTGAATATTTGTTCCCGTGTAACAAACTGAAAAGGGTCAAGCTTATAATGATTCCATATGTTTTTTTCTTTAAGTAAATAATCAGCATTACATATAGTGCTTAAAAGAGAGGCGAAAAGCAAAGTTCGACAACTTAATTTTTTCTAAGGACACAAATTACTCGACGTCAATGATCAAAATCAGTAATTTTCTGAAGGAGAGACTTCTGGATATTAATTTATAGCACGGATTACATGGAAGACTGTCACCAAATTTAATGTGGACATTGATGAATGTGGGTTCAGCACTTCTATCAAACTGTACATAAATAAGATTAAATTTTGTGGTTTTATTACCAAGCCATCAGCTGGAATAGCTGGTGTCATTTTATATACTGTGTGATTGTAGCCTGCATATCGCTTTGGGGTGAGTTTGCTGCTTCCATCTGGCTGCGGATGACAACTGGTTTCCAATGTTGTGGATGATTAAGTAAGCTTGGGGTTATCCCAGTGCAAGCCCCACCATGAAAGAGAAGCTCATTGCTGTTGCATGAGAAAATTGCTCCACAGCAGGACAGCTGCTATAGCAGCACATAAGATGGGAGGGGCGGGGGGTGGGGTGCTCTCCAAAGACTGAAGGGAACTTTAAATTGAAGGCCTTTGACTTGAACAATGCATTAAATCATTAAGTGTTTGGGCCAATATCGAGGGAAAGAAGTCAGTGATTAGATCCTCTCCAACAAATGGAGTAGCGAGGTTTCTGCCGTTGCTCCCAAATATACATGTTACTTGGACGCAATCTGTAAAAATTGGAATTTGGGGTAATTTGCGTAACTCACTAAATATAATGGCATTAATATTCCATTCAGTGTCTGAACCCCTATTTCCAGCCTTGAACAAACAAAAGAATACGCAGTAATCTTCCTTCGAAATGTCAGGTCAGTCTTCCAATAGAGGATCCTTTCAAGTTGACTTGACGCAGGTAAGCTTGGCGTGGAGGGGGACAGCAGAGTGAGCCTGCACAGAAACCATGCTTCCTTTTCGTGGCACCAGCTGACATATTCTGGTATGGAGAGTTTACATGTCCCAAAACATATTTGAAAAGGTATGGAGAGAAGGCAAGGTTGCAAGGCGATAGGGTGGGTAAGAGGGAAGGACGGGCAAGTTAACAGGGTAATGGATATGTCAGGTCAGATTAGGGTGGGAGGGAGTGGGGTCAGAGAGGGTTGGGTGGGGAAATGTGAGCTGTTGTGTGTGTGGGGGGGGGGGGGGGGGGGAGTCAATGGGGGTCAGTGAATGAATGCAAGGGCGCAGGGCTCAGTTGTATAATTACTCAGATGTTAGGCCCGGTTTTAAGCGATCTAATATTTCACGGCTAACTATTCTGTTAAGTAAGTTGGAATTGTCCAAAGTCTCGAACACTAATTCAGCATTTGAGACTTTTTCCTATGAGCTGGGTAATTGCCCCTTGGAAATACAAACGGCAAAAGTTTAATGGAGCCATTGCGTTGGGATTTCCAAATGGTCCCATTGGGTATCTTGGGGGTTACGTCCAGTGTCCAGAGATCTGGGCCAATATGTTGATGTCTCCTTAACCTTTGATGGTTGTCCATCAAACATTCTGACCATATGAATCTCCACTCACAAAACCCTCCAAGCCCCCAATTCCCTCATATATGCAGTCTCCAAATGCACTTGTTTGGCTGTTCTTCACACAGTGACTAGATTTTCCGTTGCGACAGAAATAAAATGCAATTCTTCAAAGCAGAATTCTTCAGATAGTTCAGATAGGAGGATTTCTTGATCATGGCTGCCCCATCAACATCGAGCATTAGTCGGCTGGCGGCTGGTCTTCAGCCACTCACTTGGGCGGAAGACCCATTTCAGAGAGCTGACAACCAATATGGAGCCCCAGAAGCACCACTAATAATGGTGCCCAATGTTGGGATTACAAGCAGTGCCCAAAAAGGGAATGCCAGACCCCCTCAACAAAAGAAAACTATCTAGATGAGTAGCAAAGCTTTTGATAAATAATAATAATAATAATAAATCGCTTATTGACATAAGTAGGCTTCAAATGAAGTTACTGTGAAAAGCCCCTAGTCGCCACATTCCGGCGCCTGTTCGGGGAGGCTGTTTCGGGAATTGAACCGTGCTGCTGGCCTGCCTTGGTCTGCTTTCAAAGCCAGCGATTTAGCCCTGTGCTAAACAGTCCCTCAATGTCCCACATGGGAGACTGATGGCGAAGGTAAGAACCCATGGGATCCAGGGAAATTTGGCAAATTGGATCCAGAATTGGCTGAGTGGCAGGAAGCAGAGGATGATGGTCGAGGGATGCTTTTCCAACTGGGAGTCTGTGTGTCCAGTGGGGTGCCGCAGGGATCAGTATTGGGGCCCTTACTGTTTGTGGCTTATATAAATGATTTAGACTTGAATGGTTAAAAACATTCACCAAATTAAACTGATCAGTACGTTTGTAGATGATATGAAAATTAAGTAAAGTCACTATAGCCTCAGATGACCATAGGCTGCTTTCGACTTGAGGGGGAAAGCTGACTGGTGGTGATTTAACCTGAGGATCACCACACCTCACGTGGGGGGCAATGTTGAGAAGGTGGGCCTTCATGAAAAACCTCAGCCGGTACAGAAATTGAACCTGCGCTGTTGGTCTTGCTCTACATCACGTACCAGCTGTCCAGCCAATTGAGCTAGATTGAAGCCAGTTGGTGCAATGGTAAATAGCAAGGAGGATAGCCTTAGATTAAAGGACAATATAAACAGGCTGGTCAGATGGGCTGATGGACTTCAATCCAGATAAGTGTGGGGTGATGCACATAAGCAGGACAAACTAGGCAAGGGAATACATAATGAACGGCAGGACCCTGGGAATCACCGAGGCTCAGAGGGGCCTTGGTTTGCATATACATTAGTCACTTAAGGTAGCAGTGCATATGGATATAATGGTCAAGAAAACATATGGTATACTTGTCTTTATTTGCCGAGACATAGAGTTGAAGAGCAGGAAGGTTATGCTGGACCTGTACAAAGCATTGGTTAGGCTACAGCTATAGTATTATGTGCAGTTCTGGAAGGTGCAGAGCAGATATACCAGGATGTTGCCTGTGCTGGGGAGTTTTAGTTATGAAGAGAGATTGCATAGATTGGGGTTGGGGGGTTGGGGAGGTGGGGGTGGGGGTGGGGGGGGGGGGGGCATGATGTATAAAAGTATGTGGAGCATAGATACAGCAGTCAAGAAAAAACCTTTCCCCATGGTGAAGTGATCAATGACCAGGAGGCATAGATTCAAAGTAAGGAGCAGGAGGTTTAGAGGAAATGTGAGGAAAACCTATTTCACTGAGAGGATGGTAGGAGTCTGAATCTCCCTATCTGAAAGTGAAGGCAGAGACCCTCATAACATTTAAGAAGTATTTAGATGTGCAGTTGCGATGCCAAGGCATAAAAGGTTATGGACCAAGTTCTAGAAAATGAGATTAGAATAGTTTGGTGGCTCATTTTGATCAGCGCAGGTACGATGGGCTGAAGGGCCTTTTCTGTGCTGTAGACCTCTATGACTCAATGCACCCTGTGTTGCCCTCAACTCTTCCAGCCTTACCAATGACCAGCCTTCAATGATCCTTGATTTACCATCCACTGTCTTTCGCTGCCTTCAGTGGAAATTAATGTTATCTGCTGCCAACATACTTCTCAACTTTCAGCACACCATCAGGCAACCGACCATCTTGCTATTTGCACATTCTTTCAAACATTTTCTCAGCTTGCATTTGTATGGATCTATCTTATGCGCAGAGTTTTCTGTTTTTAATGCGTAATGTTAACGCAATGACTGGGAAAAGCAGCGTTGAAGCCACCAATGGCAGCTTTCTCCGCCGTATCGTGAGGAACTCAAAAGTCCAAAGGGCGGGTCCCATGACATCATGCTGGTGGCACGGGTCTGCTTTAGGCACCCTTGTCAGCAACTTAGTTTTTCTAAAGATTGGGACACCTTTTTTAGAGGGTGCCCTGATGCAAAAAAGCAAAAAGAGAACACCCACCCCTTCACCTACCCCCCCCCCCCCCACTAGGCACCCCTTCCCCCTACGTAATCCTCCCACCCACTGCCAAGCACTACCCCTAACACTGCCCTCTGGGGGGCAGTGGCCGGACATGACCCTCTCCGCTTCGGCTACTCTGATGGGTTCTGCCCGCCAGATGCACACCGTTGGAGAGCAGCCAAAATTACGTTGGCGTGAATGGATAATATAATGGGTGGGCGGATATCAGGTGTGGAGGCCTGATAATTAAATTAACTTTTATGCTAATGGAGTTCCTGACGTTGAACATAAAGAATTCCTTTACGTCACTGGTGAGGGAACAATCATGATGGAGCTTCCTGTCAATGTATAATGCGTTTTGAGCCTTTCACAAGATTGTGCGCTCTTCCCGCCATTCACACCCGATATGAAATGGTGCACAGAATACCGGTCTTTGTCTTTGCACCCTCAACTCTTTGCACATTCATGTCATTTGTCCCTACCTTATTGCATGGATAATCTTCTACATTACCAGTTTTCTTTTAAGCAATTTTCACATGGCTTAAACTACTCTGCCTCACTATTTGATGTATCTGTAGGTTCTCTGCTCCCCCTCATCCACTACTTCCAAACTAATTAATATGTCTGCTGGTCTTTGAGCTTCAGCTGTGCACGTGAAAAAGTAGCTACCCAGAATTTAATCAACTATCTTTTATCTTCACAGATGTGGACTGACCTTTTTTATATTTCCATTTTCTGCCATTTTCCTTTTTGTTTTACCACTGTTTGTTAATTATCCTTTATTATTTCTCGACGTTTTGGCTAAGATTAAGCATCAGATCAAGCTCAAGATGAGGCGCAATGCCTTTTTTGTCAGCTTGGATCTTGTATGTCCCTCTTGTGGAGACCACAAATTGGATTCAATTATAAATGCTTTTTGGAGCAAGCAATGAGATGGCCTTGTAACTTTAAGGATGGGATTAAATAATTAAAGAGAGTAAGCCTCACATTAAATTATTTAAGTATTTACTTACCCATTAATAAAATTAATGAATGAAAAAGAGGACTATCACTGAACAGTGCTCCACTTCATAGCAAGTGCACATATACATTTACAATTATCCTTAATTTTTGGTAAAACTCCCCTGATCTCCCTTGATGCTAGCTGGCAATATGTCTTGCTTTACAGCGTCACCAAAGGTTACCTGTTATTTGCTGTGAAGTCTTTGAGGATCCAGGCTAATTTCTGTGAGGGCCACGAAAGAATCCAGCACGAGTTGAAGGATAGAAAGAAATAACATTTATTTACAATAACATATATATACAACAGCAGCAGCAACTCCCTTGCTGCTCACTCCTCTCTAGCTGGTTCCAAACTGGCCAGCTTTATTTATGCAGGGAATCTGCTAATGATTTCTCCGCGCCCTTCATTGTGGAAGCTCATACTACCAAAGGATTGTGGGATTGCCATCAGTCCCCAGCCAGTGGTAAGCAGGCAGGTTATAACATCCCTCCCACCAAAGTCCAAGAAATCCACCGAAGACCCTGGCGAAGGAGGGCGTCGGACTTGTTTTGCCGCAGGCCGGACACCATTTTCATGAGGCGCTGGATCGGGCAGCATGTAACGAGATGGAGAACGGCGCTTCCGTGATGAATGGCGTAACGGTTGTACATCCACTGCTCGAGGGCCTGAGGACTCCCCCTCCGAGGTGTCCTGTGTCTCCATCTCGGAGTCGGAGTCCGCTGCCTCCGTCATCTTGGCGTCGCTATCTCCATGCAGTTCTGCAACGACCTGCTCAGGCTTTGAGTGCGACACCAGAGGAAGATTGTGAGGAATACTGTCCACTGTGTCTGGTCTCTGGGGCTGTAGAAATGAGCTGTTGAGGAGAAGGATCCTGTTCTTTTCTAACATTCACATTCAACTGCCTGGATCCTAAGGCTATAGCATGGTGGGACAGACAAAGTCAACGTTGCTTGCACAACTAAGTATTGGCATAATCCCTTACTGCTAAATTCTGTAAGATTTACGGGCAGGATGTCATATCTTCCTGGTGTCAACATCTGAAGATTGTATTTTGCCTGTTGTTGCTCTATCATAGGTTGTGTTTTAACTTTTTTTTGAAAGATAGACTGTGGAAGATAAATTAATGAGTTGCCAACTTAGAAGTATGCTGGGAAATGCTTGACTATATAGTTTAACACTGCTTTTGAACGAAAATAAGTAGGTCAGGTAACATAAACGAAATACTGCTTAACATTTTGGTCTCGGCCTTATAATAACACATTGCCCTCCGAAAGATAACAAAATGTGTACTCGAGTTGTTTTTAGCTAAGGGCAAGAACATCCGTACTAGTATTTCATCTTACATACTTTTCAAGGTCTATTTATCATAAACATGGCTGTTTACTTCCAGCTGTTATTTCAGACTATAAAGATATGCTTCCTTCAATCGAATCTCAGAGTGCGGTGCACTGGCTATGCAGCCGGAACACTCTCTCTCTGCAAATATACTTGTGTAAATAAATTTCCTTAAATCGAACATCAAAGAATTTGTCTTTATTATAATTTCCACGACAAGAACAATGCGTGATGAAAAAGAAAAAAAGCTGCGAAAGAAAAGAAGCTGTTTGATTGTGATTAATGCAAGTACTGGATAAATATTACAAACAGCTTGAAATCTGACATTGTAACGGACATCTAGAGATATTTTGGAATCCACACTAGTGGGATTTGAAATTTTGTACATCATGTAAAATTGCTCTTCCTTATGAATACCACCAACCATGGTGTAAAAATACTCCCGAAAAATTCTGCAGTGCTCTTATGCTTTTGGACAGTGCTGAGAAAATGGTCACTGGTCACACTGACAATTTTATTACTGGAATTCTCAGTTAACAATTCACTCTCTCCCAAAACTCTGGTAAGTGAAAGGCTTCTCCTCTTGACACTTGATGACTTTTGTTTTACAAATGCTTTTTGGTGTCTAATGTGGTTAAATGCTGCATGAAAATCAAAATACTCTCTGTCTGGCATTCAGTTTTGCGTTCATATCTGGACGAAAACTGATGTGGTTTGAATGCAAGTGGCTCTCGCAGAACCCAAATTCAGCATTTATATGATACCAGTGTTAGAATTGTACAGGAAGATCCCAGAGTGGAACCTTGTCTCAAAAGATCATAACTTTTATTTTTGTTTTCGAAAATATGGAGGAACAGAAAGCAGGGCCGCTAATTAATTTTAATAAGAAAAAGATACTTTTTAAACAAGAGAAGTTAGAATATGATACACTATGCCTTTATTCCCCTATTAACTTAACGATTACACAGAGGTTTTAAGATTAACATGTATTACAAAATAAATCTTAATCTACAGTGGTCTCATTAGCACAAAGTCCCTTTCAAGCACACAAGATGACTGCGGTCAAATACATTCTCTACTTTGAACTCCAAGTGAATGCTTGTGGATGTCTCCTCAGACCCCCCAAGATGATTGTCACATGATAGTTTCCAACCTCCAGTCCCCAAAAAAGACTTTAAACAATTCTCTCATAAGTATGCTTTACATTCCAGACTAGGATTTCCAAATGGCACATTTAATCAAAGCTTCCACTCCACTTTTAGCAGCGAATCCAGTCCAGGATCTTACACCAATCCCATTGTATTTCTTTGGCTTAATGGCTGTACAAGCTGTTCGCAATTGCTTTAACTCTCAATGTCCTGCCTCATAGTGCCGAGGACCCAGGTACGATCCTGGCCCGGGGTCACTGTCCATGTGGAGTTTGTACATTCTTCCTGTGCCTCCGGGTCTCACCGCCACAGCCCAAAACGATGTGCCGGGTAGGTGAATTAGCCTTGCCAAATTGCCCCTTAATTGGAAAAAAGAACTGGGTACTCTAAATTTTAAAAAACCTCTCAATTCCCAGATTGTATTAAAATGACATCAAATGTTTCATATTCTTTTGAAGTCTGCTGTCCCACCTCAGGTCTAGTTACTGCAATTGTCTCTTTAACTCAGAACACTTTGTTTACTTTTCCTTGAATTCTTCTGAACAATACCTTGGGCTCTGTTCTCTTAATTGTAGACTTCTCGAACTCCTCTCTTCAATTCTCTTGGTGTCTTAACTAGCTGCTCTTCAAATCTCTACTCTTGTTTTCTTAACCAGTGCTACATGATATGGCTTTTCTTCTGACTAAACTGAGAAAGATGTTCCCTCTCTAGCCTTCTAAACCAACTGCTTCCAGCACAGCTGTGAGAATTGTCTTCCCTCTCACGAACAATCTTCAACTGCTATCAAATTAGCTAATCGAACACATAAGTCGCAAAAAAGTTGGTTTACAGGTGCAACAGGTGATTAAGAAGGCGAATGGAATTTTGTCCTTCATTGCTAGACGGATGGAGTTTAAGACTAGGGAGGTTGTGCAGCAATTGTATAAGGTGTTCACACCTGGAGTATTGTGTTCAGTTTTGATCTCCTTACTTGAGAAAGGACGTACTGGCACTGGAGGATGCAGAGGAGATTCACTAGGTTAATCCCAGAGCTAAAGGGGTTGGATTACGAGGAGAGGTTGAGTAGACTGGGACTGTACTCATTGGAATTTAGAAGAATGAGAAAATCTTATAGAAAATTATAAAATTATGAAGGGAATAGATAGGATAGATGCGGGCAGGTTGTTTCCACTGGCGGGTGAAAGCAGAACTAGGGAGCATAGCCTCAAAATAAGGGGATGTAGATTTAGGACTGAGTTTAGGAGGAACTTCTTCACCCAAAGGGTTGTGAATCTATGGAATTCCTTGCCCAGTGAAGCAGTAGAGGCTCCTTCATTAAATGTTTTTAAGATAAAGATAGATAGTTTTTTGAAGAATAAAGGGATTAAGGGTTATGGTGTTCGGGCCGGAAAGTGGAGCTGAGTCCACAAAAGATCAGCCATAATCTCATTGAATGGTGGAGCAGGCTCGAGGGGCCAGATGGCCTACTCCTGCTTCTAGTTCTTATGTTCTTATAAAAATGTTTCTATCTTACAAGTCCCCAGTTACGATGCAACAGTCACACGCTTATACCTTTTATTTATTCTTCATGCCACAGCCCTCTTTAAGTACCACAGAAACACAGTTGGAATTTAAACAACCCCCACACATGCAAATACATCTGTCCAGCATGAATCTAACTATATGTTTTACTGTTCCAGGCAGAGGAACATTAAATTAAACCACTTAAAGCTATACCTTCTTTCTAATGTTTACCAATACAAAAATAATTCCCTTAAAACTACCTTTATTTTTCTAACAGCGTTCATAAACGTAGTAATATGGTAATATTGGTAACAGTGTTAACACTACTGTCAATTCCTTCCACCACTTTACTGATGATTGGTTTGAGGTTGATATGGATTCATCCTGTTTGCTTTCATGATGTGGTTCAGACAAACATTTTCCATATTATGTCCACATCAGTAAAATAGCTGCAGTGGAAAGACTTGGCTGTGGCAGATAGCTTTGGTGAGCAGCTGTTCAGCACAATACTCAGAATGATGTCAGTGCCCACTGCATTCACAGTATCCAATACATACAGCCATTTCTTCATGTCAGAAAGGGTAACACAAAGTAGTTTGCCACTAGCTTCTGTAAGAATGGGTACCCAAGAGAAAGAAAAATGGATCAATTCGACGGTCATCTGTTGGACTTTACCATGGTTGTGGATATATTTGTCTGTTAGTAGCCTCGGCATCACCCCAGTATTCTAGGAGAGGTGACTTGACAACAGTCAGTTGCAACATACGGTTTGAAATGATGGATATGATGTCTCTCCATAACACTCAAGATATAAAGGTGTGAAACTAGCACAAGGCTACTGATTGTGCAGGTCTTCAGCATGTGTGACCATCAGTGCAGGACTTGTAATGGATCAGCAGACATCAACACAAAAGATTTATTCGGAGAAGTAACAACATTTGCCCCTGAGGAATAAGACTGCTGGCACCATGAGAACAGTGACAATAGCTGATTGATGACTGATTCATCAAAACCACTGCAATGGGATATTTGTCACATTTTGACTAATACTGTCTATTTTTTAGTATGCTGAATGAGTCTTTTCATTTCATCATTAACGCGTGAAGATCAGCATGTACTGATGTCAGCTGCAGTTTGCAAAATCGGTATAGACACATTATGTTCTAATTGATGGAAAGAGTTATTTTGCTCTTGTAGTTTTCCCTGTGTGTTTGTGATGTGATATGGGAAAAAGACTATGAAATATGAAAATAAATTGATGTCTATTATAATTGAAGTTTGTGCTATTTTCGGGATAATTGTAAGTATTTTACTATCTATATATATCAAACTATGATCTTTTGCACCTTGTTCTCCTTTTCAAATCTGATACATTGCAACCTCTACGTGCTGTGACACTGGGTCATTACCAGGCATTGATAGCTGTGAAATCCCCCCATCCACCTCTGTCTCTCGCTGCCACAAGTTTGAGGCAGTATCGTCAATCTCAGGAGCTACTGGGGATATTTTCATCCTGCTCATTCCACTGATACTTGCACAGGGCTTGTTTTTTCCCTGAGATTTTCAAAGCAGTACTGCACAAGACCTTTAATGGAGCCAACCGACATAGATGTACCTTTCACATTATCTCTGTCCGAATGGAGGCTTATTTCTTCAGGCATCCACCTGAAATTGAAGGCTTCCACCTGAATATGATCTACTGCCAGGAAGATTTAAAGACTGATAACAACTAAATGGACAGTAGGATTACATTGGAAACTTATTTTCCTCTCTTGTCAGTCTAAGTTATATCAGCCTGGCATGGAAAATATATTTTGTTTTCATTAGTGGTACTGATGAAGAAGATGTAAATTCATAATTCTTGTGTTTTAGAGTGTAACTTTTATTTTTAGTTGAAGTGTTAGTGCAAGATAATTTGAAACATCTGATTGAGAAATTGAGAAACAATTTACACTTCAAACAGATCTGAGCAATTACATTTTAAAGGGTCATACATGTTTAATAATGAGGTCAGAATTTGAAGGGAGAAAACCTGAACAATGGATGACCGATTTTCACGCATTGGTAGGGATCGGAGGTCTACCATTATTTCAATAAGGAATTTGGATTATTCATGCAGTTACCAGATCAAATAAGCTGAAAGTACTTTTGGAAAAAAGAAAAGTTCCTTGATGGAACAAGAAAGTCTGGGAAAAGGGCTGTGATCTCCATTGTAGATATAAATTATTCATGTGGGTCCTGGAACCAACAAAGATTGTTTATAAGTTAAAAGATAATTTGTTTACATTTCTGTTTGGAACATCCAAAGTATTTCACATTGCTATGGAAATGGACTGCTGGGGATCAGGAAGTTCCTTTGTTTAATTTATTAGTATATTTTGTTTGCTCACAGAAGCAGACAGAGGCAATTGCAACTTTGGTTTTGTGTAGTTTGCAGTTCACTGAGTTCAGGAAGCAAAATAGATAGATGTTTGCCAGGCCTATTATTAATCAAGAATCTATCTAGCTGTGCCTTAAAAATATTCAAAGATTCTACTTCCATTACCTTCTGAGGAAGAGAGTTCCAGAGACTGATGACTGAGAGAATAAATGCCTTACTTTTTCAAATAAATGACTCTTATTTTTAAGCAGTAACCCTTCGATCGAGATTCTCAGACAAGGGGAAATATCCTCTCCACATCGATCCTGTCAATATACCTAAAGATGTTAAAGGTTTCAATCAAGTCACCTCTTACTCTTCTAAACTCTAGTGGGTACAAACCTGACTGCTCCAACATTTCCTCATAAGACAACCTGCCCATTCCTGGTATTCATCTTGTAAACCTTCTCTGAACTGCTTCTAATGCATTTACATCTTTCCTTAGATAATGAGACCAGTGCTCATACCCCAAATGTGGTATCACCAATGGCCTGTCCAAACCTTAGCATTCATTGCATGGAATGCGGGTGGGAGCTTGTGCTCAGTTTAGAGACAGAATTTATGAGGGAAAAAAGGTAAAGGGTTTGTTTTGCTTGGAGCACGAGGAAGAAATCTATAATAACTCTCACAATGAAAAGAAGCACACAACGCTTGAAGAAGCCAAAGAGACGGAAAATCTGCCAGGAGCGGGAAAGCAGATATGGACCCAGGAAAAAAGAACTATTAGAAATCATGGGTGTCTCTAATATTATTTTCAAATTATTTTTCTGTCATGATTGTTAAAATTGCACTGAATACTTTAACTGTAGACTAATCATTGCTTTGACTACATTTGTTATAACCAATTTACTCTGATACATTGTGCCACAATTTGTGCCACAATTTAGAAGTCCAAAAAGTTACTGGTCGGGATTCAACTGGTGCGGCGTGCCCCTACCGGTGGTGGGATTCTCCGTTCCGCCAGCCAGCCGATGGGGTTTCCCATTGTGGGCATCCCCATGCCATTGGAAAATCCCCGGGCATGGGTGCGCTGCAAGCGCAACGGAGAATCCCTACAGCGGAGAATGCAGGCCAGTTACTGTTTTTTTGTGACTTAGGAACCTCTGTCCATCATCATCAATCAGCACCTTTTCATTGACTGTTTACTTAATGCCTTGGGCGGGATTCTCCGTTGGCCGACGCCGGAATCGCAAAACAGAATTTGGCAGAGAATTGGTTCCAACGTCGAAATCGCAATGGGCACCAATTTAATGCCAAATTGCCATTTTCTGTGGCCTCGACAGCAGCATCAATGCATTCCAGAACGCACGTACAGAAAACACCATCTGCATATCATTTAGCCGGCCCAACCCAGAATTCTCTGTCTCCATTGTGGCCGACTTCCCGAGGGCAAGGTTCACTTGTTCTTTTAAAAAACGTGAAACTGGCATCATGGCTGATGAGGGAGAGAGAGGAGGTACAGAATGTGTCCAACATCAACATAGTTTGCTCATAGTTGTGCTGTTGGCCATGGGGCTTCTGCCAGGGTCGGGGAAAGTAGTGGAGGGTAGCCAGGAGGCAGACTGTGGAGTTGGGGTGGACTGGCAGGGAGCAACATTGCCGTGGCCTGCAAGGCAACGATGTAGCTGCGCAAGCCACTGGCTGCCCACTGTGAACCTAGGGTCACAGGTCGTATGTATGTCCCCCCAGGGCACTCCCCTAAATGCATTAGAATCAGTTCAGAGAAGGTTTATAAGACTAATACCAGGAATGGGCGGGTTGTCTCATGAGGAAAGGCTGGAGCAGTCAGGTTTGTACCCACTAGAGTTCAGAAGAGTAAGAGGTGATTGAAACCGTTAACATCTTTAGGTATATTGGCAGGATGGCTGTGGAGATGATATCTCCTCTGGCCCCAACAGACCCATAATGCAAACTTTATTACTGTCACAAGTAGGCTTACATTAACACTGCAATGAAGTTACTGTGAAAATTCGCTAGTTGCCACACTAGTCAAATAGTGTACTGTTCGGGTACACTGTGGTAGAATTCAGAATATCTAATTCACCTAACAAGCCCGTCTTCAGGCTTGTGGGAGGAAACCAGAGCACCCGAAGGAAACCCACACAGACACGGGGAGAAATGTGCAGGCTCCCCACGGACAGTGACCCAAGCGGGAATCAAACCTGGAACCCTGGCGCTTGAAGCAACTGTACAAACCACGGTACTACCGTACTCAGCGGAATGGGTGAGCTCCAGCATGTGGGGACTGTAATGTATATGTGCGGCTGCAGCTTGTCTGTCTCCCAAGTGTCAATGTTGGATCCAGCAAATCCTGCACCATTTCTCATTGTAATCGATTGTGTTACAGGTGGTGCCGGTGCTAGCACTTCCACAGTCGTTGAACCGGTCCAGGTGCGGTGCCAGGTTTGCTTTCGTGGAAGTTCACCAATCCTTCTCCAATGTCAACACTTAGTCTCAGGAATGGAGAATCTAGCCACTTGTTTTTCTCTCAAAATTAATACACCATTTTACATTAAACTGCATCCTTCACTTGTCTGCCCCGTCTACCAACTGCTTTATTCACCCTTGAAATTGGTAGAAATTGGTCCTCCGTACACCCCTTTTCCAGATGAATAAAAATGATCAATTTTACTGGGTTGTGCCTCAAAGTCATCAGAATAGTATTTTGCCATAATTTTCAGGCATGCCAGACAAATAAGCCACTTGCACAGACAATTACGAAGTCTGTTGCCTGTCAAAGGATCCTTGAGAAAAAGACGGACATCACCATGATCAGTGGGTATCTTTTTTGCTGTATTATAAGATGTGACCATCCCCAAAAATGTTTTTTTTCCTTGTTTAGCTTCCGACAGGCCCAGGAGGAGCTGAGTGCTCCTTTCAGTTCTACTGTATTTCTGAGTGCTGCTGGCAACCTATCATTGCTACTGAGGTCACCTTTGCTCCTCGCTGGACTTTTGAGAACCACCTCCAGCAAAATTGCAAACCAAATTTAATCTCCAACCTGAGGCAAGCTGTCTCTGGATGCAAGACAACTGCCAGCAGCTCTCTGATATGATTAAAATGAAACCAAAGGCCAAACTTTGAGTGAGCTTCTGGCTTCCAGCAGCTGGCACCTGCTTACTGCACATTGTCCATTTTGACGGCAAAAATGGACTGAAACTAATATCTACTTGGAATTTTATCACTGTCCACCTCAATATTTGCCAAACTTCTTCCTCTGGTATTTAATTTAAAATTAGTATTGTGTTTTGAATGCCCAAGTCAAAAACACTGATGTATATCCATTTTGATATGACACATTTCTTTTCTCAAAGCCTCTAGTGAGACACCTTTTCAAACACCTTCTGAAAATACATGCATGTTGCACTTACTGCATTCCTGTTGTCCATTAAATCAGTCACTTTGAAAAGGAAACTCAATCTAGTTTGTCTAATATGTCTTGCTTTTAAAAAATCCATGTTAGCTGACCTTGATTTCCCATGCTCTCCCATTTCTATAAGCTCTCAAAATTAAGGATTTTAACAATGTATTGAAATCTGGGCTGGGATTCTCTGAGCCTCCGCGCTGCAATCACACTCAGCGCATTGGCGGAGAATGGTATTCAAACCCGTGATTGAGTCTGACGCTGCTCCCGCGATTCACGGCCTGAGAATCGGCGCCAATTGCGCGCGCGCAGTCAATGCAGCACCAGTCAGGGACCATTGAAAGAGGCCCCCTGGCGATTCTCCGCCTACAACTGGCCGAATTCCCGCCAGCGTGGTTCACTCATGGTTTCACCCGGTGGGAGCTCGGAGTGGCGGCTACGGACTCAGTCCGCTGCTGCCCTGTGGGGGACGGTTGGATTCATCACAGGGGGAGGGGGGCCTCCAGGACGGCCAGGCTCGCGATCGGGGGTCACCGATTGGCGGGCATGCGTGATCTCAGGGAGGCCTATATTGTCGGGGCCGGCCCGCGGTGTAGGTCCGCCATGTTGTGCTGCGCCCCGTGTCTTCAGCCGGATTAGCGAGGAACATTCCAGCCCCCTGCTAGCCCCCTGCAAAACGAAGAAACACTCTGAACTTTCTCCAGGAAAGTCCAGAGTGATTTGCGCCCATTTTCTTGCGGGCGTGAGGACACAGCCCCATTATCAGAGAATTCCGCCCACGATGTTTCAGAAATAACCTATTCATTTGAGGATGAAAGGTACAATAATTAACTTGCTGTACATGTTAATATATTTTAATACAATTCCAAAATGTGACTTATAGTAAATGTGCACATTTTCCCCACATAGTCCCTTTTTTTTATAATTCCAGTGTGACATGATAGCATAACGGTAATGGTATTGAACTAGTAATCCAGAAGGCCGGAATAATGCTCCAAAGAGGTGGGATGAGACTTTCGAACAGCCCACTCCTCTGCAGCTTTTCCGTTGGCGAGGGTCGCATGCAATGGGAAGCCCTGTTGACAATGGCGGGACCAGAGATCCTGCTGCCAGCCAATGACAGGTCGTCTCCCGCGACCACAAAACCTATGGCGGGTTGCTTGGTAAATCGTGGGGTGGGATTTTACCTTATTTCCACAGAATGTGGCAGCGGGTGGGAAAAGTGGCATTGAAGCCACCAGCACCAAAGGCAGCTTTGTCTGCCATATTGCTAGGAACCAAAGTGCTTTAACGTTGAACAGGCACAGCCCACAACATCATGCTGACAGGTTGGGGTGGGACAGGGTGGGATGGGCTCTGATTGAGCACCAACTTTGTACTTAAATTTCTGGACGTCCTTTTTAAAGGCCGTCCTGATGCACAAAAGTTAAAACAGACACCCCCTAACCCCGCAACTACCCCTCTCCTCACGCAATCCGCCCCCAGCACAACGCCCTGGCATTGCCCAGGCACTGCCAGTTATGACCCTCTCCTCCCTGAACGATGCACTCATGTGATCTCCGTTGGGTCTGCCCATGTTGTGGGAGACCAGTAATAATTTACAGTTTTCCAATTCTTCACTGGGAGGAGGGAATGGGGGACAATCGCATTGAGACTTCCCATTGACGTAAAACGTAATTTTGCCTCTCATGAGATTTTCCACTCATGTCACCGAACCCGTTCAAGAAGAGCGGGAGGGAATAACACGGCCAATACTTGACATCTCCCAAGAGCAACTGGGGAAATTTGAAATTAGTTAATAAATCTGGAAAATCATTAATAACGAGCGTGAAAAGATTGTCATAAAACACCATTCAGTGGAAGAAATCTGTCATCTTCGCCTGGTCTGGCCTACACAAATGCCCGAGATTGACTCCGGACTCATGAAGTCTCATGGTATCAAATCAATCATGTGCAAGAAAACCTCTTTCTAATTACAGGCTATCAACCTCCCTTAATTGATGAATCAGTATTCCACCATGTTGAATATCACTTGGAAGAAGTGCTGAGGTTAGCAAGGAGACAGAACCTAATCTGGATGAGGGACTTCAAGGTCCATCATAAAGAATGGCTTGGTAACAGCACTACTGAAGATAATACCTGAAAGACCTAGTGTGGTGGCTTGAGACATACATTAGTTAACAAAGGGTTTTACTGATGAAAGGCAAAGGCAGTTAAGTAATAGGCACAGAACACTATACAACAGGTCTTAACACTTAAGCTCCCAGGTCCACATTCCCCAGGGACCAGTTTCCAGAGCCCTGCAGGCCGTGGTTTGTGCGTTCCTGCACAATTGACCCCAATCCGGTCATGTGGTCTTTGGAGCCCACACCGAGCCTGCTGCAGGTGGCGTGTGATCAAACAGAGCGAATCAAAACCTACTTGGCCTTGTCCTCCTCAATCTGCTGTGGTAGGTGCATCTGTCCATTATAGTCACTGCGGGAACAAAGGTCATCCTAACACTGAGGGACTTTCAGTGGCGGACAGGGGGAGAGTGGTCACATATTTGGTGGCTCCCGCTCGAGACAGAACAGCTTAGTCCTTTTTCACCATATTTAAGGCGTGTCTGCCGGTTTGAGGTGCATGAGCATCGAGAAATAGTCATGCTCCATCATTGGGGCCAGTTTATGGCTTACCGTACGAGGAGTGTAACGAGTAGGAGACAACTGCCAGGTTGAAAGGTTATTGAAGATGCGACAGAGGAAAAGATGGTGGAGGGTCCTGGGGTGGCGTTGCCCACCCAGCGGTCTCCTGAGCTACAGGTGAACTTTCTGAATGCTATGTTTCAGCAGCAGAGGCAGAAGGCCTCAGAGGACCTGGTGAAGGTGAGGGGGCCACTTAGGATGGCTATCGTGAGAGTGGAGCAGAGGTTGGAGGCACAGGGACAGGTGCTCCAGAAGGTGGAGGTGGCGGTGGGTGAGCATGAGGACCGGTTGTCCTCATTGGAGGCAGGGATATTGCTCATGGCAGAGAGCCAAAAGAGGTGGCAGGAGAAGGTGGAGGACCTGGAGAACCATTCCAGGAGGCAGAACCTCCGCATCATGGGACTACCTGAAGGGATTGAGGGTTCACAGGCCACAGAGCATGTGGCAAATATGTTTGGGAAGTTGGTGGGGGAGAGGGTTTTTGACTGTCTCCCCCAGATGGATTGAACACACAGGGCGTTGAAGAGAAGGGTGCAGAGAGCAAAGGTGGCGTGGCTGCATCATTTTCTTGACAAGGGGAAGATACTGAGGTGGGTGAAGGAAACAAGAAATTGCACCTGGGAAGGGAACATTCTGTGGATTTACCAGAACTTGAGTGAGGAGTTGGCCAAGCGGTGGGCCGGTTTGAATCAGATCAGGGCGGTCCCCACAAGGACAGCATGGGCAGCACGGTAGCATTGTGGATAGCACAATTGCTTCACAGTTCCAGAATCCCAGGTTCGATTCCGGCTTGGGTCACTGTCTGTGCGGAGTCTGCACATCCTCCCCGTGTGTGCGTGGGTTTCCTCCGGGTGCTCCGGTTTCCTCCCACAGTCCAAAGATGTGTAGGTTAGGTGGATTGGCCGTGATAAATTGCCCTTAGTGTCCAAAATTGCCCTTAGTGTTGGGTGGGGTTACTGGGTTATGGGGATAGGGTGGAGGTGTTGACCTTGGGTCGGGTGCTCTTTCCAAGAGCCGGTGCAGACTCGATGGGCTGAATGGCCTCCTTCTGCACTGTAAATTCTATGAAAGGGCGGGATTCTCTGACCCCGGGGCCGGGTCGGAGAATCGCCGGGACGATGCGCGAGTCACGCAATGCCGCCCCGACGCTGGTCCTACTATTCTCCGTTGACTATAGAATCGGCGCCATTGGCGCCAGCGCGGGCGATTCTCCGCCCGGGATGAGCCAAGTGACCGCCAAGAAAGCCCGAGTCCCGCCGGCGCCGTTCACATGTGGTCTTACCCGGCGGGACCACGGCATCCATCCTGCGGGGGGGGTGGCCTGGTGGGGGGGGGAAGGTGGATCCGAACCCGGGTGTGGCCTGGCCTGCAATCGGGGCCTACCGATTGGCAGGCCGGCCTCTTCTGGTGGGGGCCTCTTTTACCCCATGCCGGCCCCTGTAGCCCTACGCCATGTTGCGTCGGGGCCGGCGCAGAGAAGGAAGCCAGTGCGCATGCGCAAATTTGCGCCGGTCACAGCGCACATGCGCAGACCCGCGGTGCCTGTTTGACGCCTATCTCGGCAGCTGGAGCTGCATGAGTCGCTCCAGTGCCGTACTGGTCCCCTGTAGGGCTCAGGATCACTGCTCCTGGGGGCCTGTTGACGCCACCATAAAACGCGACGGCGTTTACGACGGCGTCAACACTTAGCCTCAGGATCAGAGAATCCCATCCAAAGTTTGGGGTATATCCTGCTCGTCTGTGGGTCACGCACCAGAATCAAGAGTTTTATTTTGACACTCCGGAGGAGGACAGTGAATGTATGAGAGACCATGAACTCGGAGCTGTATGAGGACATTGAACTTTGCAGATGTCAAGGTGGGAATTTTGGTCTACTTACCGGGCGGCTTGGCATATTTAGTGTGTCTGGGTGTGGAGTGGGTAAATGTGTTTCACTGTTTCAGGGGAATTGTGGGAAGGGTAGCTGGGGGGTGGCAGTGGTGGGAGGGGGTAGACAGTGGTCTCGAGTGGGGGCAACCATGCTACTTGATTGGCTAGTTAACGGTAGTGAAGTGGGGAGTCACTCTGTGGAGGGAGTGGGAGAGTGCTAGTTGAGATCTTTTTTTTTGTTCATGGGGGGAGTGGGGCGAGAGGGAGGGCGTGAGGGGGGATGCTGATTTGGGTGGAGTTGGTGTGGCCCAGTTGGTTAAGAGGAGATGGCGGCGGACACCTTGGGTAGGTCACGAAGGTGAGCGGGGCATGGACCTGGGGCAGCTGGTTAAAGAGGGACTATGGCTGATCGGTGAGGGGGGGGGGGGGGGGGGTGGCAGCACCCTGACCCGGTTGGTTATGTGGAACGCTAAGATTTGAATGGCCCGGTTAAAAGGTCTCACGTTTCTACGCATTTAAGGGGTTTGAAGGCTGACGTGGTGTTTCTTCAAGAGACGTACCTGAATTTGGGGGACAAGATGAGGCTGAGGAAGAGCTGGGTGGGGCAGGTGATCCATTTGGGACTGAATAGGAAGACGAGGGGAGTAGTGGTGCTGGTCATTAGAGAGTGGGATGTATTGTAAATGACTCTGTGAGTAGGTTTATGATCGTGAGTGGGAAGCTGGGGGGGGACACCAGTGGTGCTAGTGAATGTATATGCCCCAGATTGGGATGATGTGAATTTTCTGAGGCGGGTTTTAACAAAGATTCCGGACCTGGACACGCACCAGCTGATTATGGTGGGTGGGGGGGTGGCGGTGTACTTTAATACGGTGCGAGGTCCCAGGTTGGACCGGTCGTGCTCTTGGTCCCTAAAGATTCCAGACATGGCAAAGGAGCTGCTGGATTTATGGAACATATGGGGTGGGAGGGGATGGGGGATGGACATCTGGAGGTTTGAGAAGCCAAGGGAAAAGGAGTTTTCATATTTCTCGCATATGCACGGGTTGTACTCCCGGATTGGTTTATTTGTCTTAGATAAAGCGCTGTTGGCGGAGCGAATGGATTAGAGTATTTGACGATTGTGGTTTCTGACCACGCGTCGTATTGGATGAACTTGTGGGTGGTGTTGGGTGAGGCTCACTGTCCGCAGTGGAGGTTGAATGTGGAATTGGTGGTGGATGGGAGGCTTTGCAAAAAGGTGTAGGTGACCATCTGGAATTATGTGGAGCACAATAAGACAGAGGAGGTTTCTGCCGCCATGATGTGGGAGGCTCTGAAGGCAGTGGTAAGGGGGGAATTTATATTGATTCAGGTGCACAGGGAGAAGGTGGAGCAGACTGAGAGGTTGAAGTTGATGGGGGACATTCTGAAGATGGACTGGAGTTATTCGGTGGTGCCTGAGGAGGAATTACTAAATGACAGGCAGAGGCTCCAGATGGAGTTTGGGCTGGTGTCCACGGGAAAGGCGGTGGTGCAATTCGTGGAGCCAGAGGGGCCATATACGAGCATGGGGAGAAAGCTAGTGGGATGCTTGCGCACCAGTTGAGGAGGCAGGCAGCAGCGAAGGTAATTGGGAAAGTGAGAGATGATAGGGCCACGGTGGTATTGGAGCCGTAGGGAGTGAATGGGGTTTTTGAGGTTTTTACTGGAGATTGTATAATTCGGAGCCTCCAGGGGAGGGGTTGGTGGCGGGTAAGAAGGGATGAGGCGGGATGGAGTTTCCGAGGGTCGAGGAGGCGAAGGTGATGCTTGTGGATGTAAATGCACCAGGTAATGAATTGCGTGGATTTAATGGAGGCGAGGAATGTCCCGGGTGCAGATGGTTCCCCGTCGAGTTCGAAATAATGTTTGGGTTGGAACTGAGGTCCAATTTTTGGGTGTAGTGTCAAAAATCTTGGGTGTAGAGGGAGCTCCGAATCAGGAGTTGCCAATATTTGGAGTGTAGGACGATCCAGGAGAGCAGGTTGGGAGAGAAGGCGACATGTTTGCCTTTGCCTCCCTGATAGCCCAGAGACGTATTTTGTTGTGCTGGGGGGAATTGGAGCCACTGTAGGCAGGGATATGGGTGAGTGATTTGGCAGAGGTCCTGCATTTGGAAAATATCAAGTTCATCTTTCGAATGACAGAGGAGGGGTTCACCTCGAGGTGGAAGCTGCTCATCGACTTCTTTAAGGAGTATTGATTCTTCAGCGGGGTGGGGGGGGGGAGGGGGCGGGGGGGGGGGGGTGGGAGGGGGGGGGTTTCATTTTTACCTGTGTAGAGTGAAAAATTGAAAAAGGGGGCAGGCGCCAGGATGGCAGCCGGGTGAGTGGGGAATTGTTATTGTGGGGGGGAGTGAGGGGTTTGTTTCATGTTGCCGCGGTTGGCTTGTGTTTCTTGGTTCTGTATATATTGAAAATGTTTTTTAAAAAACAGTGAAAACCCTTTGTCTGACTGTGGTGAACTATCATCGTGCTAAGTGGAATAGATGGAGAACAGATCTAGCAGCTCAAAACTGGATAGCTATGAGGCACTTAGGTCCATAAGCAGAAGAATTGTATTCAACCACATGCTGAAACCTTGTGATCTGGCATTTCCCACGCTCCACCATTCCCATCATTCCGGAGACCAACAACAGCTCATTGAGAACTGAGGTATAGGAAAATGAGATGGCAACCTGGTGAATTTACAACATGCATGATAAACAAGTGGAAGCTGCATGCAATAGACAGTTGAGCAATCCCCAAAACAGCTAATCAAAGCATTCCTGCCACCTCAAGGCATGAATGGTGGTGGGCAATTGACCAGAAGAGAAGGCTCCAGAAATATCCCCATCCTCAATAATGGTGAAGCCCAGCATGTCCAAAAGACAAGGTTGAAGTATTTGCAACCACCTTCAGCATTAGGTGCCGAGTGGATGACTAATCTCTGCCTCCTCCTAAGGTGGCTACCATTATAGTCTCGGAATCCTGTGTCGAGTAACTCATCTCCTGACTCCCCAAAGCCTTTCCACCATCTGCAAGGCACAAGTCAGGAGTGAGATGGAATATTCCCCACTTGCCTGGATGAGTGCAGCTCCAACAACACTCAAGAAGCCCGACACCATCCAGGAGAATGCCGCCCTCATGGTTGGAATACCTTCCACAAATATTGACTCCCTCCACCACCGATGCACAGCAGCATCATGTACCAACTACAGGATGTACTGCAAGAGCTCCAAGACTCCTTAGGCAGTATCTTCCAAAATCATGATCACTATCATCTAGAAGGACAAGAGCAGCAGATACATGGGCACACCACCGCCTGGACGTTTCAGTCACCATCCCGACTTGGAAATATATCGGCATTCCTTCACTGTCGTCAGTTCAAAATCCTGCAACTCCCTCCCGAATAGCACAGTGGGTGTACCTACACCACATGGACTGCAATGATTCTAGAAGGCAGCTCACCACCACCTTCTCAAGGGCAATTATGGATGGGGAACAAATGTTGCTCTCGCCAGTGAATCCCAGAAAAATAAATGTAGAAAAAGATGCCAGCTAAAGCCAATTCTAATCACTCCACACGTTAGCAAGAAAAGGCTGGCGGCATTGGGTACAGAAAAGGTATTGAACCAGAACAACGCTGTTGTATTGAAGACTTGTGCTCCAGAGCTAGTCCTATCCCTAGCCAAGCTGTTCGAATAAGATTACAGTACAGGCATCTTCCTGACAATTTGGAAAATTGACTAGTTATGTCCTGCAGGGCAAATTAAATCTGGCCAATTATCTGCCCCATCAGTCTATTCTCTATCGTCGGTCAAGTGATTAAAGATGTCAACAACAATGTTATCAAGCTGTACTTACTGACATGGTAAGGACCTTCTTACCGATGCTCTGTTTGTGTTCCATCAGGGCCACTCAGCCCCAGACCTCATTACAGACTTGGTTCAAAGAAGGATAAAGTTCTGAATTTCAGAGATGAGATTAGACTGACTTCCCTTGAAACCAAGGTAACAATTGACCAAGTGATGATCAAGGTGCACTAGAAAAACTGAAGTCAATGGGAATCGGGGGGAAATTCTCCACTGGTTGGAGTCATACATAAAAAAAACAACTTTAACAACTTCTCTGATATGGAAGCATTGTCTATCTTCATGCACCAAGAGTTGGACATCATTCAGGCTTAGGCTAATAAGTGGAAAGTAAGATTTGCACCACATAATTGCAAGGCAATGACTATCTCCAATAAGAAAGTAACCAACCATCTCCCCATGATGTTCAATGACATTGCCATTGCTGAATCCCCACCATCAACATCCTGGAGAGACCAGAAACTGAACTGGAGCAGCCACACAAATACTTCTTCTATGACAGCAGGTCAGAAGCTGGGAAACGCTACAGTGAGTAACACACCTCCTGACTCCCAAACACTACCCATCACCTACATGGCACAAGTCAGCAGTGTGATGGAATACTCTCCACAAGTCTGTATTTCTATAGCTCCAACAACAAGTAACTCAAAATAATCCAGGGCAAAGCAAAAGTTTGACTGACACTCATTCTCACAGGTCTCTTCTTCCACCACAGGTGCACAGTGGCAGCTGTGCGCATCATCTACAGGATATATTACTGCAATCCAACAAAACCTTCCAAACCCATGACCTTTACTATCCAGAAGAACAAAGGCAGCAGGTGCATGGAAACTCCATCAGTTGCTAGATGACACACACCATCGTGACTTGGAACTACTTTGTGTTCCTCCATTCTCACTGGGTCAAAATTCCGGAATCATCTCCCGAACAGCACTCAGATTGTAGCAATTCAGAATAGCAGCTTACCACCATCTGCTCAAGAGCAATTAAGGATGGACAATAAATGTTGATCTGGCCAGCGATGCTCACGTCTCAAAAAACATTTTTTTTTAAAAAGCTTGCATTATTGTCCAATTTGTGATTCGTCTCAAAATGTCACTTTAAAGACCATAAGACATAGGAGCAGAATTAGGCCACTTGGCCCATCGCGTCTGCTCCGCCATTCAATCATGGCTGATATCTTCTCATCCCCATTCTCCTGCCTTCTCCCCATAAACCCTGATCCCCTTATTCATCAAGAACCTATCTATCTCTGTCTTAAAAGCACTCCGTGATTTGGCCTCCACAGCCTTCTGCGGCAAAGAGTTCCACAGATTCACCACCCACTGGCTGAAGAAATTCCTCCTCATCACTGTTTTAAAGGATACTCCCTTTAGTCTGAGATGGTGTCCTCTGGTTCTAGTTTTTCCTTTAAGTGGAAACATTCTCTCCACTTCCACTCTATCCAGGCCTCGCAGTATCCTGTAAGTTTCAATAAGATCCCCCCTCATCCTTCTAAACTCCAACGAATACAGTCCTCAACCGTTCCTCATATGACAAGTTCTTCATTCCACGGGCAGCACGGTAGCACAGGTGGCTAGCACTGTGGCTTCACAACGCCAGGGTCCCAGGTTCGATTCCACGCTGGGTCACTGTCTGTGCGGAGTCTGCACGTTCTCCCCGTGTCTGCATGGGTTTCCTCCAGGTGTTCCGATTTCCTCCCACAGTCCAAAGACATGAAGGGTAGGTGGATTGGCCAAGATAAATTGCCCTTAGTGACCAAAAAGTTTAAGAGGGGTTATTGGGTTACGGGGATAGGGTGGAAGTGAGGGCTTAAGTGGGTCGGTGCAGTCTCAATGGGCCGAATGGCCTTCTTCTGCACTGCATGTTCTATGTTCTATGTTCATTCTTGTGAACCTCCACTGGACCCTTTCCAAGGCCAGCACATCCTTCCTTAGATACGGGGCCCAAAACTGCTCACAATACTCCAAATGGCGTCTGACCAGAGCCTCATATAGCCTCAGAAGTACATCCCTGGTCTTGTATTCTAGCCCTCTTCACATGAATGCTTAAAATGTGGTCCTGGTGGATTTATTTCCATTTTCACGTGAATTTCAGCTGTCAGACTAGATGCACGTTGTGTCCATGATGGAAACAGCAAACCTACAACATAAGCAGCTCCATTCTCTGCATCTGTCAACTGACCAGCAGGCCCAATTGCACAAATGCATGCTACTGGCAGGAAACCTCAACAGCTGGCCACACCTCAGGAAAACTGTGAGTAACTGCTGCAAAATTTGCAGACTTTCATTTTAATGGACATAAAATGCAGGCAACATTCCAATAATCTTGTGATATGTATAGCCATGGGATCTGAATCCATGTCAGTGTCAAATATGCAACAAATTGACTGACGCATGTGAGTATTATTGTTGTTTCATCTTTGTTGCATTTTGTAAAAATCATCGGGCGGAATACTCCGTCGGCTGATGCCGGAATGCATTCTACGCTGAACGTAGAGTACACACCGTTGGCATATCGTTAATGGGTCTGTCCCGCTATTCTCCAGAGCTCCGCGATACTCTGCCTCCACCAGGATGGATTACCGATGGCGAGGTTCACTTGTGGTGTTAAAAATCAGGAAACAGGTGCAATGGCTGCTGAGGGAGAGAGTGGAGGTAGAACATGTTCCCAAAGGCTCAACCATAGGCTGCTGGTTCTGCTGCTGGCATAGCTGGCTGCGAGATGGGGGTCGGGGCATCTGCCAGGCCTGGGGAGAGTAGTGGAGGGTGACCAAGGGATGGGCCGTGGCATCGGAGTGACCCCCAGGGGTGCCATGCAGAAACTGCCATGGTTGTAGCATGCGCACCCCACTGAGCACCCACCATGGCCTGTGATTGCGTAAAGCGGCAACAGGTGTATGGGTGCACCAACCAATCACCCACCCCATCTCAACAGCAGCGGATGGCAGTCTCCTTCCCACCCTGGGGAACAGGGTGCCCCGCCTCTGCTCCATGGCATCCAGCAGAGTTTCGAGCTCAGCGTCTGCGAACTGTGATGCCACTCTTCAGGCTGACAGCTTGTTGGCTGGAATGAGTGTGAGTGCGGATGTGTGTGGATAATAGAGTGCTTATATGCAACTGCAGTTTGTCAGTCTCTCGAGTGCCAATCCCGAGCCCAGTGAATCGAACACCGTTTTTCATTGGAATTGCTCTAGCTTCAGGCAGCACCAGTGCGAGCCCATTATCGGATCCTGAATTGCACCGGACCGACACCGATTCTATGGTTGTGGACCACCCCCAATTCAGTCCCTGCGTCAATACTAGGGGCTGGATTCTCCGATTTTGAGGCTATGTCCGGAGTATGTGTCTAGTATTACGACCAAAAAGTTGACGCCGACCGACACCAATGCTCCGCCCAGTGGGGGGCTAGCAGCCGTGCCATGTAAAACCCCTGGCTTTCCCTGTAGATACGGACGGAGAATTGGCGGGTCCGTGGCCGCACATGCGCATGGCGGCGACTTGCAGCGTTTGTGCCGTACAACAAGACGCCGGCCATGCGCGAACCCGACCTGCCAGAAGGTGTCCCCTGTAACCTCCCTCGCCGCCCCCGGACCACACCCCACCAGTCCCCCAGCCCCCACCAAAGGCCCCCTGGTCAACGAAGAGGCTCCCCCCCACTCCAACTATGGCGGCGCTGGACACAGTCTGCAGCTGCCACACGAGGTTGACGAAACTTCACACCACAAGCGATCCACGCCATCAGGAAGTCGGCTCATCGGGGGCGGATGATCGGGGAGAGCCTTCAGGCCACCCCAACGGCGTGCGATGTACTCACCGATGACCCCGTTTTGGAGGGGTGGAGCATCCGAAAACAGACGCCGCCCCCAATTTTGGCATCAAAAGAGTTTCTCCGGCCAATCGTCGAATGCGATTTCAGCATCGGCAATTAGAGAATCCCACCCTTAGTCTCTGAAATGGAGAATCCGGAACATTGTATTTCTTGCTGATCACATTAATTTAGCCAAGAATTCAGCATTGAGCTTCAAAGTAACTTAATAGTAGACAAGATGGTATCCATTCTTGGCTCAGCCAAGGGCCTCTCCTATCCGTTAAACTGACCAGCAAATTGTGATAAAATTGTGACTCTAAAGAAAGCTTTTTTGCAATGTATCTAAGTAGCGTTGATACAGTTTTTATCAGGTGTTAAGTATGCTAGTAAATGGCTCCAAGTCCCCTTAAGTGCTACATTGTTTTCACATGAGTCATTAAAACAAGAATCAGTTCCAGCCTCTCAAGTGAATATAAAAAGTCATGTGACATTATTAAGAAAAACAAGCGAGTTCTCCCCAGTTCTCTGGGCAATATTTATCTCTCAATCGACATCACTGAAAAAATAATATTAGGTGGGAATTTTCTTTTCACAATTAGGTTATGCTGTTTTCCACATTACAAATTACAACATTTCCTCAACTTCAAAATGCACTGAGTTGTACAGCATTTTTAGGTATCCCATGGTTAAAGATGGCGCAACACAGGTCCATGGTTTTGTTTTTCTATCTATAAATACGAGCACCAGCAAAGGTATGTTGGATTGACTAGCTATCTGGCATCAACATGAACTTTAAGATTCTGGCCAGCAGAAAGCAAAAGACTTGACATTAAAGAATGGCAGTATTACTTACACTGGAGAAAATGGTATACCAATACACCAAGAATCTAAACTTGAATAGATACTCTGTAAGGCAAATGGACATTCATCCAACATCTTGCTTTTGGCAGAGAACCTAACCAATTACAATGCGTATCAGTAATAGGAGGGCGTTCTCTCACTTACATGTTGAATGCATGACTTTCAAACCGTTTAAAATGAATATGTGAGCTTGGATCTCCATCACCTGTTTCTGACAGGCAAGGTTCACTGCTGAGAATGCAGTCTGAAAATTATCCATTATATCTTTGGAGTGTAAAAAATTTAAAGATTGAATTTTTCATTTCTCTTATTCTTGTGAAGTCATATTTAAAATTCTGCATTTTTTCCC
This sequence comes from Scyliorhinus torazame, assembly GCF_047496885.1. NCBI lineage: Eukaryota > Metazoa > Chordata > Chondrichthyes > Carcharhiniformes > Scyliorhinidae > Scyliorhinus > Scyliorhinus torazame. Next base: position 321,589,514 of record NC_092707.1, on the reverse strand, counting down.
TTTCTTTCACGAGCAAGCACAAACTGGGAAGGGGTGAGAATTACAATTCTCCTGTGGTGGATGTGGTGATCCATTTAAATCCCCATTCACTTCGGCAGGACAGGAAAATCCCACCCATTGTCTTTTGAGTTGCTGCTGTGATGCAGGGCGTTCTCCCACTTACATGCCGTAATTCTGAGAAAGAACCATGAAAATCCTTGAAAAAAAACAGCAGAGAGTGTTTATACAATTTTTACCAAGTTTGTGTAGCTTCTTTTCCAGAGTTACAGTGGAGAATCAGGAGATGACCTCGCACAAATTCACCCATTACTCTTCTGGCCTTGACCTGCAGAGCTGGCAGCAAGTCACATTATTTAAATAAATGGCTTGAACATTGATTACGAGCCATTTACAGATTTTATTTCACCTTAAATGCATCCTAATGTAGTTGAAGGGGACAATTTCAAGATGTCATAAACTCTTCAGCATGAAATCTACCAAGTTAAGCTGTTTCCTTACAGATGTCAAAAACTCTCTCCTATAGCTGCAGTATAGATGAACCTTGTTAGCATGTGGAAAAGCCATAATCTGAATGGCTTTGGATTTTACCTTGCATTATTTAGCCTCACAGCTCTAAGTTAAGGATTAATGCTTTATTTTATTCCATTTGCTCAGTTTTCCCCATTCTGCTGCTGTAGGGCACTCGTGGAAACTGTAATTGTAAAAAATAATCCAACAGCAGCTTTAGGTCAAAACAGACTGAGTAACAATGAGATGGGGAAGGAATGAGAAGAGCAGATCGATTGCAGATAGAAATTCCCTGAGGGGAGAGGCCTTGCTGACTTTTATAAATGCTCACATGCTGACCAAGCCCCTGAATGTACCAAACAATATGTTAGACGGAAATGCTGTTCTTTCTTTTTTTATCCATTTGCTACCTCAAATGTTCTCCAAATTTGAATAATTTGTTGCTGAAATTAATCAACTTTTCCAATAATGCTTTAACTGCACTTTTGCATTTTGTACATTCCCATGAAACAGCTTTTCTAGCCGTGGACCTTTCCAAGCATTCTTTCACCCATACCTTGTGAATGATTTTATTCGGGAAAATCTTCTGCATCAATTTAAATATCTCTAACTTTGCATGGAAATTCATATCCTACAAACTTTACAACACAGTTTATTTAAATTTCAGATTTGTACTCTAAAATATTGCAAAAGCTGTGTTGTTGAAATTGTGAAGAGCTTTAAAAATTCTATTATTTTCATTAGCAATTTTAATACAAATAATGACTACTGCATTTAATTATTAACTTATGGCGCGATTCAATGAAAACCTTTCTAAGTGTGGCAGCGAGTGGGAATTTCCGCAAGCTTCCTGGCGTGGCTGTCATCGCAATCCAACATTAATTGGTCCACTTAAGGAGCCCCCAGTGGCTTCATGTTGCAAATCATGGCTCACCAGCTGATTCGCCGGGATCGCATAAACAAGATTAGGTCATCGGGAAAGGCCCGATATCAGAAATCTCGCTGGCGTAAATCCCGTTTTTGGTCTCTCGCAATATTTGTGCCCATGACTAACGGAGCCACAAAATCACACCCTATATCTTTTCTTTATATAAGAAAGGTTGAGTTAGGAGCAGCTATCACATTCCCAAAACTTGACGGAGGCTTTCCGTGCTGCCAATGTACCAGTAAATCCTCCAGACAACAAAGTACTGAATCTTACCATGAAAATTATTTGAAAACTGTGGGCATCATTCCAAGTGAACACCAATGACAACAGCCACTGCCAGATGTATTTTGAGAGACAGAAGGCAAAATTAAATAAGTAGCAGGGGTAATGTTCCACAGTGAAACTTAGTGAACGATCAGTCAGAATAATAAAAAATGTACTAATCCATGTCATTGGTGCTGTGACAAAATGACCAGTGACATGTATCAGTGCATCTTTATTAAACTGACAGTCTTTTCACCAACACTTCAATACTCAGTTGAAACTATGCTGTTTTCCAATGCTGTCTCATGTTCAGATTCCAGCATTTTGTTTCTACATTTTAATCTCATCGTAATATTGACTAAGTATGTTAGACAGATGAAATAATACATCATTTATAGGAGTCATTACTTTTCATACTAATTTGTAAGTTATCTATTTCAAAATTTCAGAAAACTTTTGCTTTGGTTTATTCAGTGAAATTTTATGGCTATTTATAAAGAGGCTTTACTCATGTGTGAGCTATGACACGGAGTGTCAGGTTATTCAACCACGAGTGGCAGGTTAGACAAGAAAATTGGGCAGGAAGAAAACCATTGCCTGTTTCCTTGCCATGATTAAAATTCCATCTCAAGCACACAGAGAATGGGCGACGTATAGATGCATTTAAGAGGAAGCTGGATAAGGATTTGAAGGAGAAAGGAATACATGGTTACGATGGTTCAGGAAAGATAGGAAGGAGGGAGCTCTAAGTGAAATGTAAATACTGACAAGGACTGGTTGGGCCTATTTCTGTTAATAGATATGTTTCTCATTCCTAATGTCTCTCCAGTGGGAAGTGCCAATTTGTGGATATCAGATGCAGTAAGGACCAGAGTTCAATGGTAAAATAGTTTGTGGTACTCATTGTCAAGGTGCACATATTAATAATTGTCTCTTGAATAAAAGAGTGGATGGATCTGATGCTCAGTGGCTGTTTAGCACAGGGCTAAATCGCTGGCTTTGAAAGCAGACCAAGGCAGGCCAGCAGCACGGTTCAATTCCCGTAACAGCCTCCCCGAACAGGCGCCGGAATGTGGCGACTAGGGGCTTTTCACAGTAACTTCATTTGAAGCCTACTTGTGACAATAAGCGATTTTCATTTCATTTTCATTGAACCATCTTACACCAAGAATATAAACCCAATAAGAAAAATAAGAAAAGGGGAGAAAATTGACAAATAAAAACAGATTTTCCTTTATTGAACCCTTAACAACCTTTGTTTTGTGATGGAAACAGTAAAATGTGTCTGGAGTCTTTGCAAGCATCATCGGTTAGATTTTCATATTCAGCTTGACCTTACACCAGATTAGCCTGAATTGCAGGACGGTTTTGGAGCAAAAGCAATTTATCATTATGTGTTAAAATGCATACCAGGCTGTAAGAAGGATATTAAGAACATATAAATAAAAGAGCAGGAATAGGTCATACAGCTCCTCGGGCCTGCTCTGCCATTGAATAGGATCATGGATGAACTTTGACACCAACTCAATTTTCCCATCCTCTTCCCGTAGCCCTTAAATCCCTTAGTTCCCAAAAACCTAACAGTCTTAGTCTTGAATATACTCAATGACTGAGCATCCACAGCCCTCTAAGATAGATTAATCCAATGATTCAGAAACTTCTGATTGAAGTATTTCTCAACATCTCAGTGCTAAATGGCTGACTCCTTATCCTGAGACCATGAACCCTAATTCTAAGCTCTCCAGCCAGGAGAAACAGCCTCTTCGCATCCATTCTGTCAATTCCCTTCTGAATTCTATACACTTGAATGAGATCAACTCTCATCCTCTTAAACTCTAGCCAATTCTATTCAATCTCTCTTCTTAGGACAACCGAAGAAGCAATCAAGTTAACCTTTATTGCACCCTGCTACATTACCACCACACCTCTATGGCAATTATATCATTCATTTGACAAAAAGACAAAAGCTGTGCATAATACTCCAGGTGTCGTCCCACCCTATGTAACTACAGTAAATCTCCCTGTGACAATATGTATAATGTCCAGCACATTAAGGGTTAATGTAATATGTTATCCTACCACCAGATGTCACTGGGGAGTAGACGTATAAAAAGGAATGCCTCTCAGACTTCTTGGAGAAGGCGGAAGGTTAGAGAGAGTAGGAGGAGAGCAGAGAACAAGTAGAGATAGTATGTGCGAGATGGGTGTTAGTATAGTGTAGATTGTTATTGTACTTTATGGTATTGCTCGCTTTAGGAATAGTGGGCAGGATTCTCACAGCCGGGGGCCGGGCCGGAGAATCCCCACGACCGGGCCACACCGCCCCGACACCAGCAGAGTGGAGAATCGGCGCCATGGGGCCGGCGTGGTTGGCGCGGTGCCAGTCGCGGGCCGCTGTACGCGGCCGGCCCGCCGATTCTCGGGCCGGGATGGGCCGAGCGGGAACTCAGCGTGGAAGGGTAGGGTGGTGGCCTGTGGGGTGGGGGGGGGGGGGGGGTGGGGGGTGGGGGAGGGGGTCACCAACCCCGGGAGGGGCTTCCGTGCGGCCTGGCCCGCGATTGGGGCCCACCAATCGGCGGGCCGGCCTCTTTGGCTGAGGGCCTCCTTTCCTACACACCGGCCCCTGTAGCCCTGCGCGCATTGGTGCTGGCGCCACTGCGCATGAGCGGATCCCGCGGCGCCCAGTTGGCACCGGGATCGGCAGCTGGAGCGGCACGAACCACTCCAGCGCCATGCTGACCCCCTGTAGAGGCCAGAATTAGTCCTGGCAGCGGCCCGTTCACACTGTCGTAAAACACAACGGCGTTTACGAAGGCGTGGACACTCTGTTGCGGGATGAGAGAATCCCGCCCCGTGTTTGAACTGTATAATAAGTAGTGTTATAAAATATAGCTTTGTTAATTTAACATAGCTTTGTGGTCTTTGTGTACATTACATCCAGAATCCATCCTTAGTATTAGCAACACAAAGAAGACCACACGTCCTACCCTTACACTCCAGCCCACTTGCAATAAATTTGCCTTCCTAATCGTTTGTGTACCTGCATAATAGTGTTGTAATTGCTGTACAAGGACATGTACATTCTTCTGAATATCAGCATTTAAAAGTTCTCATTTGTAAAAAAATATTGCTTTTCTATTCTTCTTACGAAAGTAAATCATGTCTACTTTCCCGCATTTTAATCCATCTACCACCTTCTTGACCAATCACTCAACTGGTCTAAATCCTTTTCTTTCCTCCTCGCAATTTACTTTCACTCCCCGCTTTGTGATGTTGGTAAACTTGGATATAATACTTGGTTTCCTCATCCACATTATTGTTGGAGATTGTAAATAGCTGAGGCCCAAGCATTGATCATTATGAAGCCTTGCTTTCGCCCCTGCCTCCCCAAAAATTACCCATTTATTCCAACGTGGGTTATTTTCTGTCCGTTCACCCGTGCTCAATCCATGCCAACATATCACACAATTTAATTAGCCTTAATCTTATATAGCAACTTATTCTGTGGCACCTAAACCCGGGCAGCACGGTAGCATAGTGGTTAGCACAGTTGTTTCACAGCTCCAGGGTCCCAGATTCGATTCCGGCTTGGGTCACTGGCTGTGTGTAGTCTGCACATTCTCCCCGTGGCTGCGTGGGTTCCTCTGGGTGCTCCTGTTTCCTCCCACGTTCCAAAGATGTGCAGTTAGGTGGGTTGGCCATGCTAAATTGCCCTTAGTGTCCAAAATGCTTCATAGAATTGACAGTGCAGAAGGAGGCCATTCGGCCCATCGAGTCTGCACCGGCTCTTGGAAAGAGCACCCTACCCAAGGTCAACACCTCCACCCTATCCCCATAACCCAGTAACCCCACCCAACACTAAGGGCAATTTTGGACACTAAGGGCAATTTATCATGGCCAATCCACCTAACCTGCACATCTTTGGACTGTGGGAGGAAACCGGAGCACCCGGAGGAAACCCACGCACACACGGGGAGAACGTGCAGACTACGCACAGACAGTGACCCAAGCCGCAATCGAACCTGGGACCCTGGAGCTGTGAAGCAATTGTGCTATCTACATTGCTACCATGCTGCCCAAAGTGGGGGTTATTGGGTTACGGGGATAGGGTGGATATGTGGGCTTGAGTAGGGTGCTCTTTGTAAGGGCTGGTTCAGACTCGAGGGGCCAAATGGCCTCCTTCTGTAAATTCTATGACTCTATGACTCTAAACAAATGCGTTCTGCAAATATGCTGCATCAACTGCTTCACAGTATTTAACCTGTTGAGTACACCCCGAATGCTAATTCCCAAACATGACTTCCCTGTCATAAAACCAAGTTGACTCTACCTTATCATATTGTGATTTTCCAAATGCCTTTGTACCATGTCTTTAATTCTCTCAATTTTCCTACCAATGAGTTCAGATTAACTGGGCCAGCATTCTCCATTTTCTCTCTCGCCTTCCTTTCTTAAACAGCAGGATAATTTTTGATATCTTCCAATCCATACTGACTGTTTTAGAATCTCGGAAATTCGAGACAATGTGAATAAATCAATTCACTATCTCTGCTGCCATCTCATTTGCACTCAAGAATGCAGGTCAACTCATGTCAACTTCTCATTCTGATAAATTTCCCCCAATATTCCCTTTACTAATATCAATTAATAGTCATTTGGCAGAACAGAACCTGAGTATTGTTGAAAAAAGAGACATGCTTTTCATCTTGTTTGCAAGAAATTACCAACGTCAAGGGGGATGAATAATTCAGACTGCAGAAGAAGAGTGCTGACTGGTTAGCAACTGGACTCTGAATGGTGCAGCCATTGTCATAGAGAACGCAGCATGAAACAGTGAACTGCTCAAATTCAAATTGGGCAGGTCACTTCTGATTGATCATGTCATGACCCTGGGGAATGAACCAGAGAATGACTGTTCCCTAAATTTGGAAAGGGGGAAAGGTGTGGACATGCTCCTTCTGTCAGCAAAAGACAAGGTCTTATGTGTGACTATATGTGGCTTTTAGCAAGCATGAGCCACGTTGCTAAGCCCGGCTGACAATCTTAAATTGGTTTTCAGTGTAATTATTAGCACAATCAGAACTGTTCAGCAGATGTTGTCCAATTGCAGATTCACATCTAATGTTGGACTATGTTTTGAGTTCTGCAAACACAGGCTGGTTGGATGCAGTCAGCACTTCGCCTGCTGCAAACAGCTGAAGAGACGGGCTGTTTGATACAAGCTGCCAATTATTGGGACATTATGATTCCATGTCTCATTTCTTTTAGCAATATTAACGACTTTAAGTTCCTGACTATCATTAAATCCTTGGCTTCCCACAATTTCAATATGTTCCTTGTTTCTCCCACTCTGGAAAACAGAGACAAAGGGCCATATTTTTGCAGCGGAGGCAGGAATTGAGAGGTGGTGACTCTCTAGAAGACCGGTAAAAAAGTCCCTATCTCTCTAAAACTACTCGATCAAATCCATACATCTCTATTTGTGCCATTAAATCAGCTATCTTCTTACAAATGCATTTTGCATTCAGAAACAGTGTGATTAATTTTACCTTTTTAATATATTTTCCTGATGTGGCTTCAGTTGCTAATGCACTTTCACCACAAATTAAATTCTGTGTCCTTTCCTGACATAAGCTGCTTAAAGTTACTCAAATCGTGACTGTGATCTATGGCTTTGATTTTTTTCCTTCAGACTTAGAAATTTGCCCTGATGAACATCGCTCCTCCTTTGTAGTTTAAAGACTGTTATTGAATTCACAAAAACACTGTTCTCATTCCCATTTAAGTAGAGTTTGTGCCAACAGAACAATACTCTTTTTTTCCAGCACTGATGCCAGTGCATCATGAATTGAAATCCCTGCCTCCTACACTACCCTTTTAGCCACATATTTAATCTGCTAATCTGTTTGTCCCTACGCCAATCTACATATGGTTCTGGTCATAATTCAGAGATGATTACTTTTGAAGTCCTGCTTTTTAATTTGTATTGTAGCTCCCAAACTCCATCAGAAGAAACTCAGACCGAGTGTTACCTGTTTTGTTATGCTCTTGACGTAGCATAAGCTGCTTCCTTGATGTGCACTCTGACAAAGGAAGGTTCAGACTTGGAGATAGCTTTAACACGTTTATTAAACTATTAACAATTCTCCTACTTGGATTCGACTCTCCTGTTAATCCTTCTATAGCTACTCAGACTGATGAACCAGTCTGCTACAATCCACGTGGTGGGTGTGATGTTCAATCAACCCTGTGTCTGTACTCACTGAGTGTCTCCACTGGAAAGAGGAAGATCATGTGTGCTGTGTCCTTTTATATGGGTTGGTGTAATGCCCTCCTGTGGTAGTGTCACCTCTGTGCGTATCTTGAATGCCCATTGGTCGTGTCCTATCTTACTGACCTATTGGTTGACTGTCTGTGTGTCATGTCTCTGGTGCTCCCTCTAGTGTCTAGCTAGGTGTAGTGTATGTACATTAACCCTTTGTGTACTGACAGTGATTTATATCACCACGTTACTTGTGACATTGGTTCCAACGTGGACCGCACCAACTGGATCCTCCCAGTCCAAATTCTTCTCCAGCCATGGCGGATCACCGCAGACCCTGGCAGGAGGCAGGTTACTTCCAATCGCAGCTTCAGAAAACAGTATTTATCACCGCAAATGGCATTCTTTGTGTGGGAAGAGAATTGGAATACAATTCTTTAACGCAATCCATTTGCTCCCCACTTAAGTGGATACTGTGATCCATTTTCCCATCCTCCCTGCAGTGTTTGTCATCAACACCAGTCGCAAACACCTTGACCCTGCTTGAGAATTACAAAGGCTGAGGTTCCTCCATGACTCCATTGGCAGTCCCTTTCCTTACCTGAGTTGCAGTCACATTTTACTGTCCCTGGCAACTATTAAATCTAAACCATTACTAACCCAAGGTATCGGACTGCCACCTGGTTCAAAATATCCAAGTAACTCTCGCCCTCCAGGATGCATCGCAATGTCCACATCTCAGACGTCAGCTCAAAACATTCTTGGGCCGAAGTTCCTCAAGTTGCAGACGTGGATGCCTGGGGTCACACTGTTTCCACATGCAGCAGATGCGATACATCTCCGTGTAAGGCCTGTATCTATTCTTATTTTATATAATTAATTAAAATGTTATGTGATTAATTCACTTAGCTCATTTTTAGTTTCTTTTGAATAGATTAATTGAACTAGTTTAAATTATAATTTAATGTAATTTAATTTAATGAAGTATTCGCTGTAGGTTCATAATTTTTAATACTTCCTCGTGCATTGTGTAGCCACCTGGGTTGGCCAACTCCCGACGTAAGATGGAGAACAGCAAAGGCTGCAGGGAAATTCAGCCAACACAGGCAGAAACTAGCAGGAGCAAGTTACTGTGTATTAAACTCTGCAAAAGCCCAGACAGCATCGATACAAGCAGCCATCTGCATAATAATGTAGCAGCCATCTACATACTAATGAGCGATCCCCAGGTACAATCGAAACATTTGGAATAAACAAAGCCAAGCCAGACTCCTCGGCGCCAGCAGGAGCCAACATAAAAAAGGGTAAAGGACACCTCAAGACCGGCCATCGATCGGGGAACCGCTCCAGTATTGGAGAAATCGAACCAAGCGATTGGAACGAAGTCCAATCACTTGGAACCAGGTACAGGGTCCGCCCCGAAAGGCGGGAAGCCCCTGGGGACTATAAAGTTAAGCCCCCAAGTTCAAGTCGTTCTTCTTGACCGGTCACTCAGCAACGCGAACCAACCCTTGACAGTGACCGGTGCAGCTGCCGCCGAGATCCAGTAAGTCTTAAGTCAACGCTCGCTACGAGATAGGCGCTCCTAGCTACCAGTCCATACCAACTTCGAATCCCGCAGACTAAGAACCCAAACGACAGGTCATTTCTTCCCCTGACCTGGTGGGCCAGTCCGAAGCTAAGTATAGGCCTGTTAGTTGTAGAAGTAGCTTCGAAGTAGAATTTATGCATGAGTAGCGATTACTGTGTATAATAAATGCGCTTTGATTTGAATCTTACTAATTGGTGAATTGAGTTATTGATCATTACTTGAACTTGAACCTCGTGGCGGTATCATAAAGATACCTGGTGACTCGAGAGCAAAGGTTATAAAACAGAGCCAATTGAACCAACCAAAAGTTAGCAACATATTACTGTCGACATCTGACGGGACCCGATCTATAAGTGGCTTCACCACTCCGGTAGAACCCAAAAATTTGAATTAGAGATCCAATTGGGAACAGAAAACACAAGTATTCAAGCAGTTCTGATCAATCCTCATAATTCGAAAGTGTGTTAAATGCATGCGTAACTAACAGGGCTATAAGGTAAAACTGATAGATCTTTTTGTCGCGACAAAACTGTCAGGAGTTTGTATTTCGGAAATTAGCAAAAGCCGTACCCATAATTACAGCACCGCCTTAGTCCCCCTGTTCCAAAATTAAAAGAAGCATTCAGATAAGAAAGATGGCAATGCAGGCAATGCAACGCCTCATGAACCCAGAAGAATTTGCGGTCGCAGCGACCAGCAGCAGTAGAGTAGGACAGTGTCCCGTTTGGGAAGAAGAAATGAGGAAGTACCTCAAAGGGTACGGATGGCCCCTTTGGAGCGAATTCTGTAACAATGAGGAAACAGGTCCTGGGAGTATAGGACATACTTGGTGGGAGAACCTGAGCGTGATTCACAAGAAGAGCTTAGGAAAAGCTCGCAAGCCGATGGCAATCGTGTCCTGCTTGGCACAATTGCGAGGCACAGAGGAGGTTGTTAGGACGCTCCGGAAAGAGATAGAAGGCATACATCGAATGAGCAAGGTCAATGCCAGTGAGGTAGAGAGAGAGAACGTAGAGTTAAGGAGCAAGTTGGCAGCAAAAGACGGAGAGGTGGATGATGCAAGAGGGCACACCAGTCTTGTCTGGCGCACTTAAGCAGCATCCAGTCCCAGTATGAAAAGGCCTATCAGGACACGCAACGTGCAGTCCTGGTACGAGAAGAAACCGAGAAGCAGGTAGAGGCATTGCAGAGGCAGTGTAGTGACCTGAAGGCAGTGTTAAGAGCACTCAATGCTGCCACCACGGAGCAAAGACAAAGCTCACTAGACCATGCAAAGTGCTGGAAGCAGATTGCAGAGCTGCAATCTCAAAAAGGATTCCAGGAATCATTTGGAGCAATATTAGATGAGGAAGACGGTCCTGATTGGGAAGAGTTGAATGAGACAGCGCAGAGATATGTTCAGGGAACATGTGCGCAGGGAAAGCCCCAAAAGAGAAAAGCACCCCAAACCCCACAGAGCAGATAGTTCAGGCTCCAATGAACCCAGTCACCACCCAACGCACAGCCACATCGGACGACACGGAATTTCTGTACACCACCCCCTTAACAGTGACCCAATTATGGGACGCGTGCGAGAAAATCACACCGTTCCTCCCCACCTCAGACCCCCACCACTTCTTTGCCAGAGTAAAGCAGCAGGCGACCATGTACGGCCTGGATGAGCGTGAGCACGTGAAGTTCCCAGTTTTGAGTTTAGACCCTTCGGTCGTAGCAGCCCTTCCCGACCCACAGAATGTAGGAGGAGGCACCCTTGCAGAAATGCATACCGCGATCCTAGACGCGATCGGGTATAACAGGGGTGACCCCGTAGATGGCCTCAATAAGTGCAGGCAAAAGAGAACCGAGCACCCCACAGCATTTGCTGGACACCTGTGGATCTATTTTGCAGCAGTTTTTGGAGACTTAGACCACTCCCATTTGTCCCCAGACAACATGGCCAAATGGATCCGCACCCTTATCTCCCATGCCACAGCAACAGGATAAAAAGCTTGTGCAAATTATGATTCCTCAGAGGAGGCTCATAATGAGAAATGGGTCGTAAAAAGATTGTCCCGCAGCTGGGAGCAGTCTGTACAAAACAAACCCGCAGTTAACAATCCCGAAGAAAAGCAGACGGAAGCAGACATACAAGCAGTTAAAATACACCAGAACCCCACATGGGTAAATGAAGGCAAGAACAGCCCCCCACAAGAGTCACAGGAGTGTTACAACTGTGGACAGTTGGGACACTTTGCAAGAGAGTGCAATGCCCCACGAAAGCCACAGAGAGCCCAGCAGACGGGCACTCTAAGTAAGAATAAGACAGAGCCCATACATAGTATGAGCACCCGTTAAGATCAGACGGACCTGAACAGAACGGACTGACGGTGTTCGGGCTCCCCCAGTTGGGTCTGCGACACCCTTTGGGATAGGTCTTGCTGACCAGTAGTTGCAGCAAAGATACGGGGACAGCCCATCAAGTTTCTCTGGGACACAGGAGGGTCCTGCACCACAGTAAATTCCTCCACCATGTTTCAAAAGGACACGTGGCCCACTACAGCCACCATCACCGTCAGCGGCTTTACAGGCCACTCACAGCAGGGACACATCACAGCCCCTGTACCCATTCAAATCGGCAACATCACCACCAAGCACCCCATAGTTTTAGTCGATCTACCCCACACAGCAGAACACATTTTGGGCATAGACTTTATGAATTCCCACAATCTACCCTTTGATCCAGTCAACCAATGTGTCTGGAAAATGGCAAAATCTGCAAGAGCCCCCGCAACGCTCAGAATAGGTGAATATGCCAACAAAATTAGCGCAGTAGACCAATTTTGGTTTAACCCAAGACAATTAGCACGGACAAGCAGGTTAGGGCAGTGTTACAAAAAAACAGGACAGCATTCGCGACCCACAAACATGACTGTGGCCGGATGACTGGTTCTGTATAAATCACAGGACCTAACCCTAGACCCCAAAAACAACATGGATTTCCCCAAGAAGCAGAGGGAGAAATCGCAAAAGTAATCAACAGCTTATTAGAGCAGGGCGTACTTAGATCAGTAGCCTCCACTAATAATGCCCCGATATGGCCAGTGAGAAAGCCCGATGGATCATGGCGACTAATCATCGATTACCGGGAACTCGACAAAATCACCCCCGCTGCAGCCCCCACAGTAGCAACAAGTCCCGAGACCATGCTCAAGCAGGGACTCAATTCCCGATACTTTACGGTTTTGGATATCAGTAATGGATTCTGGTCCATTCCATTGGCAAAGGCGTGCCAATACAAATTTGCCTTCACCTTTAAAAATCATCAGTGCACGTGGACATGCCTTCCACAAGGATTCCACAACTCCCCCTCCATTTTCCACCAACAGCTGGCAAATGGTTTTATCAAAATTTTCTCGCCCCGAATATCTGGTCCAGTACGTAGACAACCCACTACTGCAGACAGACACCAAGGAAGAGCACATCGAGCTTCTGTCCGAACTCCTAGAACTCCTATAAGCAATTGGATGCAAAGTTAACCCCAAAAAGGCCCAGATTTTGGAAAACAAGGTGATATATTTGGGTACAATTATCACACATGGTAAACGCGAGATCGAGCATAAAAGAATTGACTCAATTGCCAAATTGCCCCTTCCCCAGAATGTTTCAGCCCTCCAGTCGTTTTTAGGACTGGTTGGCTACTGCCGAAACCACATTGACGGTTTCGCCAGCAAGGCAGCACCCCTCTCAGACCTCCTAAAGAAGGGAGCCCCCTGGGAATGGCTTCTGCAGCATACGGATGCTGTGGACTCGTTGAAAAGAGCACTCATAGCAGCCCCCTGACTATAAGTTCCAGACCCGCTTTCCCCCTCTGCGATAGATGTAGCAAGCACAGACCGCACCCTTTCGGCCGTGCTCCTTCAGGAACGGCACGAACAGTTAAGGCCCGTGGCTTATGCCTCCAGAGTTTTAGATGCTGTGGAGCAGGGATTTTCAGCGTGTGAAAGGCACCTGCTCGCAGTTTTTTGGGAAGTACAGTATTTTTATTACATTACCGGACTTAATCACATCACAATTTTCACGGAACACACCTCCACTCAACTTTTACTGGACGGACGACTCAAGGACGGTACAGTTAGTCAGATAAGAGCAGCCAGATGGACCCTTCTTTTGCAGGGACGGGACATCACTGTTAAAAGGACAAAGACCCACACTTTTTTAGCCAACAACCTACAGTACCCCGGAACCCCCCATGAATGTGAAATCATCTCTCCACACCACAACACAGGCCCCTTTATTGCTAAAACCCCCCCCAGAAAGATAGGTAGTTCAACCCAGAGCCCCAAGCACACAGACACATGCGAGCCCATAAGGATATATGTGGATGGATCTTCCACAATATTAGAAGGGAAGCGCATAACAGGATGCGGCATTTACTTCGAGGACATGCAGGGACACGCCCTAGAAGAAATAGCAATAAAACTTCCAGGACACTTAGGCGCGTAGGCAGCAGAACCTGCGGCCATCGCATACATAGTGGAACACCCAGATTCCTTCCCCAGCCCAGCAGACATATACTCGGACAGCCTCTAAGTCTGCAACAGCAGTACGGAATTCCTACCCCTGTGGAAAGCACGAGGATTTGTTTCTGCAGATGGAAAACCCCTCCCTTCAGCCCCATTGCTCCGTCACATTTTAGAGCAAGCACAGAACCGGACCTTTGGAATAGTCAAAGTTCATAGTCATCATCGTTCCTCCCCCCCTGGAAATATAAAAGCCGACGCACTGGCTAAAGCAGGTTCCAGGCACGGATATTTTTGGACACCCCCCGAAAGCGCACCAGTGAATGCAGTTCAGGTCTCGCAGACTAATATCGAGGATTTAGTGCAGGCCTAGAAGCAGGATAGCAATCTCAGGGAGATTTTAAAAGGAAACTATCTAACACCCTATGATAGATTCAAAAACGCTCTGACCACACATGACGGTGTGGTGTTAAAAGACACCCTTTATGTGGTTACTGAACAGGACAGGAATCAGCTCATTTGTTTGTTCCATGACAGTCATGGACATCAGGGAATCAATCCCACTACAGCCCACCTCAGGCAGCTCTGTTGGTGGCCGAAGATGTAACTCACAACATTAAGAATTGCCTTACCTGTGCCCAGAACAACCCGGACAGATACGCCAAAAAGGCTCAGCTCAGTCACACCCGACCCGTTAATGGCCCCTGGACTAACCTCCAGATTGACTTTATAGGACCATTGCCCCCTTGCAGGAATGGTTATAAATATGTACTCGTGGTGATAGACACGTTTACCAAATGGGTGGAAGCATTCCCATCCAGAACAAACACGGCAAAGACCACAGCCAAGATTTTAACCCACCACATCTTTACGAGATGGGGACTCCGCCGCAGCATTGAATCCGACCAAGGTTCCCATTTTACGGGACGTAACATGAAGAGCGTCCTCACGATATTTGGCATTACCCAAAAATTCCACATTGCATACTACCCCCCAGTCGAGTGGTATCGTGGAGCGCATGAATCGGACACAAAAATCCACCCTCAGAAAAATGGTCCAGCAAAACAACACCACTTGGGACTCAGTCCTCCACTTTGCGCTGATGTTTTTGCGAAATACAGTTTCAACCTCCACAGGTTACACCCCACACACTCTCGTGACCAGACGCCCCATTAAAGGCACAGAATTTTTATTCGGATTAGATTTGACCAGCCCCGAAGTGACGGCCCTCACACTCGAGAACGCAGTCAAACAATTAATGGCAAATATTAAAACGGCTCAGCTAGCAGCCACAGTGAAATTGGGCACAAGAAAGAAACAGAGCAAGGCCTGTTTTGATAAGCCAGAGCATGTGACTGAGTTCAGTGTAGGACAGCAAGTCACGCTGTTCGTATACAATCCCAGCACATTCCTGTCACCTAAGTATTTGGGTCCGTACTCCACTGCGGACAAAGTAAGCCTTTCCGTCTACAAAATAAAGTACCCCAATGGAAAGACTGCGTGGTTTCATATCAACCAGCTGAAGGCATATGGAACACAGTCTAACCACGCACACCACGTCATGCTCGACGCAGCAGACCATGCCCCGCCCACAGCCAACGTAACCCTACCCTTCCCCAACACGTCCAGCCCAGCCACGGACTCAACCATGATTCCACCCCCAAAATATACACTCCGCCCCGGAACGCCCACAGACTGCAGCAGCAGCGACAGCGACTGTGACTCGGACAATAGCCACAGCACGCCTCCCTACTCTCCCCATGCAACAGGACCAACACCCAGCGAATCTGACCACGATTCGAGTGATCCCTTCATGATCACTTTCCGAAACAAACCCCACCACCGACCACCGACCTACAATGACGACCCCGATTCCATCCCCACAGAACTAGACACCACCTTTTAGCACCAAGATAATTCGTACAGACTCGTCCGGAATGACGAGAGCGATCCCAGATCACACCATGCAGCCCTATCAGCCCTGATACACTCGAGAGTGTGACATCCGGGAGAAGATGATGACTTTGAGTCTGACTCCCAAAACGAGAATCCCTTTGCGACCCTGTTCGCAACCGATAACTGAGGTGTCCAGATGATGTTTTAAAAGGAACCGCTTGGGAGAAAACGGTGTCCTTTCTGATGGAACCTGCAGCATGTTTGATGTTGTTTGTACTTGTACTGTTAAATGTTGTATGTTAGACCGGAAATTTTTTCCCCACAGCCCCACGCCTTTTCGGCCGAAACCTCTGAGAACTTGTCCGCAGAGGCTTGTTAATGTCCCAGACGCCAGTTCAGAGGAACTCGTCTGTCGACAGATACACAGACCCCCCTCCGTAACTGCCCTTCTGGTTCGAAGGTAGAACCAATACGGCAACACCCCCATGATGACTACATTTCTTGCCCGTTCTTGTCGGTTGCTCAGGCAGTGCAGAAATGGCATTGGGACCCGCCCTGCCTGGGAACCGCCCCTCTGGTCAGCTACGCTCAGGTAGAGCACACACGGTATTGGTCGCCGTCCTACCCGGGGACTCCATCCAAATCTTATCTGTCGCGGCCCATACGCACTGCATTTCGGCAAGTTTTGCAAAAAGTTTAGTTTTGTTTTCAGGTAACCCTTAGGTTGCCAATCCTCTGCTATTTACATACTCAAACAGTTGGATGGTAAACGGCACAGTCTGCGAGATGGCTCGCACTGGTTCAGTATTTGTAAGTGTGTCTTGCCCTGAAATTCGGTTTTTGAAAAAAAAAATGAGGGAGTCACACATAGTGACCAATTATAAAAGGAGTAATTGGCAATAAAGGACAGACAGGCTATCATACGAGATATTAAACTTGATCCCACAGAACTCCAGAAGCTCCAGGACCAGAGAAGAGAAGAGAAGTGAAAGAAGAAGAACCATAAAGACATCCTCTGTGTGGTTCATAACCCTAATGGACATTTGGTTGCGCGCGAACGTGAACCCCCTGACCTCAACTCCCCAAGCCGTTAATGATTCACTTCCCCACAGTACCCAGAGCCCAGTCACAAGTGACACCACACCATCTTGCTGTAACAGGTTTATAACCTGGTACTCCCTGTCCTACTTGATAGAATCCCTACTAGTATTGGCGATACTCTGCTGCATTGTGCAGACTATTCGTCTGAGAAAATGGAGAAGGCAAGCCTACCGCGCTCGCAGCCCGGTATATAGGATAAGTTCCCCTATTTTCAGATATGACCAGACCCCCGACCCCCGCGATCTATAATAAAGAGCATTCGTTTGCGATTTGTTGTAAATAAAGAAATGTTCATGAGCAATTGTACAATCCTGAACTTGACTGCCAACCAAGCCACAAAAATGTGTATAATACTGCTCTGATTTTGTTTGTATGGTTTAGGAAGTTAGTGTGATGAAATATTTGAGTGAGTGTAGTTTATTCAGGGTAGTTAGAGGTTCCGATTTTCTTGTTTTGTAATGCATGTCCCTGTTTGACATAGCGCCCCTCAGAATTGTCAGTTAAATTTTTTTTGCATAGTTATGGTCAGTGTAGAGGCCATAGAAGAGTGCTCGCCGAGTCAGGCAATGAAAAACAACACAGTTATGTGATCCTTCACGCTTCGTGTCGGGATCACAAGGAGGTAGTTGTATTGAGTTATTGATCATTACTTGAACTTGAACCTCTTGGCGGTATCATAAAGATACCGGGTGACTCGAGAGCAAAGGTTATAAAACAGAGCCAATTGAACCAACCAAAAGTTAGCAACAATTGTAAGCGTTAAAAGGTAAAAAGGAGTGCTCTCCATCCCTCTGAAAAGAATTTCCACTCAATAAATTCTCAACATATAAACCTTGGACGAGATTCTCCGACCCCCCCCTGGGTCGGAGAGTCACTGGGGGCTGATCCCGCCCCCGCCGGTTGCCGAATTCTCCGGCACCGGATATTCGGCGGGGGCGGGAATCGCGCCGCGCCGGTTGGCGGGCCCCCCCCCCCGCGATTCTCCAGCCCGGATGGGCCGAAGTCCCGCAGCTAGAATGCCTGTCCCGCCGGCGTAGATTAAACCACCTACCTTACCGGCGGGACAAGGCGGCGCGGGCGGGCTCTGGGGTCCTGGGGGAGGCGTGGGTCGATCTGGCCCCGGGGGGTGCTCCCACGGTGGCCTGGCCCGTGATCGGAGCCCACCGATCCGCGGGCGGGCCTGTGCCGTGGGGGCACTCTTTTCCTTCCGCCTTCGCCACTGTCTCCACCATGGCGAAGGCGGAATTGAATCCCTCCACTGCGCATGCGCGGGGTGCCGTGAGCGGCCGCTAACGCTCCCGCGCATGCGCCGCCTGACAATGTCATTTCCGCGCCAGCTGGCGGGGCACTTCCGCCAGCTGGCGGGGCGGAAATCAGTCCGACGCGGGCCTAGCCCCTCAACGTTAGGGCTCGGCCCCCCAAGATGCGGAGGATTCCGCACCTTTGAGGCGGCGCGATGCCCGACTGATTTGCGCCATTTTTGGCGCCAGTCGGCGGACATCGCGCCGATACCGGAGAATCTCGCCCCTTGTTTGCAATTTGTAATGCAATCTGTTCGTTACTATGCCTTAATAGACACCTTCTGAGCCACACTCAATTTACTGCGTATCGTACGGAGTAAGATTAACCTGCTCAACTGCATTATTGGACACATCTATTTACACCTCCCCAAAAGAGAGAGCTCTCCAACAAAATACTCAGCTCTTGAAATATATTTCAGTTACCAACTCACAGTAATTGCCCTCAATTCAGGCAATCACTCACAGCTGATTAACTGTGAAATTCTAATGCTGTGACTAAATTTCAATTTGAATTCACCTTCTTCACAACAGTCCCATTCTCACCTTTCCACTCTTTATAAAATGCATTCTATTAATGTTGCAGTCTGGATGGTTATGTGCTGTGCCTTTCCGAAGATTGGGATGTATTTCTATTTTTGAACCTTATTTTGCCACAGGTTTCGATCCTAATGCTTCCCTACATTCATTAGCAATAAATAATGTTGGCTTTTCTGAGCAGAAAAATGAGAAAGGGGGAATTTGTACTCACAAATCGTGAGTGCAAATCACAGGTTGTGGATTCTTTTCAGGGCTTCGGAGCTCCCCATTGTACTAGACTTGTTTTGCTTCATAGTTGAATTCTGTGCTGAGAATCAAGAAACTCTAATTCAACCAGAAGCATACTGAGATAATTATCAAATGCTTTAAAGTTAATTGGCTGGTGGTGGAAATAACCGTTTACAAATATGATGACTGTTACTATTATTCAGGGATATATACTTTGGTCTTAAGAATTAGTTCAACAGACAAGTATCCTCAGTTTATTTCAACTAAATAAATAATTGCATTTATGTGACGACTGTGGGGGTACAGTAGTATTGGGATCATATTATTTGACTGGCAATCCAGAGGCCTGTACTAATGACACGGAGGCATGAGTTTAGATTCCACCATGGTCGCTTGCAAGATTTTGATAATAGCACTAATTTTTAGGGTTCCATGTTGGTTTGAAGTAACATTGGTGGATTTTATCTTAAATACCTTAAAACAGTTCTGTTTGAATTGCTACTTGTAGGATATTAAAGTTACGGCAGCTGCTTGCAAGAAACTGGGGCGTCATTATCCGACCCCCCAGCGGGTCGGAGAATGGCCGTTGGCTGCCGTGAATCCCGCCCCCGCCTGTTGCCGAAGTCTCCGGTACCGGGCGGGGGAGGGAATCGGGCCGCGCCGGTTGGCGGGCCCCCCCGCTGGATTCTCCGGCCCGGATGGGCCGAAGTCCCGCCGAGAAATTGCCTGTCCCGCCGGCGTAAATTAAAGTAGGTATTTACCGGCGGGACAAGGCAGTGTGGGCGGGCTCCGGGGTCCTGGGGGGGGCGCGGGGCGAACTGACCCAGGGGGGTGCCCCCACGGTGGCCTGGCCCGCGTCGGGGCCCATCGATCCGCGGGCGGGTCTGTGCCGTGGGGGCACTCTTTCCCTTTCGCCTCCGCAACGGCCTCCACCATGGCGGGGGCAGAAGAGACTCTCCCCACTGCGCATGCGTGGGAAACTGTCAGCGGCCGCTGACACTCCCGCGCACGCGCCGCCCGGGGATGTCATTTCCGCGCCAGCTGGCGGGGCAACAAACGCCGTTTCCGCCAGCTGGCGGGGCGGAAATCCCTCCGGCGTCGGTCTAGCCCCTCAATGTTGGGGCTCGGCCCCCAAAGATGCGGAGCATTCCGCACCTTTGGGGCAGCGCGATGCCCGTCTGATTGGCGCCGTTTTGGGCGCCAGTCGGCGGACATCGCGCCGTTGGGGGAGAATTTCGCCCCTGGTCTCAATGAAAAGTGACTTTCTGCCTTTATTTCTCATTGACCAGGTAGCTCTTAATTTCACACGACAGCCCTCCCTGAGTGCAACCGAAATTAGTAAAATATTGTTTGGAGCTCAATTTAGGACCGAGACCACAACATTATGAGAGGATGGGTGAAAGTTCCAGCGAGTTGCACAAATTTTCATTTTTGTTAAACTGTTAAAAAAATACCAAATTAGAAAGTTAGGTGGGATTCTCTGGCCGTGTCCACCTGGCAGCGGTAGAATCCCGCCCGAGGTCAATGGACATTTCCATTGTCCGCATCTCGCCCATGGCGATCTTGCGACGGGAGGGGCAGAAATATGGAGCCATTGTCCGGTATTTGTTTTTGCTATGACCTCTGTTATAGCTGACTAAAATTGAATCTAGCCCTTTGCTGTATTAAATAATTGATTCAATAGTTATTGGACGACTTGAATGGCTGCCTGAGTTGTCTGCTGTCAGAACTAGTGTTTGAACTATTGTCAGCGCTAAACTGTGAAAGGGCAAATGCAAAATGTGACAATTTCTGGAGGTGTTAACACTTGAAAAAGCATTAGATATTATTGGGTTGCACAAGACAGTTGGAGTGTTTTTCTTTTACTTTTCACTAATGGCACATGGCATTCAGCAAGAGTAAACTCGTGAGATGCAGAGATCTTAGCTGTCCACTGCAGGCGCTATTACATGAGCACCATCTTTAGCAACCTGTACTTTGAAGAATCTGCAACCTGACAAAATTGGATGGCTATATCTGCCAGCCTGGCATGCCAAACTGTACGGATTTTCCTGTTACCTCAAAAATGATATCAGTGACATGTTTGGAACAGCACCTTGGTTGATATCACCCATGCTGCTTGAAGTGAGCCAATTGCATAAAAGTGTAGTGCTGTGAATTATTTTGCTGACACTGATATAGGTATTTGGCCAAATGCTCTTGGTCCTCGGGCAGCAGGCGGCACAACTCCCCCATCACCTTTTCAACTTTTTTCATGCAAGCTCCTCAAAAAGGTCTACAGACGATTTTGTGGCCTGTAAATTCTTTGCGGAGAGAAAGTCATATCCTGCAGGAATGTTTCCTCATCCTTCTTTTCTCCAGCCTATACTCCTCCTCTTATTCCAGTAAAAAGGCAAACAGGGGATTATCCCATTTGGGGATCCCATAATTAGAGCTCAAGATCTCTTACATTTTGTTTGTGGAGTGGGGTTAGAGGAGCTACTACATGTTATTATGGTCAGCTAAATTTCCAGGCAGTTAGATACACAGTTAAGTGAAAAGTAAAAGAAAACACTCCAAGGGTTGGATTCTCCAGTCCCTCAGCAGTGTGGTTCTCGGCAGTGGGTCCTTAGTTGTCGGCTTGATGCTCCACTCCTGCTGCTTAATGGGATTTCCCATTGCAGACACTCCATATTACTGGGAAATGTACGGTTAGGGGTGCGCTGCCAGCAGGAAAAGAGAACCCCAACGGCCAGAGAATTCCGGTCCAAATGTCTTACGCAACCCCAACGATCACTCTTTAAATGTAATTACTAGCCTGCAGGCAAAGAGGTAAAGTAACTCTGCCAATTATCAGCTGACCGGGTCGAGAAATACTTATTTTAACTGTCTGTTAATCATCCTTAATGTGTTAGAGTTGCATGCAATGAAATTTGGGCATCAGAACACCGGTAATCTTCAGGAGTACCCAACAACACTGGCGAGTGCACACATGAAAGGCCCGGGACTACACTGACAACTCCAGCACAGTCATTATGTGATGGAAAGTGGCTCCATCTGACAATACACGTGATTAGATGTCACTAAACCCAAATTTTGCCTGGAATTCACTGAAAAATCTGTGAATGTTTGGGGCCATTATATTCACTGTAACTTTAAAAATGCTACTTTTGCTTTAAATAGCTACCATAGCATTTTACATTGACTATTTGAAATGTTTTAATGTTGAATTTAATTTTGAGTATGACATAGAGAACATCAAACTAGAAGAACAAATTATAATAAGCAGAATATGAAACATAAAATTAATTACCATACTAATGCCAGATTTTAGATCATACAAACCAAAACTGGTCTCTTGAGTCTGCTTTTGTAAGCCTCTTATATTTAGCTTTGCGTGCTCTTGTATGGATATATGAGATTATTAGTTTCATTATCTGTTCTTTTAAACTGGTATAATATGAAGAAATAACAAGTGTTCACAGTGGAGTTAAGATATGCATTTCTTACCCTTCTTGTACCCTCTAACTTTTTGCAATGTTCCACTATGACTTCCCTATTATATCCCAGAATATAAACAAAGTCAGATGTGAGTCTGTACCATAAATCTGTGCCTGACAATGATTTTTTAAAACCTTGAAATGCTTCATACAAATTGTTAAATCAAGCTCCATGACTTGAAGCAAGACATAAAGGGAGCAATGTTTAACAGATCGAGAAAATGCACATGGGGATCAAAATACATGGCAAACCTAGCCTGTATCTTCTGGTACAGACAGGATAAAAACTTCAGCCAGAATTTACTTCTCTGGGCCTGAGTCCGGTGGCAGGGGCAGGAACTTGGCAGGATTCCGCTGGAGAGCAGGGCAGGCTCAATTGTGTGCTGCTCACCTAACACCTGATTAGACAGGGATAGACGTTGAGTTGTGTGGCGGGCGGGGAGTAAGTCGCATGCTTTTCCATCATGCATGGGTGCCATATTTAAAAGGCACCAGACAGCCATTCATTCATTGCCCAAAGAGTCTAGGACCGACACAAAACTTCCACAAAACAGCAAGCAATGGCCTCTTGGTTTAGTGATGCAATTCCTCCAGGCCTTGAAGGGCAGATGTGAGAGCAGAAGGCCCACCTGACTCACCATAGCTACCTCGGAGGAAGTCACCAGGGTGGTCAATGCCACAGCTCTGCAGAGGAGGGCTGCAACTTCCCACTGTCATTTCTCACTGCCACTCCACCCCACCTGTCATAATGCTGCCACTGACAGGAGGGAAGAATTCTGGCCTTTGTGTTACCCGCTAATTTAAATTACAGCAGCATGCAGTCCAGCGTTAAAGATGCTTTTGAGTTGCTGCAGATCTCAGCAGGGGGCCCAAATTCATGTGAGGTTAGGATCACTTTAAGCTAGCCTGAGTCACATAAGGTTTGCTTGCATTGTGGCTGAAGCAGGCGTTCAAAGTGGTTGGGAAAGAAAACCTGACCTGTGTGAAGACTGACTAATGTCACAATGAATCGGAGAGCATGCTCCAAGATTCTCTGGTGCCTTCCTGGAAGTCCTGGTGTAGGAGGTGGACATGGTAACAGAGGCACTTTAGCACAAGTAGTCAAGAGGCCCTCCAAAAAAACTCTGAGATGGTAATAGAAATAGATAACTCTTGCAGTGAATTGCAAGCAGTGTAACTGAAAATGTGAATGCAGAGCCGCGAGTAGTTTAATGATCCGGCAAGGTCAAGGAATGTATCTTCAATGCCATAACCCACCATATGTGCCACTAAACTCAAGGCACTTTTAAATTCACCACACCGCACACCCCTCCTCAACTACCAACATTCATTAACAATCTAGTCTCATTCACTCATCGCTTCACCTCACCACCTCAATACTTGGCACTGCTACATGTCCTTACTTCCATGGATGAGACTGGTGCTCACCATTACTGCAGTGGTCGTAACTGAGGCCATAGCCAGATGCAGGGCTGTAAGAATTATAGGTGATGAAATGTTCATACCTAACCTCTCTCATATCCTACTTGCCACTCATCCCACAATATCTTCTGATTTGCAAGGTCCAGAAAGTATCAGTATGCACCTCTGGCTTTCCCACTCACCCATCGCAACCCTATCCTTATGCCTTTCTCCATTCAAATATACAAGAACTGCTACCTAGCCAGGCAGTGGTAGAAAGGTGGGCGAGTGCTCAGGAGAAGGTCAGCGAAAGGAAGATGACAAGAGGGAAGCAGTGAAGGGGTCTGGAGAAAGGCAGCGAAGGGGCCAGTGAGCAAGTGGGGGCAAGCAAATTGGCAGAGGGAGGAAAGTGGGAGGCAGCGAGGGGTCAGGATAGGAAAGCGGTGAGTGGGAGGGATGGGAAAGGGAATAGTTGAGTGAGAGGGTCAGGAAAAATCAAGTGATGAACGAGAAACAGAGTAGGGAAGGGAGAGAGTGTGGGAGTCAAGAAAGAAGAAAAGTGAGCGGGAGAGAGTCAGAGGGGAGAAAGTAACTGATGGTAAGCGGCAAGCTATTAGAAAGAGTGGGAAGCTTGCAAGAGTAGGAAGCTTGCTCGTAAGAATAGTGAGTAGAAACAGGATTTTTGGATCAGTTATGTTCAAGGCAACCTTTGAATTTTTAATGTAAAAATGACAGGGGCATATTTTCTTATGGGAAAATTAATTTCATTTAGTATGGGTGTGATTCAGCAGCCCTGTCACACCTAACTTTGTGCTGTGACAAGATAATTGAATCTCGTGAGATGCCTCTCACGCGATTTACACGCTCAAAGCATCTCGGGAGATTCATCGGAATCTCATGAGATGTCACAATCTGGATCTTGCTATCGCTGGGTGAAATTCAGATCAGGACATTGGCTTATTTAAATACATAATCGTCGGATTACCCTGGCCCCCGGGACTCAGTGGCCGGGCCCAAGAGATCTTGCCAGGGTGTCGTTTAGTACTGGTGCACACAAATGTGGACCAGTCGTGATGACACCTGTAGGGTTACCCAGGCCATTGGAGAGCCTAGGAGGCAGGGTGGCACCCTTGCTCTCCCGCAGCACCTGGGCACCTTGGCACTGCCAACCTGGCACTCTGGCAGTGCTACATGGGCACACAGGTTGGCACTGCCCAGGACCGTGCCCTGGGGGCATTGCCAGGAAGAGGGGTGGTGGTGGTGGAAGGTTCCCAGGGGCCTCCCCAAGGTTGGGGAGGTGAGTCACGGATAGAGGGGGCCCTGAACGGCGGTGGAGAGAATGGGGCAGCCGGTCAAAATGGATCCCGATCCCGAAGGAGCCTTTTCTGTTGTCGAGCTTCAGCTCACCAGCACGAAATCCCTTGAAATGGGAAATGGCAAATGCAGTTGAATAGCGGGGTGTGTCTTGGCACCTGCTAAATGCGTTGTTCAGCGGACCTTAGCTCCAAGTCCAATGAATCGCGTCCATTGTTTTTAGTTGCTGTATTCCTAAAAAGAATTGCATATTAAGAGTGCTAAATGAAGGATAGCTGTACATGCTGACTGATAGCATGCTCTGCTTAATGTATATTAATTTATTGCAGGTTTCCTGCACCCGCAATAAAGCTCAAATGGCACACAACACGGTTTACATCAGAGGTGTGCTTACAGCGGCCCCCGACTGGCACCGCCCCAACCACGGCGGCGCCAATGGCGGCGATTCTCCGCTCTGCAGAGAATGGCATCCCGGCATCGGGGCGGCGTGGCACGATTCACGCTGGTCGCGGGGATTCTCCGGCCCGGACCGGGCTGAGAGAATCCCGCCCAACATTGCAGAAATTTACAAAAAGCAAGTTTCAGCTGGGAGACGGTAGCAGGATGTGTGTGAAATGCACCTGCCAGTCAATATAACAGGACAGGTTTCACGGGTGGAAAAGGGGGCAGAGTGGCTGTGATTGAGCAAAGATCAGGCAGACCAATCTTTCATGTAAGCAGCAGGGGCATGAATGGATCCAAGTCTCAAGGGTGTCATAATGTACACCAGTATATCATGGTGCAGCCACACATTGATGGACACACAGTGGGACCAATCAACATACACAACACCGCAGCCAATCACCAGTGAGAGCACGTGCACTATAAAGACAGGGGGCATCAGAGTTCCCGCTCATTCGAGTAGCAGCTAGCTAGGAGCACGGAGCTCACAGCCTGCAACACAGACATTCACCATGTGCTGAGTGCATCAACTGGTTAGGATAAGGCAAAGGTCTTTAGTTCAAGCTAGTATCGTATTTACCCACAGTTCAAGTATGTTTAAATACTGAACCTTTTAATAAAATAGTGTTGCACTACTTCAAGTGTTGGTGACCTGTATGTGATCCAGAACACCCAACACATCAAAGGGAGGGAAGAAAGAGAAGTGGAAGATACAAACTTCCCCTTGTTCTGTCAAGAAGTAAAAATACGTTTTGTTCACTTGCCTAAAGGGCCTCTCTAGTCCCACATGGCTGCTTTTGACTGGCATGATTTTAACAGCCAAGCAGCTGCTTCAAACCAACTCCTTAGCCGCTTTAGTCAAGATGTCAGCAAGCAGCATGTGCCTTGTCATTGCAGCTCCCAGTCAGGCAGGCCTCTCACTTTGCTGCACTCTCATCCTGAAATATAAAGTAAGGGCCAAATAACTGAAACCATTGAAATAATCTCCAGGAGGATCAAGTTCCTATTTAATAACTAAATAAACGAAAATGAATACACCTGAGTCTTATTATAACTTGGGTTGTAATGCATGCTCCCCTCCACCCCCCGTCAACACCCTGCTGATTTTCACCTGTTTCTTTCCCGCTTTTCAGACAAGAAACATATGGCCAGTAGTTGAAACTTGCCATTTATGAGTAGTTTAAATGCAAATATTCAGACTACATAACATTAACACAACCAAGCTTTTACAAGTGATGCTGCGAATGCAAAACATTCAGATAAAAAAGAATGATTTCACAAAATTACTTACTCAGCAGGAGACACAGCTTAAAGGAAAATGTCCTGAGGTTGCAGAGATCATGGGCGAAATTCTCCGGCATCGGCACGATGTCCGCCGACTGGCGCCAAAACGACGCAAATCAGTCGGGCATCGCGCCGCCCCAAAGGTGCGGAATGCTCCTCATCTTTGGGGGCCGAGCCCCAACCTTAAGGGGCTAGGCCGGCGCCGGACGTATTTCCGCCCCGCCAGCTGGCGGAAAAGGCCTTTGGTGCCCCGCCAGCTGGCGCGGAAATGACATCTCCAGGCGGCGCATGCGCGGGAGCGTTAGTGGCCGTTGACGGCATTCCCGCGCATGCGCAGTGGAGGGAGTCTCTTCCGCCTCTGCCATGGTGGAGACCGTGGCGAAGGCTGAAGGGAAAGAGTGCCCCCATGGCACAGGCCCGCCCGCGGATCGGTGGGCCCCAATCGCGGGCCAGTCCACCCTGGGGGCACCCCCCGGGGCCAGATCGCCCCTCGCCACACCCCAGGACCCCGGAGCCTGCCCACGCCGCCTTGTCCCGCCGGTAAGGTAGGTGGTTTAATCTACGCCGGCGGGACAGGCATTTTAGCGGCGGGACTTCGGCCCATCCGGGTCGGAGAATCGCGGGGGGGGCCCCGCCAACTGGCGCGGCGCGATTACTGCCGCCGCCGAATATCCGGTGCCGGAGAATTCGGCAACCGGCGGGGGCAGGATTCACGCCAGCCCCTGGCGATTCTCCGACCCGGCGGGGGGTCGGAAAATCTCGCCCCATATACTGAAAGCTTAATTCTGTTACACACCACTGCAAAAATGATAGTAAGTGCTCATCCTTGTAGAAACCTCCCGATTTAGGTAAGACCATTATGTAGCATCAGGGGCGGGATTCTCTCAGCCCAGGGCCGGGCTGGAGAATCCCCGCAACCGGCACAAATCGCACCACGCCGCTCCGATGCCGGCACGCGATTCTAGAATCGGTGCCATTGGCGCCGGCGTGGTCAGCGCGGCACCTGTCGGGGGCCGCTCTACGCGGCCGGCCCGCCATTTCTCGGCCCGGTGTGTGCCGAGCAGCTGTCGGAAAAAAGCCGAGTCCCGCCAGCGCCGCCATGCCTGCTCTCAGCCGGCAGCAACTCGGCGTGGAAGGGTTGGGGGCGGCCTGGGGGGGGGCGGGTGAGGTGTCCCGGGGGGGGGATGGGGGCTCCGATGTTGCCTGTTCCGCGATTGGGGCGCACCAATCGGCGGGCCGGCCTTTCTGGCTGGCGGCCCCCTTCTGCGCCGGTCCTGTAGCCCTGCGCCACTTTGCGTCGGGGCCGGCCAGCGCGTTGAAGGAAGCCACTGCGCATGCGCGGATCCCGCGCCGCCCTGTTTGACACCAGCATCAGCAGCTGGAGTGGCATGAACCGTTCGAGTGTCATGCTGGTCCCCTGTAGCGGCCAGAATTGCTGATCCTGAGGCTGTGTTGACGCCGTCCGGAAACGCGACGCGGTTCTGACGGCGTCAACACTTAGCGTCAGGATCACAGAATCACGCACTATTTTACAGAAGATATGGGCCATTCCTCCTTGTATCAATTTTGGTTTTATTGAATAGAAGTGTATTCAGCTAGTCTTTCCAAATGTTAATACATCTTACACATTACAACAAAGTTTCTCAGATTATATGTTGAGGTACTGGGGGCGATTCTCCGAGCCCCGCGCCGGGCCGCAGAATCAGCGCAACCACACCACGATGCCCCGATGACGGCGCGCAATTCTTCGAGGTGCGGAGAATCGGTGCCATTTGCGGCGGCGCATTTGACGCGTCGCCGGCCGCTGGAATCAGCGGGGCCGCCGATTCTCTGGCCCGGATGGGCCGAGCGGCCACGTGGATATGACAGAGTCCCCCCCGGCGCCGTTCACCCTTGGTCGCTGCCGGCGGGAACTCTGCACGAAGGGTCGGGGGGCGTCCTGTGGGGCGGGGGAAAGCGATCCTTCACCAGGGGGGCCTCCGATGGGGCCTGTGATCGGGGCCCACCGGTCGGCGGGCCGGACTCTCCTCACCCCGGGCCTACTTTCCTGCGCGGCCGTGCCTGAACACTGGCGCCATGTTGAGTCGGGCCTGGCGCGCTGAAGAAGTCCCCCGTGCATGCGCAGGTTGGTGCGGCGCCCATTTGGCGCCGGGAAGGCAGGCTGAAGTGGTGTGAACCGCTCCAGCACTGTGCTGGCCCCCTGTGGGGGACAGAATCAGTCATCCCCGTGCCCGTTTCGCACCGTCGTTAAACGCGGCGGCATTCACGATGCGCTAACACTTCGTCTCCATTTTGGAGAATCGCCCTCACTGAGTTTCAAATGCTAACCATTCACAAGGTAATGAGATTTCCCCTGAAATTCCCACAATTTATTAGCGAATGCCTTATACGTCACAGAATTTACAGTGCAGAAGGAAGCCCACTGAGTCTGCACCGGCCCTTGGAAAGAGCACTCTACTTAAGCCCATGCCTCCACCGTATCCCTGTACCCAGTAACCCCACCTAACCTTTTGGACACTAAGGGACAATTTAGCATAGCCAGTCCACCTAACCTGCATATCTTTGGACTGTGGGAGGAGACCGGAGCAAGTGCAAACTCCATACAGACAGTCCCCAAGGCCGGAATTGAACCCAGGACCTTGGTGCTCTGAGGCAGCAGTGCTAACCACTGTGCCGTCCCTTAGTTCTGCACAGAGAAATACCTTTGTGACATCTCTGTTGGTCTTATTGATGTAAGGAAATCACAAAGATTGTACAGCTTTCAGATATTAATATGCTGGATGTGAGGTCGAATGGACCGTTGATGTGGGGAACGGAGATTATGATCAGGAGACGTTCTCATCAATAGATTATACAGTGGTTAGTGCTGCTGCCTCACTGCTTCAGGGACCTAGGTTCAATTCAGGCCTTGTCTGTATGGAGTTTGTATGTTCTCCCCGTGTCTGCATGGGTTTCCCAGGTGTTTTCTCGCATAGTCCAAAGACGTTCAGGTTAGGTGGATTGGCCATACTAAATTGAGATTTAATGTCCAGTGACATGCAGGTTATGTTATGTGGTTACCGGGATGGGGCAGGGTGGGTGGGGGAGTGGACCTGGGTGGAGTGCTCTTTCGGAGAGTTGGTGCAGACTCGATGGGCCAAATGGTCTGTTTCTGCATCGTAGGAATTCTATTATTCTGAGTTTGTTGCATCACAACTCCAGGAATGCACTTGTTTCAACAGTTCCGCATTCCCTTCTTCATCTACTTGTTCCAATTTTTCCTCCTTGAAGAGAATTCTTTTATGCTGTGGAGCATGTACACGGAAGCTCTTTCTGGGCTGCACCAAAAGATCCCTGCAGACCTGACAGGGCAGCTCAAACAATAGCCAGAATTCGCCAGAGTCCAGTCACACTGGCTAGATTCTCCAGTCCCGCTGCAGTGAATGGAGTTTTGTCTGAGCACTAAATTCTCCGTTCTCGCAGGCAGCGGTGGCGGGGCGGACTCGGAATGGATAATCCCGTCCAATATTTTTGGAGACCTATGATTTAACAAATGGAATCCCTTGTTGATGCATGGCTTTGATTCGATTGGACCTCAGTACCTGCAACTGGGTAACTGCAAAGAGTCAGGCGCTTGTTGTTGAAAGGAGATCATTGTCATTCAGAAACCAAGATGGTCTGATTGGATCAAACACAGGCGCATATAAAAGCACCATCACCATTGTTAGGAAACACACTTAAGGGGAACCTAGATACACAAGAAAGAGAATGGAGCAGATGAATATCTTGAGTGTTTGATGAAGAAAGACGAGTGGAAACTTGTGTGGAGCACAAACACCAGCACCCACCATTTGGGGCCAAATTACCTTTTACTGTGCTGTAACAGCATGCAAGGCAACATTAAAAGAATGTTGCAACTAGCAGCAAGAAAAATATTTTAATCCTTATGAGCAGTTGCCTGAATAGATATTTAAGAAAGCAGTTCAGAGAAAGTTTATGAGATTAATGCCAGGAATGGGTGAGTTGGCTTATGAAGAAAGGTATGACAGGCTGGGCTTGAATCCACCGGAGTTTACAAGAGTAAGAGGCAACTTGGCTGAAACGTATAAGATCCTGAGAGTGTTGACAAAGTGGATATGAAGAGATGTTTCCTATTGTGGGAGAACCTAGAACTTGGGGTCACTGATTAAAAATAGGGGTCGCCCAATGAAAACAGATGTGGAGGATATTTTCTCTGAGAGGGTCGTGAACCTTTGAAACTTTCTTCCTCAAAAGGCGGTGGAGTTGAGGTTAGAAACAGATCAGCCATGATCTTATTAATTGACTGAACAGGAGCAAGGAGCCCAGTGGTCTATCCTGCCCCTAATTTGGATCTTCATATGTTTATATGTTCACATTATGCTTTTTAAGCTGATAAAATGCACATATATTTTTTTTAAATACTCAAAGAAAAATAATTTCATAAATTGCTGCAGCTATTAAATATTTTGTGAATAAAGCGCATGCTTATTTTATTAATATACAAACATCAAAGACAATTAGAATTCTGATAAACACCAGCATTCTGCTGACTTTTCTTCATACCTCTTAAAAATTGATTTTATATTCAGCTAAAGGCTCAGTCCAGCAGGAATAAAGCAGATGAAAAGGTGCTGGGTAGAAGAGGCTGAACAGGAAAATTGACTCATTTTGTCACATTGCTATCAGTGGGAGACCTTTGCTACAGAACAAAGAGCATTTAACCAAGGTTGTATCACAGCATCATGTTTGTTGCCAGTCATCTGTCAATGCAGTCGAGGAGAAGGCTCAAAAGATGGGTTCAAGGCAGAACAATAATAAAGGGAAAGGTCTTCTGTATTATTTCAGGAAACGGGGGCTGGATTCTCCACGCCCTGACGCCGGAATCGCATTCGGCGACGAGGCGGAGAATCCGTGTTCCCGTACAAAATTGGGATCGGTGCTGGTTCCGCTATTCTCCGCCCCCCCCAAAAGCGCTGTACTCATGGAGTACGCTGCGCCGAGTATTCACCGCCTCAGGCCATTGCCTGAGACCCGCCCCACTATTCTCTGTCCCCAACCGGCTGAATTCCCGACAGCGTGGTTCTAATCTGGTCCTGCCGTTCGGGAACCTCGCATGGCAGCAGTGGATTCAGTCCGGGGCTGCCACAGTCAGGGGAGGGCCGATGGGAGGGCGGGGGGGCCTTCATTCGGGGCTGGGGGCAATGTGTGTGGAGGCTGCCGCCGTGCGCATGTGCGGCCTCTGACCAGGAAGCGTGGGGATCCATATCGACAGCTGGAGCTGCGAGCTCCATGACAGCTACATGCTAGCCCCCTGCACGACGTTGGATCCGTGGCCTTTTGACACCAGGGGCGTCATTCTCCGACCCCCCCGCCGGGTCGGAGAATCGCTGGGGGCTGCCGTGAATCCCTCCCCCGCCGGTTGCCGAAGTCTCCGGCACCGGAGATTCGGCGGGGACGCGAATCGCGCCGCGCCGGTTGGCGGGCCCCCCCGCTCGATTCTGCGGCCCGGATGGTCCGAAGTCCCGCCGATAAATTGCCTGTCCCACCGGCGTGGATTAAACCACCTTTTGGACGGCGGGACAAGGCGGCGTGGGCGGGCTCCGGGGTCCTGGGGGAGCGCGGGGCGATCTGGCCCCAGGGGGTGCCCCCACAGTGGCCTGGCCCGCGATCGAGGCCCACCGATCCGCAGGCGGGCCTGTGCCGTGGGGGCACTCTTTCCCTTCCGCCTCCACCACAGTCTCCACCATGGCGGAGGCAGAAGAGACTCCCTCCACTGCGCATGCGTGGGAAACTGTCAGCGGCTGCTGACGCTCCCGCGCATGCGCCGCCCCGAGATGTCATTTCCGCGCCAGCTGGCGGGGCAACAAAGGCCGTTTCCGCCAACTGGCGGGGCAGAAATTCCTCCGGCGTCGGCCTAGCCCCTCAATGTTGGGGCTCGGCCCCCAAAGATGCGGAGCATTCCGGACCTTTGGGGCGGCGCGAAGCCCGTCTGATTGGTGCCGTTTTGGGCGCCAGTCGGCGGACATCGCGCCGTTTCGGGAGAATTTTGCCCCTGTTTCCTGG
Source organism: Scyliorhinus torazame (assembly GCF_047496885.1). Classification (NCBI taxonomy): domain Eukaryota; kingdom Metazoa; phylum Chordata; class Chondrichthyes; order Carcharhiniformes; family Scyliorhinidae; genus Scyliorhinus; species Scyliorhinus torazame. The sequence goes on along the minus strand of NC_092707.1, from coordinate 321,556,418 downwards.
TGTAAAAGACCAGTTTTCCTGATGGCACGGTAATATTGTCCCAAAAATGGAGTACCCAGCCACATATCTTTGTTAGTCATAAATTTAGAGTTCCCAATTATTTTATTCCAATTAAGGGACAATTCAGTGTGGCTAATCCATCTAACCTGCACATCTTTGGGTTGTGGGGTGAGTGAGACACGGGGAGAGTGTGCAAACTCCACACAGACAGTGAACCACTGCACCACCATGCCTCAAGTCAGGAAACAGGGCGCAATTCTCCGACCCCCCGTCAGGTCGGAGAATCGCCGGGGGCTGGCGTGAATCTCACCCCCACCGTGTCCCGAATTCTCCGCCACCAGAGAATTGGCGGGGGCGGGAATTGCGCCGGTCGGCGGGAATCGCGCCGGTCGGCGGGCCCACCCCCGGCGATTCTCCGGCCCGCAATGGGCCGAAGTCCCGCCGCTGTCAACCCTCGCCAGCCGGCGTGGATTGAACCACCTACCTCACCGGCAGGGGCAGACGGCGCGGGCGGGCTCCGGGGTCCTGGAGGGTATGCGGGGCGATCTGGCCCCGGGGGGTGCCCCCACGGTGGCCTGGCCCGTGGGGGCACTCTTTTTCTTCCGCCTTCGCCATGGTCTCCACTATGGCAGAGGCGGAAGAGTTCCCCTCCACTGTGCGTGCGCGGGGATGCCGTGAGCATCCGCTGATGCTCCCACGCATGCGTCGCCTGGCGACGTCCTTTCGGCGCCGGCTGGCGTGGCGCCAATAATCTTTCCCGCCAGCCGGCGGGGCGGAAATCACTCCGGCGCGGGCCTAGCCCCTCAAGGTGAGGGCTTGGCCCCTAAAGGTGTGGAGAATTCCGCACCATTGGGGCGGCCCGACGCCGGAGTGGTTCCCGCCACCCATTATGCCGGGTTCCCCCGCCCTGCCGGGTAGGGGAGAATCCCAGCCCATATCTTTTTCTATTCACTTGATTTAAAACTGCTACAAATTAACATTAATAATGAGCTTATTTTACTATATTCTGTTGAGTCTAGGGTTTACTGCAAGTGCACATAAATTGAGGTAACTGAGTTGATAAGTATCCCCCACCAAATTCAGCTTCATAATATGTCAACCAATCTGGTAAAAATCCCATTTGTAACAATAAAAAAATAAATTTGAGGTATATTTCCCACCAAATTCTACATAATGCAGCTGACTGAGACACTTATTATGAGATTTCAAGATTATGACGGGATACATAGAAGTCAATTTTAACTTGATAACTTTCAGGAGCGTCAGTGGATGCCTGGCAGTGTATCAGGAAGTTAAAAGTTTCACATCTGCATTTGTCAGTGTCTTTACACCTGCATTCCGGTTCATCAAACCAATTAGCCCAATAGGACTTGATAACGGCCTGCCAGGGGGCAGCACGGTGGCGCAGTGGGTAGCACTACAGCCTCTCGGCGCAGAGGTCCCAGGTTTGATCCCGGCTCTGGGTCACAGTCCTTGTGGAGTTTGCACATTCTCCGGAATTGGGTACTCTAAAATTAAAAAGAAATTAACAAAAGATAATGACCTGCCATTAATCTGGGAGCAATTGTGAGTCTGTACTAGCCATGCGGGGGATTAGCAGCGCAGGTGGAAGATCCCACGAGATTCAGGCAATGCAATTCTCACCGGAAAGATTGCAGGCATGATTAAACTCCCAAAAAAACAGTCCTGTTTTCGACACGGGTAGCAGGGTGTTTCTCGATGCTTGTAGTGCTGTGAACGACCCTGCATTCAAACAGGACTTTTTTTTTATACCTCGGTCTGGAACGCCCTGCCGAGGCTACAGTTACCTCATGTCTTGAACTGACAAGCTCTCAACCCCCCTTGGACTCCCTACTGCCGCCTCCGGACTCCCCTAAATGACCTGTTAGGGAGTCCTCGTGCAACCACCCCTTCACTCCACCTCTTAACGGTACCCCGGGCCTGATTCTTGGCATGGCAACCTGGCACATGGGCACTGCCAAACTGGCACCCTGGCTGTGCCAGGGTGGCACTGCCATGGTGCCCAGATAGCAGTGCCAAGGTGCCAGACTGGCAGTTTCCAAAGTGTCCGGATGGCAATGAGAGTGCCAACGTACCACCCAGTCCAGAGCCCAACCACGCGGGGGTCTCCGATGGCCTGCGAGACTCCCCCAGGTGCTATTACACCTGATCCATGTTTGTATGGACCAGTGCTAACCGGTATCATGGTGAGGTTTCCCAAGTGCGAGCGTTTGTTCCCAGGCCTCGGGAGAACCGGCGGCAACATATTTAAATAAGCCTAATAGCTCTCTTAAATGTGTAAATCTGGATTTCGTGCACTGAGGGCGAGATCCAGTTCGCAATGTCTCACGAGATCTACGAGAGGCTTCTCACGAGATTTGACGGCCACGTCACTTCATCGAGTCGCGCGCGATGAGGCCGTTCAATCAGGCCCCGCATTTCCCGATTTTCCACGCCCCTCACAGCGAAGCTCCGTGGTTCCCATCCATAAATGGCATGAATCTCATTTTAATAGATTTTTATGTATTTAAATATTATTAGTAGACCCCCTCCACATGATTCCTCCTTCACTAATTATTCCTATGGCACATCGGTGAGGTTTACAGCAGATTTGGCCAGACAAGAAGTAGTCGAGGGGATGCCTCTGGCAGCGCAGAGGTAAGCATAGCCCCGGATTGCAGAGGAATATGCCTGGGCAGTGCCCTCAAACTGCCCCACCGCAGGTTGGCTTTGCCAGGGTGTCGCAGTGCCAATCTAGGGCATGGGCCCTAGTGGGAACCCCATGGGAGGATGCAATTATATGTTGGGGTGGGGAGGATGGGGAAGGGGGAAGCAAATGCCTGTGATATTTCTGTAGTCTTCTACCAGGAGGTTGAAATGTCTACGTCCACCTGACACAAAGTCTGAGCCTCCTGAGGCGGTGATGCGAGGACATATCCAGAAAGGTTATCATGTGTTGGAGGTATTTCCTTCATTAGCTGGACCTTGGTGCTCATGCCATGTCTCTGTGAAATAGCGGGTGTTTGAAGGCAAGATTGCTCCAAATGTTAGTCTGCTGCTGATACTTGTTGCATTTCCCACGTTAATTCCAAGGTAGAGCTGTAGAAATGGCAGTCAGGAAGTCTAGATCAAATGCACTAAATTCCAAATTCAGAGAAATCATGTTGAAAGCAATGTAAGAATATTCTCAGAGAGAAACAAAGCCATTTATCAAGGCAAGAATGTAGCTGCCAGAGGCTGGATTTTCAGGGCTGGGATCAGAGGCAGACGAGAGCAGTAAGGGTCAAGTTTAGGTGCCCTCCCTCCCTGCCTGGGTGCAGGAGCAGCCAGAGGCAACCATATTGTCGGGCTCCCTGACAACCCCTCACCTATGATTGCAATAATATTCTATGGAGCTAGACATTAAAATAATATTCATCAAAATTCCAAGGAATTTAAACTCCAAGTTTGCCATTCTTGGAGAGAAGTGAAAAACTACAGGTGGGATTCTCTGTTGCCCAACGTGGAAATCGTGACCAGCGATCGGATGGAGAAATAATTCGACGCCGGAATCGGCCCGACGGCGGTTTGCGATTCTCCGCCCCCTTCAAACCGGCATCATAGTGACGCGCGCCGCCCACCCACAATGCTCCGCCCCAAATGGGCCGAGTTCCCGATGGCGCGGGACAGCCGGCATGCCGGCTGTGTCCAGAGCCGCCACACTTGGCCAAGATCCTTGCCGCTAGCTGGGGGGGCGTCTGCTGGACTGCGGGGACTGGTGGGGTGTGGTCAGGGAGTGGGCTGTGGGGTCGTGGTTGGCGGGTTAGGTTTTGCACACAGACGGCGCCATGTTCTATGGCACGACCGGTGCAGGTCGTCAGTTGTGTACTTGCGTGAGCGGGATCCGGCCTTTCTCTCGCCATTATCGGCGCAATCCGTGGCCATTTCACGTGGCGATTCCCGTACCGGTGAGGGGTTTGCGCTAATTTGCCAGTTGTGAAAAACCACAGGCTGGATTCTCCGCACCCCAACGCCGAAATCAGGTTAATCGACGGGGCGGAGAATCCGTTTTCCTGCACAAAATTGGGACCGGTGCCGGTTCTGCTTTTCACCGCCCCCTCGAAAAGCGCCGTACTTGTGGAGTACGCCGTGCCGATTATCTACCGTCTCAGGCCATTGCCTGAGGCCCGCCCCGCTATTCTCCGTCCCCGACCGGCTGAATTCCCGCGGCGTGGTTCTAATCTGGTCCTGCTGTTCGGGAAACCTGGGAGGCGGCTGCGGATTATTTCTGGACTGGGGGCTATGTTTGAGGGCAGTCCGGGCCGGGCGAGCGGCCGATGCGGGGCTCTATTTTGGCGGTCCATGTCTGTGGACTGAGACCGCCATGAAGCATGGCGCGGCCGCTGGAGGCTGCTGCTGTGCACATGCGCGGCCTCTGACCGGAAGTGCAGGGGGCCGTATCGGCAGCTGGAGCTGCGAGCCCCATGACAGCTGACTGCTGGTCCCCTGCAAGACGGTGAATCTGTGGCCTTTTGTCGCCAGTTTTCATGCCGTAAAAGGCCACAGTTTTTTCGACGGCATGGGGAAATCGGCCTAAAACGGGAGAATCTAGCCCCACAGGTCCCACGCCGGCATCGACACTCAGCCGCAGAAATGAATGAAAATTGAAAATCGCTTATTGTCACAAGTAGGCTTCAAGAAACAGATTTTTACCATAGTAAATTTGTACTCTTCAAAAAAGACATACTTGCAGTGACATTCACAACCTCAGGGCATCCCAAAGTGCTTCACAGTCAGTAAAGTACTTTTGAAGTGTAGTCACAGTTGCAATACAAGTCATCCAGCAGTGAATTTGTGCGCAGCGAGGTCCCACAAACAACAATGTGCTAATGACCAGATCGTCTTTTAACTGAAGGACAAATATTGACCTGGACACCATGAAGAACAAATACATCAATTAATTAAAGTTATGCCGCAGATTAGCAATGCCATTAAAAAAATAAGCGGGGCATCACGGTGGTGCAGTGGTTAGCACTGGGACTACGGCCCTGAGGACCTGGGTTCGAATCCCGGCCCTGGGTCACTGTCCATGTGGAGTTTGCACATTCTCCCCATGTCTACCTAGGTTTCACCCTCACAACCCAAAACGATGTGCAAGTTAGGTGGATTGGCCATGCTAAATTGCCCCTTAATTGGAAAAAAAATAATTGGGTACTCTAAATTTATTAAAAAACAATAAGCAAACCAAGTATTTGGTTTTATTTATAAAGGGATAGAATTGAGAAATAGAAGGTTTGCTGAACCTTTATTAAACCTTCATTAGGCCACACGTGGGAGTATGGCATGCAGTTCTGGGGCGAAATTCTCCGGAAATGGCGCGATGTCCGCCCAAAACGGTGCCAATCAGACGGGCATCGCGCCGCCCCAAAGGTGCGGAATGCTCCGCATCTTTGGGGGCCGAGCCCCAACATTGAGGGGCTAGGCTGACGCCGGACAAATTTCCGCCCCGCCAAATGGCAGAAACGGCCTTTGGTGCCCCGCCAGCTGGCGTGGAAATGACATCTCCGGGCGGCGCATGCGCAGGAGCGTCAGCGGCCGCTGACAGTTTCCCACGCGTGCGCAGTGGACGGAGTCTCTTCCACCTCCACCATGGTGGAGACCGTGGCGAAGGCGGAAGGGAAAGAGTGCCCCCACGGCACAGGCCCGCCGCGGATTGGTGGGCCCCGATCGTGGGCCAGGCCACCGTGGGGGCACCACCCGGGGCCAAATCGCCCCGCACCCCCCCCAGGACACCAGAGCCGCCCTTGCCGCCTTGTCCCACCGGTGAGGTAGGTGATTTAATTTACACCGGCGGGACAGGCAATTTATCGGCGGGACTTCGGCCCATCCAGGCCGGAGAATCGAGCGGGGGGCCCACCAACCGGCGCGCCGCGATTCCCGCCCCCGCCGAATATCCGGTGGTGGAGACTTCGGCAACCTGCGGGGGCAGGATTCACGCCAGCCCCCGGCGATTCTTCAGCCCGGCGGGGGGTCGGAGAATGTCGCCCCTGGTCACTATAAAAGGGGCTTTTCACAGTAACTTCATTTGAAGCCTACTTGTGACAATAAGCGATTTTCATTTCATTTCATTTCATATTACAAAAAAAAAAAGGTATAGTGGCTCAGGATAGGATGCGGAAAAATTTCACAAGGTTGACATCAGGGGCGGGATTCTCCGACCCCCCGCCAGGTCGGAGAATCACTGGTGAATCCTGCCCCCGCCTGTTGCCGAATTCTCCGGCACCGGATATTCGGCGGGAGTGGGAATCGCGCCGGTTGGTGGGCCCCCCCCGGCGATTCTCCGGCCCGCGATGGGCCGAAGTCCCGCTGCTGGAATGCATGTCCCGCCGGCGTGGATTAAACCACCTCTCTTACTGGCGGGACAAGGCGGCGCGGGCGGGCTCCGGAGCCCTGGGGGGGGCGCGGGGCGATCTGGCCCCGGGGTGTGCCCCCACGGTGGCCTGGCCCGCGATCGGGGCCCACCGATCCGCAGGCGGGCCTGTGCCGTGGAAGCACTCTTTTCTTTCCTACTTCGCCATGGTGTCCACCATGGCGGAGGCGGAAGAGACCCCCTCCACTGTGCATGCGCGGGGATGCCGTGAGCGGCCGCTAACGCTCCCGCGCATGCGCCACCCGGCAATGTCATTTCCGCGCCAGCTGGCGGGGCACCAAAGGCCTTTCCCGCCAGCTGGCAGGGCGGAAATCATTCCGGCGCGGGCCTAGCCCCTCAAGGTTAGGGCTTGGCCGCTCAAGATGCGGAGCATTCCGCACCTTTGGGGCGGCGCGATGCCGGACTGATTTGTGCATTTTTTGGTGCCGGTGGGCGGACATCGTGCCGATTACGGAGAATTGCGCCCCAGAAATGCATGTGTAAACTTATCAAGAAAGGGTTGACAGGCTGGATTTCCTCTCTTGAGAAAAAGGGTGAAGAATGACACAATTTTTTAAAGTTCTGAACGTTTTTGATAGAGTGGATGCAGAGAGAATGTTCCCTCTTGTGGGTAAGAACATAACAAGAGAGCATCAAGAAATCCAATAGAGAATTAAGAAGAAACTATTTCACCCAAAGTGTGAAAAGAAGGTGGGAGTCACTAACACGGGGAATGGTTAAAGTCTATAGTATTGATGCATTTAAGAGAAAACTAGACACATACATGAGGGAGAAGGGAATAGATGATTACAATGGGAGATTTAAGTAAGAAAAAATTAGAGGATACTTGAATGGAGCATGAACACTGGCATGAACTGGTTGGGCTGAATGGCCTGTTTCTATACACCCTCTGTTCTTCAAAGGCATTATGATACTCTTGACACCCACCTGAAAAGGCATGCAATATGTGGCACTTTAAAAAAAATTAGCAATCCCTCAATGCATCAGCCTATATTTTGTATGCGAATATCTGGGGCGAAATTCTCCCCCAACGGCGGGATGTCCGCCGACTGGCGCCAAAGACGGCGCCAATCAGACGGGCATCGCGCCGGCCCAAAGGTGCGGAATGCTCCGCATCTTTGGCGGCCTAGCCCCAACATTGAGGGGCTAGGCCGACGCCGGAGGGATTTCCGCCCCGCCAGCTGGCGGAAATGGCGTTTGTTGCCCCGCCAGCTGGCGCGGAAATGCGGCGCATGCGCGGGAGCGTCAGCGGCCGCTGTCAGTTTCCCGGCGCATGCGCGGGAGCGTCAGTGGCCGCTGTCAGTTTCCCGGCGCATGCGCGGGAGCGTCAGCGGCCGCTGACAGTTTCCCGCACATGCGCAGTGGGGAGAGTCTCTTCCCCCTCCGCCATGGTGGAGGCCGTGGCGGAGGCGGAAGGGAAAGAGTGCCTCCACGGCACAGGCCCGCCCGCGGATCGGTGGGCCCCGATCGCGGGCCAGGCCACCGTGGGGGCACCCCCCGGGGTCAGATCGCCCCCCCCCCCCCCAGGACCCCGGAGCCCGCCCACGCCGCCTGGTCCCGCCGGTAAATACCAGGTTTGATTTACGTCGGCGGGACAGGCAATTTCTGGGCGGGACTTCGGCCCATCCGGGCCGGAAAATCCAGCGGGGGGTCCCGCCAATCGGCACGGCCCGATTCCCGCCCCCGCCCAATCTCCGGTACCGGAGACTTCGGTGGGGGCGGGGGCGGGATTCACGGCGGCCAACGGCCATGCTCCGACCCGGCGGGGAGTCGGAGAATGACGCCCCTGGAGTGGGACTTCAACCCACAAACCTCCAACTCAGAATCCAGAGTGTTATGACTGAACCACAAGCAATGCATAACAACTGAACTAGTTGTTAGAGAGAGAGTTTGAAGGGGTGGAGATTTCACTGGTGACCACTGACAACATACATCACAACCAAGCTACAACAATAATAATTTGGAGGGAGACAGGTAATCTTGCTGAGAAAATCTGTTAACCAATTACCATTACTTGCTTTTGAGTGAGCAGGAATGTTTGATGTGAATTGACCTCAGCTAGGAAAAAATAATGGGCATGATTCAGCCACTGCGTAGTATCCAGCGTATAGCTGGGCGCAACAGGTAAGTCATGCAAGAGCCTCAAATTGGGCTCCACGCCGGGCGCTGGGTTGTGTGATCTGGATCTCGCCCTCGCTGGCCATGGTCCAGATCTGCATATTAAGGCACATTTAAATCCCCGGACGCTGAATGCAGCCAGCGCCCGGGAGTCAACGGCCACATCTGCGAGACCTGGAAAGGGCGGCGTTTAACACTGGGCCGAGATTCTCCGTTTAGGAAACTATGTTCTCCTGCAGGAGCTGAATTGCACCTGATTGTGCTCACACTGGGAGCACAAATTAGGAAGTGAGTCCCAAGCATTACCATGCAAATTTATACCTGGCAAGAATTGCGAGGGATTCCCCAGGGAATCCCGCTATCAGCCGCCAATATGAGCAGGCGGCCGGTTAGTGAGGTCTGGCGGCAGGGCCCACCCCGCAATGCAATTCAGTTCCCCCCAGGGATTTCTGGGTAACCACCCACACCTCCCCCCCCAATTCCCCCACAGTACAGGGGATGCCTGCCAATCCGCCCGCCCCCCACACTGCCCTCCCAACAGGGACACCTAATGAAAGAAACCCCCACCAGAAACACCCCTAATAAGGAAGCCCCATCAGAGATACCCTAATTAAAGAGAGACTCCTGCCTGCAAACCTCCCAGAAAAGAAAACCTTTCTAGAAGGCCCCAAGAAGAGGTATCCCTGTTTGGAAGTCCTCCAGAAGAGAGATCCCCTACCTGGAAGCTAGAGAGCAGTCCAGATAGAGCCATGAAAAAAGATCACTGTTTTAAATCCACCTGCTGGCTAATGCAGGGGAATCAGCACCTTCCAATTCCTGGAAAGAGAAAACCAGTCAGCTGGGTTTAAACCCGCTTACATCCTTGATCTGCAAGCCAGTCATTAATTTCTCTGTGAAATAGCTTACCCGATGCTATTATTGACAGCTTCCACATGCATCTAGATGTCTGCATTGTTTCACTCATCTCACTTCATGCTCGAGTGGCTTTGAAGGAATCAGCTGTAAATAGACAGCACTTAACTCGCTTTGACGTGGTCCAGGAGCTGTCAATTATAGATTGATGTTTATTAACATTGTCAGGCTGGCAGTGCCTGGGTGCCAGGTTGGCTTTGCCGTTTGGAAGGGTGAGGGGGGTTCCAGGGGCCTCGAAAATTTGAGGGGTGAAGGGGGGAGGATTCAGAAATTGGGGGGGGGGGGAAAGAGTCCTGAAAGAGGGCATGTGTAGAGATCGGGCCTGCCATTCAAATTGGTGCCCCGATCTTCAAGAAGCCATTCCTGCTGGCGAGATCAGCTTGCCAGCAGGAAATCAACTAAAGTGTGGCCTCAGCAGGGAAAATTCCCAGAGGCCCAAAAACCAGCAAAGTGCTTGTGAATAGCCGGGTGAATCTCAGCAATGCAGCCGCCGAGGAACTGTCAACCGCGCTCAAAAGCGGACTTGATCTTTTTTCTGCTGAATTACGCCCAACATGTATCATATGGTGATGAATGGACCTGTAATAGCTAGCACGGAACATACGGTGTGGAGATGATTGTTTTCCCCACACTCCTCAAGGAATATGGGCTCTCCCGCTAGGGGCAGGATAGCTTCCCCATACTTGCATAAAATGTCACCAGAGAGAGGGGGAGAGAGAGAGTACTCAGTGAGGTTTAATAGGGCCTCATGTTTCCTTGTTGTTTCAATAAATGTGTTTTACGTTTACTTGTTGTGGACTCCCCATGTCTTATGAAAGTTCCACTTTAAATTGTTACGGCCATATTAGTAACAGAAAACATTTCTGACTGTTTTCTACTCAATATGGATTCTTCCAAATACCTGGACAACATTTTTGTGATAATTCATGGTCCATCATTTAAGTGCATTGAGAAGAAGATGTATGCAGTTGCTTAGAGAAGAGGAGAATGCAGGTAGACCCTGAAAAATTACCCTTCAGCCATTATAGGATTTTCCTAATGTCCCTGACACTATGTACTTTCCCGTACAGGCGCCGGAATGTGACGACTAGGGGCTTTTCACAGTAACTTCATTTGAAGCCTACTTGTGACAATAAGCAATTTTCATTTCATTTCATTTTCATTTTTCATTTCATTTCATACATGTTATGAATAAAGTATATTTTTGGTTGGAAGAAAATCCTTAAGAATGCACTGGGCACACTGCAACTAAGATCCAATGAACAATGCTGTGTCTGACAAAATTCATAATCTGAAGACAATTTATTTTCATTCGTTTAGCATGTGTTGCTGCTAAGGTTTTTGATCAAGGGACTCCCACAAGGTTATTGTTGCTATGCAGACAGGGCTCAATGCCTCTGCAACCAACCTTCAACATCAGAAAATTCTAGGAACAATAATATGCATCAGGAAACAAAAATTCAGTTCGCTAATATGAACATTTTCTATTTGTCCTATTCAAGAAATGTCTTCCGCTTTGCATGACTCAAGGCTGGTTACATTTTATTTGATGCAACATGTTTCACAACTGCACAGTGGTGTACAAATCAAAATCTAATAAGACATAATATGGAGTTCACTCCCACAAGGAGTCATTGAGGCAAATAACAGATGTTTTTATGCAGAACCTGGATAAACACATGAGGGAGAAAGGAATAGAAGGTAATTGTGCTGATGATGTTAGGTGAAGAAGAGTGTGAGGAAGTTCTTGTGAAGCATAAACAATGCATGGATCAATTGGGCTTAATAACCTGGTTCCCGGCTCCACAATCCCCATAATGCATTGTGAAACAATGAGAGCCCCGTTACATTTTTAGGCTTTAGGCAGACATGTCTTGGATGCCTTGAGCCAAATACCACGACCGAAGCAAGTACTCATTGCCTGTAACTTCATATGCAATAACATACTACCAGCAGGAAGGATTAGGATTACAAGACTGTGATGCTGTATCAAAACCAGCATTTCGTGCAGGCATATCTCCCTGCTGGGAATGCGTAGATTTGAATGCACAATGATTCCTCACATCCGATATACTGTTACCAGGATTTAACGTACACAATTGTTGCTATATTTAGCTTATTAATCAGGACACAAATGGAATGAAATTATTATTGGGCAACAGCAAATCAGCACTCCATTACACAATGCCCGATCGTATTCTCCATTGACTTCAATTCCTTCTTAAACTTTGAAAATATTCAACTGTCGTAATCCTTTATTAATTATGTTAGACTTGTGGGGCGTGATTTAACGGGAAAAGTTCGAAGTGTCATATCGGGCGAGACTTGCCAGGTGCGTCCTGATGCTGAACCGGCAAGACCGCAGCCCGTATTTAACGGCACTTAGTGCTGAAATGATCCCTCATGAGCTTCATGGTGGAACTGGCTGATTTGCTGGCAGCTCCACGCTAACAACGGGCAGCTGCTCAAAAACGTTCCCTATGAACTCACTCCCAGGCAGCACATGACCATCGCTTCATGTATACTGGTTCCACGCTTCAGGCACGCCAACCTGGCCAGGCTGCTGGATGGCAGGGAGGTGAGATGGGACACCCTGTTCCCTCAAGGACCATCAACAGGGCCACCAATGCCGCCTGGAAGGCAATGGCAGTGGCCATCAGCTTGAGCAGCATCACCAGGAGGGCCGCTGTCCAATATCGGAAGAAATCCAACAACATTCATCGAGCTGCAAGGGTACGTTAACACCGGCCCCCTGACATCAGTCCCGCCTGCCATCTCCCTGACTTCTGGCACTACACCCCCACCCCCGCCCCGCCCCCCCCCCCCTTTCCCGGAACAAGTCAGTGGTTGGCACCTTACACCACCCCCCACAGCATATCACTACGCCTGTGTCCCAGAACACCTTGGCACCCACCAGCACAACTGCTCCATGGCCAGGTAGCCGTGCCAACACATGCCGTCTACCATAGACCCCCTCCCTCCCCGATGCATCAAGCATGTGGCTCACAATGCCCCCTCTCTGATCCAGCAGGAGATGTTGACCCATAACAGGCAGCAAAGGGCCCAGACAGGCAGCGGGCTTCTGGACATCAGGGACATCACCCATTATGAGGAGCGGGCCTTGGAGATCGCAGGGAGGGCCGAGGAGAGAGCGGTCACCAAGGTTGGCCTGCGTCGCACAGTTGAGGATCCACTGCCCTTTCACCCACATGACCTGTGACAAGTGAATTGTTCATGTCAGACAAAATGATCTTTCCCCCTCGCTGACCACATGTCCATTTTCTTGCAGGATCGTGGGGCTCGGCCACCTGGGATCGCCCAGCCCCACCACCCAAAAGAAAATCCTGGAGGACAGTTCCAAGGATACCACATGTCATAGTTATCAGCCCCACCATCTACCAGCGCATAGGCACACACCTCAGTGGGTGACAATGGTGGACAGGCTTCTGGGGCACAATCGGTTGAGAACCACACAGGTGCTGATGCACATCAGGTGGTGGCAGGAACATCCAAGGGAGTCAGCAGTCGGACTTCTGCTGGATCCCAGGACTCATCTGAGTCCCAGTAAAATGCTGAGATTCCGGGCAAGATTACCCTGGAGCCGATGCAGGCTGCGGTGCATCGTCGAGCGCGTCCGCACCATGGTTCAGAGAAACGAGGAGATATCAGGACTGGCAGAGCCGGATGACGCAGAGGCCTTTGAAGCTCACTCCACCTGCCTCTCCATCCCATGGCAATTGCCAGTGCCCTACGGGCAACGTCCGGTAAGATGGAGCGATGGAGGCCGACCCAGAGCCTGTCACCAGGGAGATGACAGTGGTCCCCACCTCAACCGAATCCTCATCTCCAGACATCAGTCGGCACAGAAGCAGAGGCTGCCTCCAGCTCTGATGTGCACCCTGGGGATACACCGAGACAATGCAGTAGAGCACGGAAGCAGGAGAAGTTGAGGATCACGGAGTGGACACTGGGGGGCACTGTGGCGGGGCACTATCTGTAGCTAGGGAGAATGGGGGTTTTGTATGTTCACTATTAAAACATGTTATACCTGATACATCTGAAATCTCTGTCACATTATTCCTCACAGTGGCCCTGACCCCCCCCACCCCCCCCCACCCCCGTCCCATCTCCCTCCCACTCCCTGCCCCCCGGGATAGTGCCAACAGGCCAGTCACCCTGGAGTGATGTTAGACAGACCCTGGGAGGGTGGAACAAGGTTGTTGATGTGGGGGGGTGGGGTAATGTGGGAGGGTCGAGGAATGGGTGGGTTAGGAAGAGGAAAGGGGAAATGGGTGGGAGGGAGGGGATTGGGAGTTGGAGTGGGGGTGAACAATGGGGGAGAGGTGACCATTAGGGGGTGGTTGTGGAGGGTCGTGGGAAGTGGAAGAGAGTGAACAGACAGACATAGCCTCATCCTTTGAGAAGCGGGCAAGGATAAAGGCCTTCTGGGCCACCCGGGCATGCCGGACTATCGCCGTCTGTACTCCATCCTCTGGCTGCTCACGTAGCTTCTTCTTGTTTCAAACCAGATTGCCCTCTGGATCATACGGCCCCTTGAGCCCGATGTTCCAAGACCCAGGTATCTTAGGAAAAATTGTCCTTCTTTCCGGACACAGAAAAGGAAGGAAACAGCAAAAACAGCCTCCAGGCATCTGCAGCCACCAGCAGGAGCAAGCAGCAAACACAACATGTATCTGTGAAGTGCTCTCACAACTAAAAATGCCAATTCCTTCAGCAGTGCAGCCAGAGGCTGCTCACAACCAAAGGGAGTTAAAGTGATCATCAGCATATAACCATGAACAGGGCTGTGTCCGTAAAGTGTTTGCTCAGACAGACAGGCACTAGCTGTAGTTATACTAGTTGTGGGAATGCACAGGGGTCTCTCCCGCCCTGAGCACTGATGCAGCAGCTTCAGTTACCCTGGCTGCACGCCGGGGAATGGAAATGGCTCCTCACCTCCTCAGCTTCCCTCAGCAGCCATTGCGCTAGCTTCCCATTTTTAAATAGAATTGCTAAACGGCTCCCGCGTGACCTCTGACTGGGAGCTGGTTAGTTCCCTAGAAGCCGTTAGATTGGACTTCTATCTCATTTATGAAATGGAGATTTCTCTTAATTGGTCTCAATTGGTGTCTTGCCACTTCTGGGTGGGATCCAGAACCCACCAACAGGAGCAGGCTGGTTAGATAGCAAACTGAATCGCGCCTGTCACGGATCCAGATTTCGGCCTCTGCTGCCAATAAATCATACCAGTGATGTCTTCCCTTATCAACATCTTTATTTGACTTTATTTGTTTCTTTCCTGCCAAGTATGTATTTTTCCTCTTTGTCTCTGAACAAATTATGAACAAGAAATTATTCCCGAAGGTGTGTCTGCACCATCTTTTGGAATTTGGCCGTGAAGAAAGGGTGTTCAAAAGTATCTTTTGAAATCAAATAAAGTAGCCAATCATATAGAAATTCAGGCACAGTGAACATAGACAACTTCAATGACGTCTCCCCCAAGCGTCAGTAATTTTTATCTTGAAAGGTATTTTGTAGCTAGTTATGAAATCCATCTGACTTAACTATTTGCCTGTAGACATTTCTCCAACTAAAACATGAACATATTAGCATATTGCTGTCTCAACTAAGAAAGAGTTTCCTTATTACGCTTGTTAGATCAAAGCCATTTAAAAAGCATGGGTGAGAACACACTGGAACACTCTCAGGCCAGTAATAATCTGCTACCTCCTTGAATTGACTGAAAAAAGCGATTAAGCCAACTGAGGTAATTGCTTATATCCTTCCCTGTTAATCCAAAACCCTGTAGTGTTTGCAACTATATAAGAATGTACATTTGATTTGCAATAGATTCATTTTAAGCAAAGAAAACAAATGCAGAAATTATAAACATAGGCCCGAAACACTCATCAATAATTCAGACTTCCGCTTACAGTATGTTGTGGCCCTGTCTCCCATCCTGAGTCTGTTCCAAATTCAGGATTTTTTATACTAACAGGGGTCCAGCAGTATTGATCACTCCTGCACACAGTCTCGGTTTCTTGTAATAATAACTATGGTTCTCTTACTACTGAGTATAAAATTATGCAACACTGTGAAATATGTGGTGCACTGATAGACCTCTTGTGATCTGAAATGGATATTTAAGTCTTTCCTGTGTGACCCATGAACACCTCACCAATATTTCTCAAGGCAGACTGCGAAAACACTGAGTAAAATGAGACTGGATGCAAATTATTAAAGCTCCTTTACTTCACAGAGAATTAACAGACAGGCCAACTTTGGATTTATTTAGCTCATTTAATACAATGGGAGGGGTAGCAGGTGGATTTTATGAAACCTTTCAGGACAAAAAAGGTGGTGTGTGGAGTAACATAACTAGACAGGATGGGGAATTTTGATTTCTTGACAGTGGGCCGAGATGCAGGATAAAGTCAGTGGTGTGTTTGCAGCATGTCAAGCACTGTGCTGGCCTCTGGATGGTTCCAACGTATAATAAATGTGCATGCCATGAGCGCTCATTACCATCATGATAAAGTCAGTAGTGCACCAAAATCTTGAGGCTCCCTATCCATGTTGATTTAAAGGTGGTGTGCCCCCCTATTGGAATGGTATAGTTGTGTGTAAAGTCAGTGGTTTTCCTCGTTTAACCCTATGGCAGAAGCGAGCAAAGCAAGAGAATGAACTCTTCCATGGAGGCTCGGGCTGGCAAGGGTAAATGAGTGGTGAGGGGGCTTTTGGAATAGGGTCAGGACATGGAATAGTGAAGGAGGACCTATCAAAAGACTACATACTGTCTCAGGCTTTGTAGTTGTAGTGATGATGAAGCTGTGTGCAATATTATCGTCATGACTCTTATGAAATTGACAGCGACTTCTGCGTGTGCACAATTAAATGCAGAAATCCATAAGTCACTGTCAGTGGATCCCTGCTCTTCTACAGAATGTGCTGTTGAATGTCCTCGTGGAGGGAAAGGTTAGAAATTATTTGAATCAACATGAACCTCCAGTTATAGGCTATTTGTTTTGCAATAAAAAACTGGCAAAAGCCATGTTTTGTTAAATGCTGTGTAGCTGGGTTTTAACAGCACAAGAAGTCATAATTGATTACTGCTGGTTTCCTCACTGGCCTCGTAAAATATCAAATTTCTTCATTATGCTTAAAAATAACCCATAGATTCTACAAAATAATGGAAATTAATGGCTCCTTTAAAGTTTGTTGTGGTATATGAACTTCTACCTCAATCCCATGTGCATGCCCAATCTTTATTTCTCTCTCTGTAAAATTACTAAAATGTAAAGATGGCCTTCTTATTCATTTCGTAATTTGGCATCTGAGAATTCTTCAAAGTGATTAGTTGCTTAATTTGTTTGAAGACATAAACGTGGCAAGCTGCCAGAGATCCTCTGTAGTTTACACCAGAATTAAATTCATGTTGAGAATGATGAAATGCACATCACAGACAGAGATCGCTAAACTTTTGTGGACAGGTTTCTTCAAAGTCAACGATAAGTGACATCACTTAGACGTTGACCACAAAATCAGGACCAATATTCTTACCTCCCAAAGAGTCCTTTCAGTTGTGTACTCCTGTTCGGTGGAAATATTTTATATTTTCCAGCACCATCCAGCTAAGGTTTATTAAAATGGGACTGTTACTAGATGGACTCAATGCAATATCTACTACTTAGAGCCCTTCAGCCATCCCTTACCCAACTCTCCACACTAAGATGTCTATTTTCCTCTTCCTATTCTAATGTGCAGCAACGTGGCCTTCACCTAACCTAAGCCTACATTTTCCTGGCCCTCTTGTTCAAAAGCTACAACCACAGCTATGAAAAAGAGCAAACTAAAAGTATTGAGTATTTTCTGTGCTTTTGCTATCATAGCAAAGATGCATAAAGTGCTTCAACAACTTAAAAGAGTGTCAGAATAACTTGTTTTCAGTCTTGATCATTCTCAGTGCCAGAAATGTTATTTTTTTGTTTCAAATAAAATCATTGATATTGAGAACATGTGAAACCCAAAATATTATATTCAAAAAGGAGAAAGGGCAATGACTAACAATACTCTTATAATCCTTATATTCTGGTGATTCTAATTCTTCAACGAAACATTTATTTAAAATATGGGACAGCACGGTGGTGCAGTGGCTAGCACTGCTGCCTACGGCGCTGGGAACCCAGGTTCGATCCCGACCCCGGGTTACTCCCCGTGTCTGCGTGGGTCTCATCCCCACAACCCAACGATGTGCAGGGTAGGTGGATTGGCCACACTTAATTGCCCTTTAATTGAAAAAAATAATTGGGTACTCTAAATTTATTAAAACAAAATAAGTGGGGAAAATAAACTAATTTACGTTTTCAGATTAGATGTAGCAAAAGTATCAATTCTGTTCTGTTTAACTCAATATTGTTCTATATTATAGTGAAATTTAATTTAATGGTCTGAAACCAAACAGTGAACATTTTGAGACATGTGCATTCCGTTAATGTATTAACATACTTCATCAATGTGTTGGATTGCAAAATAAAAACAGCTAATTCAAATCTAAAATTTGATTGATTCGGCTTGTGCCGTTTATTTTATGTTTTTGAAGCAAGAAAGGTCATTGCTTCATGTTCAACCATTTAATTCACCCTTCAAATCTGAGATTAAAGCCCTATTCTTTGAGGAAGTGGATATATGTCTGGGGCTGGTGATAAGCCCTGGCACACAGACATAAAGCAGCTTTCTCCCAGATGATCATGTAAAAACAGCCAGAAACATTAGTATTACAAAGAAGACGGTTTGCACAGACTGAAGTTTAGACAAGAGCACCAATGTGGAGCCAAAATGAATCAGATGTGCAAGAGAAATAACTGCACAAAGCAAGAATTTAAAATAATGATATTGTCAAAAATAATTAGGCTTTAGCTGGCTCTCACATTGAATGATACAGAAATGTTTATTCTACTTCAAGCTTTTCTTGAAAAGGAATATCAAAGACTTTCCGCTAGTTCTGAGCATATGCAATAGATAAACTGCGATTTGAGCAGTTCAAAGCCAGATTAATGAAATTTGGGAAGCTTATACCAAATAACTAGATCATTGATTCTTGAGAAATATTAGCTATTATTACCAATGCAAGTTAATTGGCTAGTGCTTTTTGATTAACTATGAATTTCCTTATAATTATCAGTGCAGCAACACTGACACATTCTTTTCTGAAAAAATTGGGGTGCAATTTGACCCCAAAACTATGAGTAAATTTCCTCAAACATTCATGCGGTTTCCAAGTTCCATAAATCAAAATTCTACTTGACCCATTAACATAGCTCTCCCTTCTCTGTAAAAGACGAGAAAAAGCAAGTTTCCTGCAACCATGCTTATCCTGATCAGGCACAAATATATGGCAAAACAATTGGGCATAGTACAATCTAAAAGTGGCCTAACTGAGCCATTTCAGCCTTGGAAGAGGCATCATGCATTATTGCTGGAGTGTGCCAAGTGCTCCTGTCAAGTGGTTTCATTTTGTAACTCAAATTATATTTTCAAAATAAGCTCATTGTTTAACATGTGCCAGCAGTAGAGATGCTACACTTACAAGTGAATAGCTCAAACAAAATGATCCATGTTGAAAACCGAACATGTTCCCACCACAGTAAATTAGCTAACATTGGATTTTGCGGTGGGAATGTTGGTGAAACTGTCACTGTTCCAGACAGCAACTTCGACAATCTGCACATGTGTGGAATCATGAAATTCGGAAGTTCCTTTCAGAGATTCCATTTCCTCGCAGGCAGCATTTTTGAGGCACACCCAAACTGCAGTCAATGCATTGTGGAGAATTTCCACTCTTATGCTATTAGTCTCCTTTAAAAACACGTGAAAAAGTTACACTTGTTGAATGAGGTGTAACTGACATACTACATAGTTACTCCTAAACATCCTCACTGGCCCCGAGAAGCTACATTTTTATTTGTGGATGGTTAAATTTCTCCACGCTGGCAAAAAATCCACATAAATATTTTAAAAATGATTTAAGTTTGCTTATCTTGGCCTTGTTTCTCCACCCCGTGACACAGGAAACGCGGATCGCAATCGGCCGGAGAATCAGGCGTTCAGCCGAAACCAAGGTTTGCGCCGGGTACCAAACTGACCATTCCAATCACCTCCCCACCTCACATTTGAGTAATTTTGAAATGCTGAACTGAAAACTGACATAACTTAACTCTTTTTGAAGTGGTTGATGTTTGTAAACATTGTGGTTACAACATTTAGGAAGATGAATGATGCAAGGCTATGTTTGTGGAAGCCCACAAAGAGAAATGAATCAATGATTTATGGGTGGCACGGTAGCACATTGATTAGCACTGTTGCTTCACAGTTCCAGGATTCCAGGATCGATTCCCGGCTTGGATCACTGTCTGTGCAGAGTGTGCACGTTCTCCCTGTGTCTGCATAGGTTTACTCCGGGTGCTCCGGTTTCCTCCCACAAGTCCCGAAAGACGTGTTGTTAGGTGAATTGGACATTCTGAATTCTCCCTTTGTGTACCCAAACAAGTGCTGGAAAGTGGTGACTTGGGGCTTTTCACAGTAACTTCATTGCAGTGTTATGTAAGCCTACTTGTGACACAAAACATTACAATCGGTTAAAGGATCTAAGGACTTAAATACAGGTCACTACTTTTCTCTTTCCAGGAATGGCCACATGGGTGGGATTCTGCAAAAACCAGTGGGGCGGGCAACTCCGTCGGGAAGGAGTGACGTGAACCACTCCGGCGTCGGGCCGCTATGAAGGCGTGGAATCCTCCGCACCTTCAGGGGCTAGGACAGCTCCGGAGTGGTTTTTGCCGCGCCAGCCGGCGGGGAAGGGGCTTGGCACCACGCCAACTGGCGCCGAAGGGCTCCGCGGCCGGCGTGAGTTGGTGCATGCTCGCGAGTGCCAGCGTGTGGTGGTGTCATCTCAGCGCCTGCGCAGGGGGGTTCATCTCCGCCTCGGCCATCACGGCACAGGCCCGCCCGTGGATCGATGGGCTCTGATCGTGGGCCAGGCCACCATGGGGGCACCCCCCGGGGCCAGATCCCCCTGCGCCACCCCGAGGACCCTGGAGCCCGCCCGCAAAGCCAGGTCCCGCCGGTAAGTACCTGTTGTAATTTATGCCCGCGGGACCCGCCGAAAACGGGCGGCCACTCGGCCCATCGTGGGCCGGAGAATCCCCGGGGTGGCCGCTGCCAATGGCACCCGACCGGCGCGGCGCAATTCCCACCCCCGCCAAATCCCCAGCGCCGGAGGATTCGGCAGCTGGCGGGGGCGGGATTCACGCCGCCCCCGGCAATTCTCCGACCTGGCGGGGGGTCGGAAAATCCCGCCCATGGTACTTCCTTTGTTTGAACCAGCAGGTGTATGCCAGGGATTGTTACAACAGTGACTTTTTTCTTTGCTGCCCCTGTCTGGACTGCTCTCTAGCTTCCAGACAGCGGTGGAGGGGGGTCCTTTAGTTCGGTACTTTCCTTTAGTTCCCTTAATAGGGATCCCCCTATTCAGGGATCTCTGCGGTGTCCTGCTATTTACAGGTCTCTGTGGGTGGGTGGCTCAGGTCATCCCATACTTGGGGGAGGAAGGGGACCCAGAAGATTCAGGGTGGGTAAGCAGCTTCTTTGCGATGAAGATAGCTTGGCCAGCTGTGGGAGTTCTCTCGAAATTGACGGCCTGTTAGTGAAGGGGATCGTTCGTGTTCCTCGCCATGCATATATATGCATGGCGAGTGATACCGAATTGCTTCCTGATTTCTGCTCCCAGTGGGTGCGCAAATCAATTCCAATTCACCTCTGGCAGGAGAACAAAGTCTCCAGAACAGATGATCACGGCCCTTAGTTTTAACTTAATTCTCATTTATTTCACGATTTAAAATTTGAAATGGAAAGTGAAGGATATCAATGGCCAGACTTTTACAAATTCAGGTGGATTAAAAATAGTGGGTAAGGTGCAGATGCTGAAGCCTGGAGTTGAGCCTGCAGCTGAGATGATTGACCTCCAACCACCACAACCGCCTTCCTTGTGCCAGGTATGACTCCAACAAGCAGGGAGTTGCCCTCCTTTTTCCCATTGACTCCAATTTTTCTATGGTTTCATACTCGGTCAAATGCTACCTTGATGTCGAGGGCAGTTACTCTCATCTGACCTCTAGCATTCAGCCCTTTGGTCCATTTTTAAACCAAGGCTGTAATTAAGTCAGGAGCCGAGTGACCTTGGCGGAACCCAAACTGAGCGTCCGTGAACAGGTTGTTGCTGAGTAAGTGCTGCTTTATGACTCTTTCCATCACTTTGCTGATGATGAAGAGGAGACTGATAGGGCGGTAATTGGTTGGGTTGGATTTGTCCGGTTTGTTTTGTACAGGACACACCTGAGCAATTTCCCATATTACCGGGTAGATGCCAGTGTTGTAGCTGTACTGGAACAGTTTGGCTAGGGTTTGACAAGTTCTGGAGCGCAAGACTTCAGTACTATTGCCGGAATATTGTTAAGGTCCATAGCCTTTGCAGTATTGAGTGCCTTCAGCTATTTCTTGCCATCGTGTGGCGTGAGACATATTGGCTGAAGATTGAGATCTGTGATGCTGGGGACCTCCTCAGGAGACAAAGATGGATAGTCCACTCGGCACTTCTGGCTGAAGATTGTTGCAAATGCCTCAGCCTTGTCTTTTGCACAGATGTGCTGGGCTCCTTCATCATTGAGGAGGGGGATATTTGTTGAGTGTCTTCCTCCATTGAGTTGGTTAATTGCCCACCACCATTCACGGCTGGATGTGGCAAGACTACAGAGGTTAGATCTGATGTATTTGTTGTGGAATTGCTTAGCTCTGTCTATTACTTGCTGCTTAAGCTTTTTGGCGCACAAGTAATCCTGTGTTGCAGCTTCACCAGGTTGACACGTCATTTTTAGGTATGCCTGGTGTTGCAGCTGGCATGCTCTCCTGCACGCTTCATTGAACCAGGGTTGATCCCCTGGCTGGGTGATAATTGTAGAGTGGAGGATATACCAGGCCATGAGGTTGCAGATTGTGGATGAGTACCACTCTGCTGCTGCTGATGGCCCGCAGTGCCTCATGGATGCCGAGTCTTGAGTTAGATTTGTTTGAAGTCCATCCCATTTAGCACAGTGGTAGTGCCACACAACATGGTGGAGGGTATCCTCAGTGTGAAGACGGGGGCTTTGTCTCCACAAGTACTATGTGGTGGTCATTTCTACTGATGCTGTCATGGACAGATGCATCTGCTGCAAGCAGAGTTGGTGAGGATGAGGTCAAGTATGTTTTCCCTCCAGTTGGTTCTTTCACCACCTGCTACAGTCCCAGTCTAGAAGTTAAGCCCTTTAGAACCTGGTCAGCTCAGTCACTGGTGATGCGAATGAACCATGCTTGGTTACGGACATTGAAGTCCCCCACGCAGAGTATATTCTGTGACTTTGCCATCCTCAGTGCATTCTCTCAGTGGTGTTCATCAGCTGATGGTGGGCAGTACATGGTAATCAGCAGGTTTCTTTGCCCATGTTTTTTTTCCTAAATTTAGAGTACCCAATGCAGGTTTTCCAATTAAGGGGCAATTTAGCGTGGCCAATCCACCTACCCTGCACATCTTTTGGGTTGTGGGGGCGAAACCCACACAAACACAGGGAGAATGTGCAAACTCCACACGGACAGTGACCCAGAGCCGGAATCGAACCTGGGAACTGGGCGCCGTGAGGCAGCTGTGCTAACTACTGCGCCGCGGTGCTGCCTTTCCTTGCCCATGTTTAACCACCATGCGGTCCAGAATTGATGTTGAGGACGCCCGCTGCATTTCCCTCCCAACTGTATACCACTGTGCCGCCACCACTGCTGTTTCTGTCTTGCTGGTGAGATAGGACATACCCAGGAATGGATTGGATTGGTTTATTGTCACGTGTGCCAAGGTACAATGAGAAATGTTGTTCTGTGTGCAGCTCAAACAGATTATTCCGTACTTGAAAAGAAAATACAGAATAGGGATAGCATAAAATACACAGGCATCGGGTGAAGCATACAGGGGTATAGTACTACTCAGCAGAGATCAGATCAGTGATGGTGATGCCTGGGACATTGTTCGGTTTGATTCTGTGAGTATGCCTATTGTCATGTGGGAGTACCTTTAAGAAATCAGTGTTTATAAATAGCTGGATAGCTGCAGTCACAGCCAGAAGGTGTATGAATTTCTCTCTGTAATCTAAAGACTGAAAATCGATCCTGGTGATTTAAAACTAATAACAGTAGTGACTTTTACCTGATGTGCTTCTTCTAAAAGGTGTTTTAAGTCTTATGGATGTTAAAAGGAAAGCTTAAAGGATTACTCAGTGTTGTAGTCTTTGGGGGTTGTATGTGAATGAATGGTTGCTAAGATGTTCACTGTATGTTTTAAAAAGGTTAACTTGAGTTCATAGAATAAACATTGTTTTGCTTTTTAAAAAAAATCAATTTCTGCTGTACCACACCTGTAGAGTGGGCCGTGTGCTGCCCATACCACAATCTATTAAAAGTTCTGGGTCAGGTGAACTCATGATACACTTTGGGGTTCCCTAAACCCCGGCCCATAACAAATTGGGGGCTCGAGGGGGATAAAAGTCTATCTATTGGATTGGCTTAGTGAACTTAAAGACAGTGAGGGGTGAGCATATTGTGGTTGCTTTTCAGGTGTGGTATCCTAGCTTACGTGGGGAGTGTGTTGAGGACAATGGCTCTTTCAGAGACTCTGACGTTTTTTTGGGTGGAGACGGTAACACGCAGTACCTTACAGACAGAGACTAAAAGCAGACTGTTAGATTTGGCATAAACATTGCAATTAACATTACCTGACAAAATGCGATAAGATGAGGTAATTATGGCGGTGGCAAAGCATTTAAAGTTGCCTGAGATACAGTTTGACTCATTGGAAATGGCAAAAATTCAGTTATAAATTAAACAAATGGAACATGAGAAAGAATTAAAGCAGCTTGAATACGAAAGAGACAGACAGGAAAAAGAAAGAGAAAGGGAAAAAGATAAAGAGAGAGAGTTTGAACTTCAGAAAATGGCCATGAAACATGACAGTCTGTTAAAATTGGCAGGCATAAAGGGAAACATACAGTTGGATGATAGTGATGAGGATAGTGAGAAAGAGCGTCATAGTCGAAGGCTTGGTGGGGATCTACTTAAATACATCCAAGCATTGCCAAGGTTTGACAAGAAGGAAGTGGAAGCCTTTTTCATTTCATTTGAGAAGGTAGCTAAACAAATGAAATGGCCACAGGACATCTGGGTATTACTGATTCAAACAATGCTGTTAGGTAGGGCTAGTGAAGTGTTTGCATCACTACCAGAGGAGGTATCTGGGACGTATGAGAGGGTGAAAAAATCCATCTTAGGTGCATATGAACTAGCGCCTGAAGCCTACAGACAAAGGTTCAGAAATTTAAGGAAAGAATTTGGTCAAACATACATGGAGTTTGAAAGGATCAAACAGAGTAATTTTGATAGGTGGATAAGGGCTTTGAAAATAGACCAAACGTATGAAGCTCTCAGAGAAATTATACTTTTGGAGGAGTTTAAAAGTTCAATTCCTGATGTAGTGAGAACTCATGTGGAAGAGTAGAAGGTTAAAACTGCGAGATTAGCAGCAGAAATGGCAGATGATTATGAAATAGTTCATAAATCAAAGTTTGGTTTCCGATATCAGTTTCAGCCTGTGAGGGATAGAAACTGGGGACATGAGAAATACTCAAGTGGTAAAGGCAAAGGTGATCTGATGGGAGATACTAAGGAGAGTGTACCTCAGATTAAAAAAGAAATCCAGGAGGGTGGAAAAGGAATGAAAAGTTTCAAATGTAATAAATTAGGCCATGTAAAGTCACAGTGTTGGTGGTTGAAGAAAAGCACTGGGAAGGCTGATGTGGTAAAACAGGATAAGACAGTGGAGTTTGTTCAAGTGGCAAAGGAAAGCTCAAGTGAAGCAAAGAAGGTGCAAAAGATTGTACAGCCTGATCAAGAGGTGATTGATAAGAAGGTGCCAGGTTTCTTTAAAGAATTTACTTGTGTGGGCAAAGTTTACTCATGTGTATCAGGAAGAGCAGGTAAAGAAGTCACAATTTTAAGAGATATGGGAGCTAGTCAATCTTTAATGGTAGGAGATGAGGAGTTATGTAGTTTAGGAAGAACGTTGCCAGAAAAGGTGTTAATATGTGGAATTCAGGGTGAGAGGAGTAGTGTTCCATTATATAAGGTAAGGTTGGAAAGTCCAGCGAAGAGTGGTGAAGTGGTAGTAGGAGTAATAGAGAAACTATCTTGTCCGGGAATACAGTTTATCTTGGGTAATGATGTAGCTGGATCGCAGGTGGAGTGTCGCCGACTGTGGTTGATTAGCCAGTGGAAAATCAGACAACTGAAGTGTTGAAGGATGAATATCCTGGGATTCTTCCGGATTGAGCAGTAACAAGATCGCAAAGTCACAGGTTAAGACAAGAGAAGAAATCAAAGAGTGACGATGACATTGAAGGGCAATTATCAGCAACGATTTTTGATCAGATGGTTGAAAACGAACAAGAACAGGTGGAGGATGAGGCAGATATTTTTAGTTCAGGAAAATTTGCGGAGTTACAACAGAAAGATATAGAAATAAAACGGACGTATCAGAAAGCATGCACGGAAGAGGAATCTGAGTGTATACCAGAGTGTTATTACCGTAAAAGTGATGTCTTGATGAGAAAATGGAAACCTTTACCGATGCAGGCGGATGAAAAGTGGGCAGAAGTTCATCAAGTAGTATTCCCGGTCGGATATAGAAAGGAGGTGTTGCGAGTTGCACATGAGGTACCAGTGGGAGGTCATTTAGGAATAAGGAAAACTCAAGCTAAAATCCAGAAACAATTTTATTGGCCTGGACTACATAAAGATGCAGTTAAATTGTGTCAATCATGTCACACATGTCAAGTGATAAGGAAACCTCAAGCAGTGATAAAACCAGCGCCCTTAATACCCATTCCAGCATTTGAGGGACCTTTTACAAAGGTCCTAATTGATTGCGTAGGACCGCTTCCTAAGCTGAAAAGTGGGAATCAATATCTTTTGACGATAATGGATGTGGCCACTAGGTTTCCAGAGGCCATGCCAATACTAATATTACAGCTAAAAAGATTGTGGCGGAATTGCTTAAATTCTTTACTAGATATGGACTACTCACAGAAATACAATCAGATCAAGGATCAAATTTTACCTCAAGGTTATTCAAAGAAGTTATGGATAGCTTAAGAATAAAACAATTTATATCAACTGCGTACCATCCAGAATCGCAGGGAGCGTTAGAAAGGTTGCATCAGACATTAAAGACAATTTTGAGAGCTTATTGTCAAGATTATCCAGAGGATTGGGATAAAGGAATTCCATTCGTACTGTTTGCAATTAGGGATGCACCTAATGAGTCAACCACATTTAGTCCTTTTGAACTAATCTTTGGTCGTGAGGTAAGAGGACCACTTAAATTGATTAAGGAAAAAATGGTGAGTGAGAAATCAGAATTTAAATTATTGGATTATGTGTCAAATTTTAGGGAACGATTAAATAGAGCAGGTGAATTGGCTAGACAACATTTGAAAGTTGCACAAAATGTGATGAAACGGGTAGCGGACAAGAAATCCAAAGTTCGTAGTTTTGCCAGTGGAGATAAAGTTTTAGTATTGTTACCAGTGGTAGGTGAACCTTTAAAAGCCAGGTTTTGTGGACCTTATCAGATTGAAAGGAAATTAAGTGAGGTGAAT
This sequence comes from Scyliorhinus torazame, assembly GCF_047496885.1. NCBI lineage: Eukaryota > Metazoa > Chordata > Chondrichthyes > Carcharhiniformes > Scyliorhinidae > Scyliorhinus > Scyliorhinus torazame. The sequence goes on along the minus strand of NC_092707.1, from coordinate 321,529,193 downwards.
TATGTGGTAAAAACACCAGATAGAAGGAAGACTCACCAAGTGTGTCATGTGAATATGCTTAAAAGGTACTTTGAAAGGGAAGGAGAGAAAAAGGAGGTTTTAATGATTCTAACTCAAAGTGACGAACCAAATCTAGATGACTGTGAATTTGCCATACCTCAAATTAAATTGGAAAATGAGAATCTTCTTAAAAATTGGGATAAATTGTTGAGTTCCCTTCCAGAGGAAAAACAAACTGACCTGAAAGAGTTATTGATATCACATGGGCAAGTTTGTGGATAAAAATTGGGAAGTACTAAAATGGCTACACATGATGTAGATGTGGGAAATGCTGTTCCAATCAAACAACATCCATACAGACTTAACCCTTTAAAATTGGCACAGGTTAGCAAAGAGATTGAGAGTATGCTTAAAAATGGCATAATTGAAGTGGGTTGCAGCCAATGGAGCTCACCCATAGTAATGGTACCAAAACCAGAAAGCATCCAGTGGTTGAGTGTGGACTATAGAAAGGTTAATGCAGTTACAAGAACGGACTCTTAACTATCCCATGTTAGGAGGATTGCATTATGAAAGTGGGACAATCAGTTTTTCTTTCCGAACTGGATTTACTTACAGGTTACTGGCAGGTACCTTTATCCATGAGGGCGAAGGAGATTTCAGCTTTTGTGACTCCAGATGGTATATACCAATTCAAAGTTATGCCATTTGGCATGAAAAATGCCCCAGCCACATTTCAACGGTTAACTAACAAAGTTGTTTCAGGATTAACCAATTGTATGACATGCAGCGACGATCTGGTAATTTTCAGCCTGACATGGACAGAACATTTAAAACATCTGATGGAGTTATTCGATCGACTTCAGGAGGCGGGTTTGGTGATAAACCTGGCCAAAAGTGAATTTGGAAAAGCCCAAGTCACTTTCCTTGGCCATACAATTTGACAGGGTCGAATGGTCACAAGGGATGTGAAAGCAACAGTTATTGAGGAGTTTCCAATACCCTCAAGACGAAGGGAAATAATGCGATTTCTTGGCATGCGTGGGTTTGATCGAACATTTGTGCAACCGTTTTGGAGCGTGATTGCTCCACTGATGGATGAGCTGAAGAAACATCAAAAATTTCAATGGACAGCGGAGTTTCAACAGGCATTTGAAGGCCTGACAACTGTGATAGCCAATGCTCCTGTGCTGGAGATTTACAAGGGACTCTGTGATCAGATTGAACTAAAGTATCTGACTTTAAAGAGTAATGCCGAGGCGTAGAGAAATGGACGGATTGTACAGAGACCTTCTTGTTCAAAGAGACTGTCAATCAGGAAGGATTTCAGTTGGAGGAAGATGAACAAAAATGGACTATATTATTGTACCTTTTTGCGTGTGTTGCTTTTTGAAATGAAAAGTATATTTACTGTGTGCATTTCTTCACGGATAGTGGAAAGGTGAAAAATGAAACCATCTTGAAGTTGATGGTTTATTTTTTTTCTTGGAGGGAGGTGTCCTGTGGGAGTACCTTTAAGAAATGGGTGTTTATAAATGGGTGTGTATATAAATATCTGTAGAGTACCTTTAAGAAATGGGTGTTTACTACTACAGTGATGTCAGAGAGTGGGTGGAGCTGGGCTCTCTGTCGGCTTTTTACTTTCATTTAAGGCTGTTTGCTGCAGGGTGTGTTTTTGTTTCCTTTTCAGAGCTGGATAGCTGCAGTCACAGCCAGAAGGTGTATGAATCTCTCTGTAATCTAAAGAATGTAAATCGATCCTGGTGATTTAAAACTAATAACAGTAGTGACTTTAACCTGATGTGCTTCTGGTAAAAGGTGTTTTAAGTCTTATGGACGTTAAAAGGAAAGCTTAAAGGATTACTTAGTGTTGTAGTCTTTTGGGGTTGTATTTGAATGAATGGTTGTTAAGATGTTCACTGTATGTTTTAAAAAGGTTAACTTGAGCTCAAAGAATAAACATTTTTTTGCTTTTTAAAAAAAATCCATTTCTGCTGTACCACACCTGTAGAGTGGTCCGTGTGCTCCCCATACCACAATCTATGAAAAGTTGTGGGTCAGGTGAACTCCATGATACACTTTGGGGTTCTCTAAATCCTGGCCCATACTATTATGTCAGGTTGTTGCTTGACTCGTCTGTGAGACAGGTCTCCCAACTTTGGCACAATCCCCCAGATGTTAGTGAGGAGGACTTGGCAGGCTCGACAAGGCTGGATTTGCCATCATTGTTTCTGGTGCCTGGGCCAATGCCGGGTGGTGCATCTGGTTTTTTCCCCCTTTTTTGTAACAGTTGAATACAACCGAATGGCCTGCTAGGCTATTTCGGAGGGCATTCAAGAGTCAACCACATTGATTCTGGAGTACATTGTCGGCCAGACTAGGTAAAGATCTCTAAAGGGCATGACTGAACCGAACCAGATGGGTTTTTACGACAATGATTTCATTGTCTTCATTAGACTTTTAATTCCAGATATTCTATTGGGTTTAAATTCCACCGCATGGTGGGATTCAAACCCGGATCCCCAGATCATTACTCTGGGTCTCTGGTTTACCCGTCCAGTGCCAATAGTACTATGCCATGGCGTCCCCTGTGCAGCAAAAAGGTTTCCAACCAACTAAGTAGAAAAGAGGAATCAAGAAAAGGTAAGAAAAATGTTCAGAAGCAGCCGACAAATGTAATTACAAATGTTTAGATAGGGCTCTTTAAATTTAATATGGATGGGTTGGTTAATGAATGCTTTGAACAACATAATCACCAGGAATTTTTGTTGCAGTCTAAATTGTTTCATTGGAGCTTCATGTTACCGAATTATTCTAATTTCCATGAGACATGTGGTAAATTGATTGGGACAGTGAATGGACAGAGATCTGGGTCTGGATTTTATGTACAGTGGGTACCGCAGTAGCCGGACCCAAATAGTTGCGAGAGAGGCCCAACTTCAGTCTCCTGGTAGGGTGGAAGAAAATTTGCTTGATAAGCCGGAGTCCAGAAGGAAACAAACAGCAAAATGGGGAAATGAAAGTTCAGAATTGCTTTTTTTCTTCCAGGTGGGCGTAAGGGATTGCCACGGGATTTCCTGCTGTTTATTGGGTTCATTCGTGAGCCAATTAGCACCCATTATTTCTGAGGCCACCACAATTTAGTGGTCCGACTCCGGGTGGGTGGCATCCACCGAGGCCTGGCCCGCGATCGGGGCCTACCAATCGGCAGGCCAGCCTCTCGTGGTGGGGGCCTCTTTTGCTCCGCACCGGCCCCTGTAGCCCTACGCAATGTTGCGTTGGGGCCGGCATGGAGAAGGGAGCCACCGCGCATGTGCGCATTCACGCCGCAGCGCGCATGCGCAGACCCGCGGCGCCCATTTGCCACCGGTATCGGCCGCTGGAGCGGCATGGGTTGCTCCAGTTTCGCGCTGGCCTCCTGTAGGACAGAGGATCACTCCACATAGCAGTCCGATGACGCCGTCGTTAAACTCTCCAGTTTTTATGACGACGTCAACATTCTGCCTTCAGATGGGAGAATCCCACCCAGTGTTTTGTCAATGTTTCCTCGCACTTCCTGGATTTTGTACTCCATTTGCAAACATTTTCATCCAGAAGTGCTGAGTGGATGATCCATCTCACCCTCCTCCTGATATCCCCAGCAGCATGTGGGAGTGCCAGTCTTCACACAATTTGATTCAATCCACTTGATATCAATAAACTGGTGAAGGCACTAAATACAGTAAGGGCGATGGATCCCAGCTGCAGTAATGAAGAGGTGTGCTCCAGAAATTGCACCCTATTACCCACATTGCTCTGCTATAGCTACAAAATTGGCATCTACTCAACAATATGAATAATTGCTCAGATGTGGCCTGACCACTAAAATCAAGACAAATGAAATCTGATAATTGCTGCCCCATCAGTCAAGTCTCAATCATCAGCAAATGGATAGAAAGTGTCATTGACAGAGCTATTAAGCAGTGTTTAGAACATAGAACATACAGTGCAGAAGGCGGCCATTCGGCCCATCGAGTCTGCACCGACCCACTTAAGTCCTCACTTCCCACCCTATCTCCGTAACCCAATAACCCAATAACCCAATAACCCCTCCTAACCTTTTTTTTGGTCATTAAGGGCAATTTATCATGGTCAATCCACCGAACCTGCACGTCTTTGGATTGTGGAGGAAACCCACGCAGACACGGGGAGAACGTGCAGACTCCGCACAGCCAGTGGCCCAAGCCGGGAATCGAACCTGGGACCCTGGCGCTGTGAAGCCACAGTACTATCCACTTGTGCTTCCATGCTGCCCTGCGTTTACTCAATAATAACCTGCTTACTGATGTACAGTTTGGGTTCTGCCAGGGCCACCCAGCTCCAAACCTCTTTGCAGGTTTGATTGAAATGTGGACAAAAGAGATGAATGTGAGAGGCGAGTTGAGAGTGACTGCCCTTTAAATCAAGGTAGTATTTGACCAAATGTAGCATTAACAAGCCCCAGTCAAATTGAAGTCAATGGGATTCAATGGGGGAGACCACTAGCTGGAGTCATGCATAACACAAAAAAAGATATTTGTGATTTGTTGAAAGACAATAATTTCAGTCCCAGGACATCACTGCAGGATCTCCTTGGAGGGGTTTGTAAGGGGTATCGCCAAATGTTTCATCAATGACCTTCTCTCCAACGTACACTCAGAAATGATGATGATGATTGATTTTTGCACAATATTCAGTACCATTCACACCTTCTCAAATACAGAAGCACTCTGTATCCATAGGCAGCAAGACCTGGGCCTGAATTTCACGCCTGTGTGCGCACAAAATCGACAGGCCCGGCCGCGATTTAGCGGCCTCGTCATGCTTGACTTGGTGACGTGACCTCTTGCGAGATTCATTAAAAAAAAAACATTTCGAGTATCCATTAATTTTTTCCAATTAAGGGGCAATTTAACGTGGCCAATCCACCTACCATGCACATCTTTTGGGTTGTGGGGCGAAACCCACACAAACACGGGAAAAATATGCAAACTCCACACGGACAGTGACCCAGAGCCGGGATCGAATCTGGGATCTCGGCACCGTGAGGCAACCGTGCTAACCACTTGCGCCACCGTGCTGCCCCTTGCAAGATTCATAACGCTCAAAACGTCTCAGGAGATTCAATGGGATCTCACGAGACAGCACTCCCTGGATCTCGCCCTCACTTGACACGATCCAGATTAGCATATTTAAATGAGCAATTCGCTCATTTAAATATTCCTGTGCTGGATTCTCCCAGTGCCCGGGACCACACGCCTGGGAGATCTTACCAGGGCGTCGTTTAGCACTGGTCCACACAAATGTGGACCAGGTGCAACAGCACATGAGAGAGGGTCTCCCAGGCATTTGGAAATCCCCGGGTGGTTGGGTTCTGGGCAGGTTGCATCCTGGAACACCCGGTGATACCGGGCATCTTGGCACTGCTAACCTGGCACATTGACACTGCCACCTGGACACCCTGGTAGTATAATCCTGGCACTGCCAGAGTGCCCAAATGGCACTGCCAGGTTGGCAGAGGCACTGCCATGGTGCCAGGTTAGCAGTGCCAAGGTGCCTGTCTGCCAGGTTTCCCATGCGAGGGGTCGGGCCCAGGGTGCCTTGTCCATAAGAGGATGGGGGGGGGGGGATGCAAGGAGCCCCAAGAGGTAAGTTGGGTGCAGTAGAGGGGATAGGAGGCTGCTGTGGGGTAGCTGAGGGGGGTTAAAAGATCTAGCTGGCCTTGATAAATGACACGCCGAATCGCGAGTACTCTTCCTGGAAATAAGTGGAGACCTGGAAATGATGTAAGTGCGGTCTTGGCGGGACATTCCTGCTGAGGTCAAAAACAACAGCAAAGTGCTGTTGCAGACGGGGTCTTTCTCAGCGCTGCAGGCGATTTCACACTGTGTGGTCAATTGTGCCCGCCCAGCATGAAACACATCCTCCGGTTGGCCTCATACTGTAGCCACCTAAAATGGCTGATTCCCTATTAATTTGGCCAAAACCCGATTTAAAATGGCTAATCGAAAAGGCTGATGGGAAAAGCAGGCAACAGGATCAAACGGACAGCTGCAGGCAGAATATCATATTCGGCTCTGGGGAAGTCGGCCCAGATCGATACTCAGGACTATTAACAGCCCATCAACCCAGACATCTGCAGTTATACTCAGGACTATTAGCAGCCCATCAACCCAGACATCTGCAGTTTAATCAGCTATCCCCGGGAACAATTGCAACATATTAGCATTTGAATGCCGGGCCAGACCTGTCGGCGCCTGCAGTGGCCGAAACAAAGGCAGGTGAACGACCACCCCCCGATCGGGGAATCGCCTCGCAATTGGACGTATCAAACCCAGTGATTGGGAACAAGTCCAATCACTTGGGACTCAGGGTCAAGGGCTGCCCCGTAGAGGCGGGAAGCCCCTGGGCCCTATAAAGTGAGGGGCCAAGTTCAGATCTCTCTCTCTCTCCATTCTTCGTCTGCTCAAGACCTTCGCAAGAACATCAACCAGCAACCGTAAGTTTGAATCCAGCGATCGCTATCCGATAAAGACTCCTAGCCATCGACCTGTATCGGCCTTTTGAATCCCGCGGGCCAGATCCGATTCGATAAGCCATTCGTTTCCCTGACCTGGTGGGCTCTTCCTAAAGGTAAGTATTGGCCAGTAGTGATAGGTTTCTATATAGATAGTAGGATTATTGTGTAAACATTACTTGTTGTATGTAATAAATGACAGTTGATTTCAATCTTACTAAGCGGTGTGCTGACTTATTAATCATAACTTGAGCTTGAACCACGTGGTGGTATCAGAAAGATACCTGGCGACTCGTGAGCAAAGGTGACATAATCAGAGCTAATAAACTAAGGCTAAAAAGAGCAACAATACTGCGGGTGTAGTCGAGAATGAGTTGTTACCAGGTCCAATGGTGACCCAGCATGGAATTTAAAAACTGCAAGCAACACTCTTAGGGCTGCCAGGGGTTGCAGGGGAAGCAGAGGGAATTTTCTACAACAGAATAAAGAAGCATTATTTGCAATAATACCCTCATCAACTGGTGAGCATGGAAGGTGGGAGGGCAAGTCCAGTGGGAACTCTGCCCCCTTTTTTCTGATGAATGTCTGGAATTCTGGTGGTGAAAGAAATTGACAGTATGACAATTTGATGTCCAGGGATGGCAAGATGACGCTACTGCATGTCACCAAGGAGGACAGGACAGAGGTTGCTGCCCAGGTCTGTGGGCATGAAGTGGTATGCCTCACACTTGGCTTCAGTGTTGCAAAAGGTTCACCGATCTTCTGCAGTTAGCAAGAATGGGTACAGAGATGGCATGGGACTGTGTGGAGAAGTGTAGGCAGGGGGTGGGAGGGGGGTGGCGTTCCTCATTACTCTTAGGGGTGCAAGAATGTGTGTGCCAACTGGCACTCGAACCTTCACTGCCAAGACTGGGATGTCTGCATGCTTGGCCTGAGTGCATTGGATGGCATGGTATGCTTCTCTGACATGCCCTGCAACTTGACTCTCGGGGTGAGGAATGGGCAAGCTAGAATGGTGAGTCAGGGAGAGGGAGTTCCCGGAGAGAAGCCATAATCCAGTGGAACACAGAAAACGAGTTGTGGGGCACCCAATCTGAATGTCCTGATCCGCTATGAGATGGATGCATTGTGATGGAAGGCAACTGTGGAGCTCATTCCATCATTCGTGGTGAGGCATAGTGCTCAGATGAAGATAAGAATGTAATGCACTGATGCAAGTTCGGCAGGGAGTGCAAACAACTTAAATGGAAATGTCACAGCAAGAGTGCCCACTGAGGTTGAATCCAGCGGGCACCATGCTGTAGTTGTCCATTTTCCCATCAGCTCGCCCTGCATGCACGTTAACTGTGTGATGATTAAATGTAATTGTCAATGTCTTCCTCCTGCAGATGTGCCATGCGCTAGAACCTCCGGTGAGCCTGAAGACCCCCCCTCCACCCCCACCCCCCACGCTTTAACTTCTAATGATGAGATACTGGCATCTGCACAGGTGTCACACCTTCTCTCTGAAGCAAACACCAGTTCAGAGCATTTAAAAAAAATTAATTTATGGGATGTGGGCATTGACAGTTTGGTCAGCATTTATTGCCCATCCCTAGTTGACCTTCAGAAGGTGGTGGTGAGCTGCCTTCTTGAACCGCTGCAGTCCCTGAGGTGTAGGTACAACCACAGTGCTGTTAGGGAGGGTGTTCCAGAATTTTGACCCAGCGACAGTGAAGGAACAGTGATATATTTCGAAGTCGGACGGTGAGTAACTTGGAAGAGAACCACCAGATGGTGGGGTACCCAGGTTTCTGCTGCTCTTGTCCTTCTGGCAGTGGTCGTGGGTTTGGAAGGTGCTGCCTAATGAACTTTGGTGAGTTCCAGCAGTGCATCTTATAGCTGATACACACAGCTGACATTTTGGCGGTGGCGGAGGGATTGAATGATTGTGAAAGGGGAATCAATCAAGCTGGCTGCTTTGTCCTGGATGGTGTCGAGCTTCTAGAGTGGTGTTGGATCTGCACTCATCCAGGCAAGTGGAGAGTATACCATTACTCTCCTGACTTGTGTCTTGTAGGACAGGTTTTGGGGAATCAGGAGGTGAATTACTTGCTGGAGGATGCCGAGCCTTTGACCTGCACTGATAGCCACAGTATTATTATGGGAAGTCCAGTTCAGTTTCTGATCAATGGCAAACCCCAGGATGTTGATTGTTGGAGGGCATTAGTTTGTTGTCTCCATGGATAATTCAATCTGGCGATGGCATATCACATTCACATGAGGAGCTGGCAGAGGCGGAGAAATCATAGGGTGTCAGCAGCCAGAGGACTCTTGGAGACCAGCACCATGCTGAGTCCAAGGTAAATGACAAGCCTCTGGAGTCAGATATCAGGTCGCCGATGCTAGATGTCCAGCGGGATACGTGGGGAGATCTGGTGGAGACCCCTGAGGGTCTGCGTGTCATAGCCTTTGTCATTTGAGGGGTCCATGCAAACTAACAACACGGACTCTCGTCGGTTGTTGCAAGGCCTAAACAACATAATGGGCTACAAAACAAAGTTGAGTAGAGTCTCCGGCAGCAGCGCATTCCTCCCCAATTACCTCAATGTATTTTATGCTCGGTTTGAGCAGGAAACCATCAAACCACTGTCAACTGCCCTAGCAGCCTCTGACTCACCCATACCTATGTCACACTTCCAAAGTCCAATCGGCCTTCTTGAAAGTGAACCCTCGGAAAGCAACGGGTCTCGACGGAGTCCCTGATTATGCACTCAGATCCTGCGCGGGCCAACTGGCAGGTGTGTTCAACCTCTACCTACACCTTTGCGAAGTTCCCACCTGCTTCAAGAAGACCACCATCATACCGGTGCCAAAGAAGAACCAGGCAACGTGCCTCAATGACTACTGTCCAGTGGGCTTGACATCTGTCATTATGAAATGCTTCGAGAGGTTGGTCATGAGACACATCAACTCCATTCTCCCAGAATGCCTTGATCCACTGCAATTCGCATACCGCCACAACCTGTCTGCACTGGGCACCATCTACCTACAATCATCCCTGGAGCATCTCGACAACAAGAACTCCTACGACAGACTCCAATTCATTGACTACCGCTTTGTCTTCAACACATTCATTGACTACAGCTTTGTCTTTAACACCATAATCCCAGCCAAGCTCATATCAAAATTCCAAAATTTATGGCTTGGCTCCTCCCTCTCAAATGAATCATCGACCACCTGACCACAATCAGTAAAGATAAAAACAACACCTCTTCCATGACAGTCCTCAATTCCTGGGCCCCACAAATGCCTGATCTTCATTTGTAATTACATGGTCCTCTTTGGTCGGGTTGAAATCCCCCATTGTCTCCGAAAATGCCTTCAGTACCATTTAAAAAAATTATGTACTACACCAGGGGAGTCATTCTCCGACCCCCCGCTGGGTTAGAGAATCGCCGGGGGCTGCCGTGAATCCCGCCCCCGCCGGTTGCCGAAGTCTCCGGTACCGGATATTCGGCGGGGGCGGGAATCGGGCCGCGCCGGTTGGCGGGCCCCCCCGCTGGCTTCTCCGGCCCGAAAGGGCCGAAGTCCCGCCAATAAATTGCTTGTCCCGCCGACGTGGATTAAACCACCTTTTGAATGGCGGCGGCACAAGGCGGCGTGGGTGGGCTCCGGGGTCCTGGGGGGGGCGCGGGGCGATCTGGCCCCGGGGGGTGCCCCCACCGTGGCCTGGCCCGCGATCAGGGCCCACCGATCCGCAGGCGGGCCTGTGCCGTGGGGGCACTCTTTCCCTTCCGCCTCCGCCACGGTCTCCACCATGGCGGAGGCGGAAGAGACTCCCTCCACTGCGCATGCGTGGGAAACTTTCAGCGGCCGCTGACGCTCCTGCGCATGCGCCACCCCGACATGTCATTTCCGCGCCAGCTGGCGGGGCAACAAAGGCACATCTTTGTGTTGTGGGGGCGAAACCCATGCAAACACGGGGAGAATGTGCAAACTCCACACGGACAGTGACCCAGAGCCGGGATCGAACCTGGGACCTCGGCGCCGTAAGACTGCAGTGCTAACCACTGTGCCACCGTGCTGCCCTTGAAGGGGCAATTTAGCATAGCCAAACCACCTAAACTGCACACCTTTGGACTGTGGCAGGAAACCAGAGCACCCAGAGGAAACCCATGCAGACAGGGGCAGAATATGCAAATTCCACACAGTCACCCAAAGCCAGAATTGAACCCAGGGGACTGGCATTGTGAGGCAACAGAGCTAACCATTTTACCACCATACCAGCCATTTACATCATCCTGCTGATACCATCAATATGGAACAATAATAATCTTTATTAGTGTCACAAGTAGGCTTATATTAACACTGCAATGAAGTTACTGTGAAAATCCCCTAATCGCCACACTCGGGAGCCTGTTTGGGTACAATGAGGGAGAATTCAGAATGTCCAATTCACCTAAAAAGCACGTCTTTCGGGACTTGTGGGAGGAAACCAGAGCGCCCAGAGGAAACACAAGCAGACACAGGGAGAATGTACACACTCCGCACAGACAGTGACCCAAGCCGGGAATCGAACCCAGGTCCCTGGTGCTGTGAAGCAACAGTGCTAAACACTGTGCTACCATGCTGCACATTTGATGGCAAGCATAAATAAGGATAGGATTATTCAATGGGCATTGTCAAGGGTAGGATGGTAAATTTTGGATAGGTGTTAAAAACATCAGTTTTCCAAATTTCCCTGTCCGGCTGTGACGATGCCTGCAAGTGTCGGAACTGGAAAATCCTGGCCGAGGTTTTTAAGTTGTATATTCATTGTTGCCTCACCAGTCAAATGAACACAGGATACGTGTATAGACATATATCATTCTTGTTTATTCCTAGGAGCAAATTTAGGAGGATGGAGAAAATTACTGCTTGTGTTGTGAATATTAATGCTCAAAATTGCACTATGTAGCATGTACTGTTCTAGGGAGGTGTGAGAGTCAAAGAGGAAACCCCGCCGGGGGAATCGTTGAGGCTGTGCCAGCTGCCTTCCTTGACCATGACTTCCTTTTTAAGCAATCGAGCCTCCAGCCACCATTGGAAAATACTGACGACATGGTAAAATGGTCCCGATTGAGGCTTTTAATTTTGCTTGTCCCTTTGGCAAAGGCAGCCTCTCTGCATCCAATCCTCCTGCTAGTAAAATGCTTTGGCAGAGGGCAGATCGACGTCTCCCTGGGGGGCCTGTAAAATTCTTGTCAATGAATCAAACCTAATAATTTTTACATTAAATCTCCAATAGTACATGTTTCAATGTAAGGTTATGCTTTCAAAGAAACGAGGCCAGCAACAAATGTAATTGGTCTTCCACTGAGCCTTAATCAAGCAACAAACACATATGTCAATAGTCTGAGGTTTGTTTTAGGACTCTTGTGTCAAATCCACACTTCCAAAAATCAATCACAAAGTCACTTCTCATGTGTTCTTCATTGTAATATTGAGAGACAGCGTGGTTTGATAAATTTATTTGGACAAAGCTCAATAGAAAATTGATCTGGGAAGATACCCCTTAACAAAAGTAATTTCTACATTAACAGCAAAAGCAATCAATGTAGTTAGTATGGATGGCTTTGAGCAATCCTACATAAAATGTGTGCTGTATTCAAATGCACAATTGCTTATCGAAAACTGCCAATTGTAAATGAAGTGACACAATTATTAAATGTTCATAGCAGGAAAATAGTTATGAAGAACTTGAAGCAGAAGCAAAATAAACCCTGAACAGAAATGTTTATAGGGTCATTTCTGAAATTTGTAATTTTCAACAGAATCTGTTTCTCTGACAATAGCTCGATAGGATGCCAAATTCCCACTGTTAAACTCCTATTGTAACACAATGGGAGTCCAGCAAATAAGTTTTCCAAACCTTCTTGAATGCCTATACATTGAATGTGCTAAATTGGGGGAAGGCTAATTATAACAATATTAGGCGAGAACTGAAGAACATAGATTGGGGGCGGATGTTTGAGGGCAAATCAACATCTGACATGTGGGAGGCTTTCAAGTGTCAGTTGAAAGGAATACAGGACAGGCATGTTCCTGTGAGGAAGAAAGATAAATACGGCAATTTTCGGGAACCTTGGATGACGAGTGATATTGTAGGCCTCGCCAAAAAGAAAAAGGAGGCATTTGTCAGGGCTAAAAGGCTGGGAACAGACGAAGCCTGTGTGGCATATAAGGAAAGTAGGAAGGAACTTAAGCAAGGAGTCAGGAGGGCTAGAAGGGGTCATGAAAAGTCATTGGCAAATAGGGTTAAGGAAAATCCCAAGGCTTTTTACACGTACATAAAATGCAAGAGGGTAGCCAGGGAAAGGGTTGGCCCACTGAAGGATAGGCAAGGGAATCTATGTGCGGAGCCAGAGGAAATGGGCGAGGTACTAAATGAATACTTTGCATCAGTATTCACCAAAGAGAAGGAATTGGTAGATGTTGAGTCTGGAGAAGGGGGTGTAGATAGCCTGGGTCACATTGTGATCCAAAAAGACGAGGTGTTGGGTGTCTTAAAAAATATTAAGGTAGATAAGTCCCCAGGACCTGATGGGATCTACCCCAGAATACTGAAGGAGGCTGGAGAGGAAATTGCTGTGGCCTTGACAGAAATCTTTGGATCCTCGCTGTCTTCAGGGGATGTCCCGGAGGACTGGAGAATAGCCAATGTTGTTCCTCTGTTTAAGAAGGGTAGCAAGGATAATCCCGGGAACTACAGGCCGGTGAGCCTTACTTCAGTGGTAGGGAAATTACTGGAGAGAATTCTTCAAGACAGGATCTACTCCCATTTGGAAGCAAATGGACGTATTAGTGAGAGGCAGCACGGTTTTGTGAAGGGGAGGTCGTGTCTCACTAACTTGATAGAGTCTTTCGAGGAGGTCACTAAGATGATTGATGCAGGTAGGGCAGTAGATGTTGTCTATATGGACTTCAGTAAGGCCTTTGACAAGGTCCCTCATGGTAGACTAGTACAAAAGGTGAAGTCACACGGGATCAGGGGTGAACTGGCAAGGTGGATACAGAACTGGCTAGGCCATAGAAGGCAGAGGGTAGCAATGGAGGGATGTTTTTCTAATTGGAGGGCTGTGACCAGTGGTGTTCCACAGAGATCAGTGTTGGGACCTTTGCTGTTTGTAGTGTCATGATATTCAAACACACACATCATGATGGACACACTAACAGGCAAATCAGAGTACACAACACCACAACCAATCACAGACAAGAACACCAACCACATAAAAAGCACGAGCACGACACCTGGTGGTCAGTAGGTCTGGGGAGAAGGGAACAAGAAAGAGCTGTTTAAACATCACAAGCAGGGAACCCCCCACGTGCAGAGTGCAAAGACCAAACTGTAAATAGTAAGTTTAAATAAAGTAGCGTTGTACCATATGCAACCGTGTTGGCTCATCTGTGTGTCAGAACACCCAACACCACAAGGTACAGGAGTGGATCGATACCTGCCTACTAACCTGCCATTCTGGACATGGACCACACCGGCAAACCGCAGCCGATGCAAGTCGCGGGGAACCTAGGTACCAACTGGAAGCTCTACAGGCAGCGATTTGACCTGTACATCCGTGCCACCGAAAAACAGAATGTCTCGGATGACACGAAGATTGCAATGCTCCTCTTCTACGCAGGTCCGCACGCCACCGACGTCTTCAACTCACTGGTGTTCGAAGAAGGCGAAAACCAAGCCAAATATGACACGGTCATCCTCAAACTGGACCAGCACTTTCAAGTTGAAGTAAATGAAAGTTTTGAAAGATACCTCTTTCAGCAACGCCTGCAAGGTAAGGAGGAGCTTTTTCAACCCTTTCTGACGCACCTCCGGATTCTAGCGCAGTCCTGCGGTTACGGCACCACCACAGAGTCCATGATCAGGGACCAGATTGTTTTTGGCGTTGCCTCTAGTGGCCTACGCCAGCGGCTTCTTAAAATGAAAAGCCTCACCTTAGCGTCTGCTGTGGAAGCCTGTGTCCTCCACGAAAATGCTACCTGCCGTTTTGCCCGATTTCAGGCGTCCGAGTTGGCACGGAGGGGGTCCCCAGCCGTCGAATCGGCAAGCCAGGCCGCCCACGACGTCGAACGCATCCAGGCCGTCGATTACTTCCCGACCCACGGCCCGGACGACAGCGGCCGCTTCCCGCGCTTTTTGCGGTCTCCCACGCAGGTGCGCGCCAAAAAGAACGGCCACAACGAGGGACGCACTGCGCAGGCGCGCCCACCGCAAGATCGCACTGCGCATGCGCAGTGGCGCAACGAACGCCGTGACGTCATGATGTGCGGCAATTGTGGAGCTCTACATTTAAAAGGGCAATGTCCTGCAAAAAACCGACAGTGCCACAGATGTGGCACGATGGGCCACTACGCAGCCCACTGTCGTTCGGCTCAACCCATGGATCCGGCGCATCCTCGACAACCTCGCAGACAAGTCAGGACCGTCCAGCCCACGCATCAAGACTTCCAGTTAAGTGATGCAGATGACCAGGATGCCTTCCGAGTTTCCGTCATTGATGTCAACAAGGTCAATGCCATCAATCCAGCCGATGAGTGGTGTGCCACCCTGACGGTCAACCCGAACTCGTCGCAAGCCCATTAGACTGGACTTATAATACCGTTCATATGTTTAACAAGTTGCACAATTTTACATGATAACCTGTTGTTGTTTATCGTTCCAGATGTCGTCTGACTGGACAACTGTTCAAGTTTTTTTTTTCTTCTTCTCTCGTTCGCATTTATGTTATGTTATGGTACAACTTGGTTCATGTGACGCACCCGACATCGCCCCATGTACATAGTTCCGTCATATGCACATGCTGCACACGACACACACACACTCTTAGATGCACTCACGACACGATCATATTTATTACCACGTAGGCACATATCTTTGTAAAAAGGGGGGATGTCATGATATTCAAACACACACATCATGATGGACACACTAACAGGCAAATCAGAGTACACAACACCACAACCAATCACAGACAAGAACACCAACCACATAAAAAGCACGAGCACGACACCTGGTGGTCAGTAGGTCTGGGGAGAAGGGAACAAGAAAGAGCTGTTAAAACATCACAAGCAGGGAACCCCCCACGTGCAGAGTGCAAAGACCAAACTGTAAATAGTAAGTTTAAATAAAGTAGCGTTGTACCATATGCAACCGTGTTGGCTCATCTGTGTGTCAGAACACCCAACACCACATGTAGTATATATAAATGATTTGGAGGAAAATGTAACTGGTCTGATTAGTAAGTTTGCAGACGACACAAAGGTTGGTGGAATTGCGGATAGCGATGAGGACTGTCTGAGGATACAGCAGGATTTAGATTGTCTGGAGACTTGGGCGGAGAGATGGCAGATGGAGTTTAATCCGGACAAATGTGAGGTAATGCATTTTGGAAGGTCTAATGCAGTTAGGGAATATACAGTGAATGGTAGAACCCTCAAGAGTATTGAAAGTCAAAGAGATCTAGGAGTACAGGTCCACAGGTCATTGAAAGGGGCAACACAGGTGGAGAAGGTAGTCAAGAAGGCATACGGCATGCTTGCCTTCATTGGCCGGGGCATTGAGTATAAGAATTGGCAAGTCATGTTGCAGCTGTATAGAACCTTAGTTAGGCCACACTTGGAGTATAGTGTTCAATTCTGGTCACCACACTACCAGAAGGATGTGGAGGCTTTAGAGAGGGTGCAGAAGAGATTTACCAGAATGTTGCCTGGTATGGAGGGCATAAGCTATGAGGAGCGATTGAATAAACTCGGTTTGTTCTCACTGGAACGAAGGAGGTTGAGGGGCGACCTGATAGAGGTATACAAAATTATGAGGGGCATAGACAGAGTGGATAGTCAGAGGCTTTTCCCCAGGGTAGAGGGGTCAATTACTAGGGGGCATAGGTTTAAGGTGAGAGGGGCAAGGTTTAGAGTAGATGTACGAGGCAAGTTTTTTACGCAGAGGGTAGTGGGTGCCTGGAACTCGCTACCGGAGGAGGTAGTGGAAGCAGGGACGATAGGGACATTTAAGGGGCATCTTGACAAATATATGAATAGGATGGGAATAGAAGGATACGGACCCAGGAAGTGTAGAAGATTGTAGTTTAGTCGGGCAGTATGGTCGGCACGGGCTTGGAGGGCCGAAGGGCCTGTTCCTGTGCTGTACATTTCTTTGTTCTTTGTTCTTTGTACACTCCAGGAGCTAAGGGTGAATCTCATGGACACTATTGTGAGCAACCCAGAAGAATATACATTTGGGCATTAAAAAGTCTTTTCACCTTGATTGAATATTTTTATTTGTTAGTTATAAAAAACACTGGAGATTGGAAAGAATGGCACTTTATTGACTGTCAATAAATATTGAATACCAATGTAATGAAGCGCCTGTTTGTTTTCCAATTGACTTGTGGAAGCAATGCCCATTGAAGAGGGATGAGCCATGTGGCCAATGGCCAAAGGGAAGGGAGCAGTGTAGTTGGGGGGCAGGAGACCATGTGAATGGACCATCAGGGCAACGTCCAGCAAGTGCTGGAAAGTCAACTTTTTACAATTGCTTGGAAAAGGCCAGAACCTGTGCATCCCTGATCCCAACCCAAGTCTGCTCACCTGAAGAGTAGGGGCAGGATTTTTAACTCAATATGGGGTATGAGGCGAGCACATAATTTTGTGCTGTCAGCTGGCATGCCGGTTTGCCTGCACAATCCCACTGAGCCATTTTGCTGGTTTGTTGGGATAATTTAAAGGCCCTAAGGCTAATTATCAGAGGCTGACTTGAATATTCCAGTTGACCTTCGTGTCCTATGTGGCATCGAGAACATACCAGCTACCTGGAGGTGGCCTTCTGGAAGCAGACCAGTAAGTCACTACTCTAGGATGCCTTGAGGCATCCCTCCCACCTACCTGGTCAAAGTTGTGGTCACATACTTGCCCTCCATAATGGTGGCCCGGTGGCGGTGGCCATTTTTTTTTCAAATTTGTTAAAGTTGTTGAGTGGGTGCCTCAAGTTGGAGGCGCCCTTTCTCTCACTCCCTTACCTGTTATGGCAGGCTGCAGCTCCGATGGCCTTTTAGCCCTCCAGCTTTGAGAGTTGCCTTAATTGGATGGCAAGCAACCCATTGGTTACTAATGGGCCAATTCAGGCAAAACCAAGATAATTGAAGCCAGGAGCAGGAGGCAGTCTCATTAAAAAAATTTATATTTCATAATAAATTCATTTTCAGCTGTATTAATAAAGCTGCACAAGGTTACCATTTTAAATAATGAATATTTTTCACCACAAGGAAGAAGCATTAAAAATTACGTTCTTTTACAATGATTAATTGCACTGGTTCACGGAAGATTTTACCTTTGTGATCATCCTAATTTTTGTTTGATGGAAACTTGAACTAGAACACATTCAGTGCAATTTCAGGCCCAATTTGCGGAAATCTTTCCATCCCGTCCAAAGAGGAAATGAATTGATTTTAGGACGACAAATAATTTCCCAAAGAAATATAAATGGAAAGCATAATCTGGAATTAATTTGCTCGGTTCAAGAGGGTAGCAAAGTGGTTCATTGGCAAAGCAAACACAAAACAGTTGGTGTTGTATCCTTTTGTCAATCTGCAATAATTTCTCTAGTGCTGACAAGAAGATCAATTAATTACAACTACATGATTATAATGTGCAGGGGAAAGAACATAAAGGAGCTAGCACATGGGCGTAATATTTCAACACCCTTGCACAGATCATCCAGATCAACAGAAAGAATGTTTCTCCAATGTTTCTTTCTGAAAGCATCTTTCATGAAGATTATGAGCTGTATTCTCCGCTGTGCACCACTGGTAGCGGAGTTCCCGATGCAGCAGAGAATCCAGCATTGGGGGAAAAACACGATCGGCCCTTTTCTGATGCTCCAGGCGCCCACTGGCATCGGGATTGAGGTTTGTGCCCTGCGCCAGCTGGAGGATGCAAATGGGTCATTAAGACACTTTTTTATATTCTGCCATGAGATGTATGCATTTCTAGTTGGGTCAGCATTTGTTGTCCATCCCAAATTGCCATTGAACTGAGTGACTTGCTGGGCCATTCCAGAGGCAGTTGAGAGTCAATCATATTGCTGTGGAGTCACGTGTAAGTCAGACCAGGTGAGGACAACAGATTTTCTTTGCTAAAGGACATTAGTGAACCAGATGGATTTTCACTACTATCGGTGATAGTTTCATGGTCACCATTACTGAGACTAGCTTTCAATTCCAGATTTTATGAATTGAATTTAAATTCCATCAGCTGCCATTGTGGGATATGAACCCTTGTCCCCAGCACATTGCCCTGAGCCTCTGGATTATTAGTCCAGTGACATTACCACTATACCATCATCTTCCCTTGCACACTATTATCGGGTCAGACAGCATATTCTCCGGGCCTGTGTGACTCGCCGATCCTTTGAGCCGGGAATCACATGGGTGAAAATTGGTGCTGGTCCTAACAAGTGTGTACCTGACGCAATGGGCCTCGTGGCGGGCCAAAGGGTTTCCCCCAAAGTCCATCGGAGGGCTACCCCCCCAACCCACAATGCAAGACCTGCTCACTAGACCCTCTGCCCCACAGTTCCCCACCAGAGACCCCCTAATTAAAGAGACCCCCCACCCAGAGACCCCCCAAATAAAGAGACCCCCACAAGAGAGATCCCAGTCTAGAAGCCCCCCAGAAAAGAGACCCATGTCCAGAAGCCCTGGTGAAGAGGTACCCCTGCCAGGAAGCCCCCCAGAAGTGAGCCCCTTGTCTGGAAGCTGCAGAGCAGCCCAGACTGAGGCAGTGAAAAAAATCACTGCTTTAAAACTCACCTGGGCAACATATCTCCTGGCTCAGGTGGCGGAAGCAGCACCTGCCAATTCCTGGAAATAGAAAACCAGTCAGTTGGGGGTAAACCCTCTCAGATCTTTGATCTGCAAGCTAATCATTCATTTCTCTTTGATACTGAGATTACTAGTCTATGATTGACTGATTCTATGCACACCCAGCTGTCAGCGTTGTTCCACCCATCTGCCTTGACGGTTGAGTAACTTTGAAGTGGTCAGCTGTGAAAGTAAGCACAATGTTTATGAACATCAAGCTTTGATTGACATATCCTGGACCACTTCAAACAGAGTTAAGTGTTTTCCATTCATCTCCCTTCAGGGTTCAGAGACTTTGAAGTGATCAGCTGTGAAACTAAAGTAAGCAATAACCTGTTCACTGCTCAGGTTGTGTTCTGCCAAGGTCACTCAGCTCCTGACCTGATTGGTTCAAACTGGGACAAAAGAGGTGATGTGGGAGTGACTTCCCTTGACATCAAGACAGCATTTGACTGAGTGTGACATCAAGGAGCCTGAGCAAGACAGGAGTCAATGAGAATAAAGGTAAAAATCCTTTACTGGTTGGAGTCATACCTGGCACAAAGGAAGATGGTTTGGTGGCAACGTAGCTTCAGGACATCACTGCAGGAGTTCCTCAGCGTTCCTAATCTTCAACAGCTTCCTCAAAGACCTGCCTTCCATCATAAGGTGAGAAGTGGAAATATTCACTAATGACTGCACAATGTCAGCACTATTCATGACTCCTCATTTACTGAAGCTGTCCATGTCAAAAGGCAACAAGACCTGGACAATATCCAGACTTGGGCTGACAAGTAACATTCATGCCACACAAGTACCAGGCAATGACCATCGCCAACAGAGAGATTATCCAATCATCACCCCTTGGAATTCAATGGCATTACCATCATTAAATCTCCGACTATCAACATCCCAGGGGTTACCATTTACCAGAAATTGAACTGGGACGAGCCATATAAATACTGTAGCTACAAGAGTTAGTCAGAGGCTAGTAATCCTATGATCAGTAACTTGCCTCCTGAGTTGCCAAAGCCTGTCCACCTTCTATAAGTCACAAGTCAGGAGCGTGATGGAACAATCTCCACTTGTCTGGATGAGTGCAGCTCAACAATACTGAAGGAGCTAGATACCATTCAGGACAATGCAACTCGCTTGATTGGCGGCCCTTCGACAAACATTCTCTTCTTCCACCACCGTCAAACATCAGCATCAATGTGTACCATCCACAAGATGAACTGCAGCAACCCAACAAGGCTTCTTCCAAACCAATGACCGCTACATCTAGAAGGACAAGAGCAGCAGATACATGGGAACCCCACACACATTGAAGTTCCCATCCAGGTCACTCAGCATCCTAACTTGGAAATATATCATCATTTTGTCAGTGTCACTGGATAGAAATCCTGGTACGCCCTCCCGACCAGCATTGTGGGTGTACCTATACCACACGGACTGTAGCAGTTCAAGAATGCAGCTCATCACCACCTTTTCAAGGGACATTTGGGATGGTCAATAAATGCTGGGCTAGTTAGTGATGTCCATATTCTGTGGACCCTGCTGCATACTCGCCTTAAGAAATCAATTTCTGCTTTAAAATAGTCCATGGCACAGACAGAAATTCTGCTCTCTCGGTGGTTGTGCTGTCTATCAACACAGTCATGTTTAGGCATTGGGATCTTCTGTCCAAGTGACTAAGCAGCTTGAACAATAGTCTTGTCCACCGGCCACCCAAAAACCTGCCCAGACGGAAATTCTAGAACATGGACTTTCAAACATTCAAACAGACAAATGGCAAATGACCAGCTGCTCAATTGGTCTCATCCTAAACAATCTTAAATCAACAAAGTACTTTGACTCCATGGATGGAGTTTTCCCATACTTTTTCAGCGTGATTGAAGTCTAGTGTATAGCTCTCCAGCTGCCCCCCCAACAAATGTAACATGAATCATGTCCCCAGAGCGTCTGCTCTGGCACTGAACCCTGAGGGAGGGTGGAAATGCCATGTTGGCACTGCCAACCTGTGCCATATCCCTCTCCCCCCATGGGTTTTTGTGACCCGGTGGGAAGGGGGGAAGGATCTTGTTGACAGTTTCCTGCTTTTCCAAACTTGTTGTAGTGTCAACGATGTGCATCAGTGAGGGGGGGGGGATCATGTTGCGGGAAGGCTCGGAATTAGACTAAAATGTATGTAAATCTATTAAAATGAGGTTATCCATTCTCCCCATGTATGCATGGGTGTCATACAGATGTACAGGGTAGATGGATTGGCTACGATAAGTTGTCTCTTAATTGGAAATTAAAAGAATTGGGTACATTCAATTTGTAGAAAAAAAATTAGGTTCTTGCCCTTTGTAGGTATGAAACTAGTTACTCCACCGGTGTGGAAAATTGGGAAATGAGATCTTGCCAGCGAGAATCTCTTTTCCTGGTTATCGCAAGATTTTGTGCCCGCATCGCCATCCTTGCTGACAGCAAATGTGGATGCATAATCACTCCCCATGTTTGTTCAGCCTGGTAGTTATTTCATCTCTTTAGCGAGGCAGCAAAACAAATGAAAAACAGTGAGTAGAAAACTGATAAGTTCTTCTTGAATTCCCGCAGGAAATTAGAAACATGTTCCAAAGAATCACAGTGGACACGAGGTAGAAATCTTAGTGTCATCTGGTCTTTATATTACAACTGTAAACTAAAATATGATGCAAAGTGAGTCAGAAATTTGTATGAATTTTTTTCTCAGCGGTAGTCGCTGCAAATTAGTGCAGCTATAAATTACATTAATAGGAGGATTATTCATGAATATAGGGCAGGATTCTCCTTTTGGGAGACGTTTTTTTCCTGCTGGAGCTGAATTCCCAAGGGAATCTCTCTGTCAGGCCGCCATTTTGAGTGGGCGGTCCGATAGCGAGGTCCAGGTACGTAAGTGCCGCTTGATCATGTGTTGATAACCCCTTCCATCACTTTATTGATGGTCGAGAGTGGACTGATTTGGGATGGTAATTGGCTGGGTTGGATTTGTCCTGGTATTTTGTGCAGAGGTACTTAACTAAGCAAATTTCCACATTGCTGGGTAGATGTCAGTGTTGGAGCTCTACTGGAACAGCTTGGCTAGGGGCGTGGCAAGTTCTGGTGCACATGTATTCATTGCCGGAATATTGTCAGCGGCCATAAACTTTACAGTATCCAGTGCCTTCAGCTGTTTATTGATATCACGTGGAATGAATCAAATTGGTTAAGTACTGGCATTTGTGATACTGGGGACCTCTGGAAGAGGCCGAGATGCATTGTTCACTCGGCACTTCTGGCTGAAGATTGTTGCAAATACTTCTTTTGCAAAGATGCACTCGGCTTCCCCATCATTGAGCATGGTGATATTTGTGGAATCTTCTCCTCCAGTGAGTTGTTTAATTGTCTACCACCATTCACGGCTGGATGTGGCAGGTGTGCAAAGCTTCGATTTGATCCGGGAGTTGTGGAATTGCATAGCCCTGTCTATTATTTGCTGCTCATGCTGATTGGCATGCAAGGTGTCCTTGTTGTAGCTTCACCAAGTTGACCCTCATATTTAGATTGTCCGGTGTTGCTGCTGGCATGCCTTCCTGCACTCTTCAGTGAACCAGGGTTGATCCACTGGCTTGACTGTAATGGTGCAGTGGGGTTATGTCAGACCATGAGGTTACAGATTGTGGTTCGGTACAATTTTGCTGCTGTTGATGGCCTTCAATGCCTCATGGATGCCCAGTCTTGAGTTGCCAGATCTATTTGATCTCTACCTCATTTATCATGGTAGTAGTGCCACATAACATGATGGAGGGTATTCTCAACTTAAAGACTGGATTTTGTCCCAACAAGAACTGTGTGGTGGTTACTCCTACCGATACTGTCATGGACAGAGGCATCTGTGGCAGGCAGGTTGGTGAGGATGAGGTAAAGTATGTTTTTCCCTCTTGTTGGTTGCCTCACCAGCTGCTGCAGGCCCAGCATTGCAGCTATGTCCACTAGGCCAGCTCAGTTTGTGGTAGTGCTACCATGCATTCTTTGTGATGGACATTAAGGCCGCACCCCCCCCTCCCCCGGCAACCCCCCCCCCCCCCCACCCGACATATTGTATATTCTGCACCCTTGCCACCCTCAGTTCTTTCTCCAAGAGTTGTTCAGCGTGGAGGAGTACTGATTCATCAGCTGAGGGGGGAACTCAGCAGAATGTTTCCTTGTCCATATTTGACTTTGTGAGGTTCAGAGTCGATGTTTAGGACTCCCAGAGCAACTCTCTCCCAACCATATATCACTGTTCTGCCACCTATGCTGGGTCTGTCCTGTCGGTGGGATGCTGATAGTGGTATCTGTAAGGCAAGAGGCTCTAGAGGTTGCTGAGCATAAACAGCCATAGGGTCGCCGCGCGTCCGGGAGCAAAAGCCAGCGCGTTTTTATATGCAACGTCCATGGACCCTGCCAGGACCCGTGCCTCAGTGAGTCCCAGAGTGTCCATTTCTAGGAGCCTTCGGCGGATATCGGGGGAGGTCATACCTGCCACGAAAGCATCCCTGATCAAAAGTTCCATGTGCTCGCTCCCCGAAGCTGACAGGCAGCCACAGTTTCGGCCCAGCACCAGCAGCGCCCGGTAGACGTCTTCCAACGTTTCCTAGGGGCTTTGCCTCCTAGTCGCCAGCAGGTGACGAGCGTAGACCTGGTTCTCAGGGAGGATATAATGTCCTTCTAGCAGCTCGATCGCGGCAGCATAATTCTCCGCCTCCTCGATAAGAGGGTAGATCCTAGGGCTGACCCGTGAGCGTAGGAGATGCATCTTTTGTCCTTCCATGGGGGTGTCGGCGGCCGTGTCGAGGTAGCCCTTAAAGCATGCCAGCCAATAGCAGTAGAGCTATCCGCGTGGGGGCTGAGCTGAAGGCACTCCGGTTTGATACGGAGATCCATCCTTCCAACTAAAGTTGCAGCAGGTTAAATTGATACGCAATCAATTACTCTCAAGACGAAGTGATTCATAACTGAAGGCTTTAATCTGCTAGAACTCTTCCCCAGCAGCTTCGATATAGAAAGTGAAGGCTGCTGGGATGGCACCGGTTCTTATACTCCGCCTCTCAGGGTGGAGCTACGTACATCAGCCAATGGTAGACTCCTGGGTCTAACCAATGGTCATCCACCTCTCAGGTACCGCAATACCTGGTATTACCACAGTACTAAAGTGCTATATGAAACCAAATTTGTCTGAACTCATACTAAGCTAGCAATGGCATGAGGAGACGATCAGTATCTGAAGGATTCTGCAGAGCAGATGAATTTGATTATTTGGTTCTGATTTACTTCAGTGAGAGCTAAAGGTTAAGTGGTTTTAAATCTGGTTTCAGTTCAATGAGCTGTGGAAACCAATCAGTTAACTCAAATGCCATTATTTGTTCATGTTGGTTTTGGACATTCATAGGGCACTTGCTTCAGTCATACATCTTCACCAAAAGTGCATCAGTCAGCCATCTCCTCAGATTTAGTCTAAAATGAAGCTGAGGCAAATAAGTTATTTCTTTGAAAATATTTTTATTTGACTTTTAACAAATTAACATTTTGAATATACAGCACAACAAAGTAAAACAACCAAACAAAAAAAAACAAATACCTCCCCCCCATCCTTCAACACACCAGTAACACAAAGCAAACGCCTCCCCGTCCCCACCGCGCACCCCTCCCACCCCCTGCAGCTGATGGTAACCAGCTCTTCAAAATGTAACATAAACAGACCCATCTCTTATGGAACCCCTCAGTCACCCCCCTCAAAATGAACTCAACCTTCTTCAAGTACAGGAACTCCATCAAGTCCCCCAGCCATACTGAGGCACAAGCTGAAAGATTGACCTCCACCCCACCAGAACCCACCTGCAAGCAATCAGCGAGACAAAGGCTTTGGCGGGTGTGCTCTGTGTACCACCTTTAGTTGTATCAACCTCAGCCTCTCACACGAGGTTGAGGCAATCACCCTTCGCAGCACCTCACACCATAACCCCTCCTCCAGCACCATCCCCAGCTCCTTCTCCCACTTGGCCTTAACCCTCTCCAACAATACCATATCCTCCTCCGAAATGAGGCAAAGAAGTTAAGCGTGATGATGAAATTTGCTGCACACAACCAGAGAAGTCGGCTGGCAGGTCATCATTTCCTGCTGCAAAAATGTTTCACTTATCTCTCAGAGAAAAATATGCACAGTTTTCTTTGAATGCTCCGATTAAATCGCAAATCATTTTCTGCCAAATTCCTGACAAAAGATAGGTTACAAGTGACTGCCCATATGTTTGGTCTTCTAATTTCTGACTTGAACCTGCATTACCTCTACTGATGTCATCAAACCACAACTTAAGGCAAACAAGGTTGATACATTTGAAGGAAATATAGATAGCCAAAGAGGGAGAAAGATGTGGTACGGTATGATGATGGGCTTAGATGAAGAAGAAGGAGGTTTATGTGGAGCATAAACACAGTATGGAGCTGTTGGGCTGAATGGCCTATTTCTGACTATAAATTCTTGGTCATATTTGACAATTTAATGAGCTCAATGCCTGCTTTAGGTCACAATCCAGGTTGCAATCATGAAGACCCATCAAAAGGTGATGACCAAAGCACCAATCAGAATGTGAAGTTAACTCTTCACCATGATATTCGAAACATTCACATATCAGCCCACCAGCCTCTTCTTGATCATCGACGAGGCGTTGGAAGGTGTTGTCAACAGTGTGATCAGGTGGCACTTCAGAAATCATCTGCTCACCGAAGCTCAGTTTGGGTGCTGCCAGGAACACTTGGTTCCTGACATTATTACACCCTTGGTCCAAACCTGAACAAAAGAACTGAACTCAAGAGCAAAAGTGAAAGTGACTGCCCTTGACATCAAGGTAGCATTTGACCAAATGTGGAATCAAGCAACCCTTACAAAATTTAAGTCAGTGGGAATCAAGGAGTTATACCTAGAGTATTACTAAGGTGGCTGATGGAGGCCAATTAACCTATTCCCAGGAAATGCTACAGGAGTTCCTCAGGGTAATGTCCTTGACCTATCCAGCCTCAACTGCTTCATCAATAACCTTACATCCATCATAATGTCAGAAGTGGGGTTGTTGACTGATGATTGCACACTGTTCAGTATTATTCACAAGTTATCAGATACTGATGCAGTCCATGTCCAAATGAAGCAAGTCTTGAACAACATTCAGGCTTGGGCTGATAACTGGCAAATAACACTTGTGCCACACAAGTGTCAGGCATTAACCATCTCCAACAAGAGAGAATCTAACCATTTCTCTTTGAATTTTAATGGCATTACCATCGCTGAAATCCCCACTATCAAAGTTCTGGGGGTTACCATTGGCCAGAAGCTGAAATTGACCAGCCCGATAAATACTGTGGCTACAAGAACAGATCAAAGACTGGGAGTTCAGATGCATGTAACACACTGACTCCCAAAGCCTGTCCATGATCTACAAGGCAAAATTCAGCACTGTGATGTAATTCTCACCACTTGCTTGGATGAGCGCAGCTCCAATAACTCTCAAAACATTCAACACCGTCCTGGACAAAGCAGGCATGAACCAAGTTTGACATTCACTTCCTCTGCCGACGACACAGAGAGGCAGCTGTGTGTACCACACATAGGATACACTGCAGCAACTCACCGAGCAGCATGGTAGCACAGTGGATAGCATTGTGGCTTCACAGTGCCAGGGTCCCAGGTTCGATTCCCCGTTGGGTCACTGTCTGTGCGGAGTATGCACGTTCTCCCCGTGTCTGCGTGGGTTTCCTCCGGGTGCTCCGGTTTCCTCCCACAGTCCAAAGACATGCAGGTTAGGTGGTTTGGCAATGCTAAATTGCCCTTCGTATCCAAAGCGTTTTGGAGGGGTTATTGGGTTATGGGTATAGGGTGGAAGTAAGTGGGTCGGTGCAGACTCGATGGGCCGAATGGCCTCCTTCTGCACTGTATGTTCTACATATATATGTAAGACTCTTCGTTAGCACTTTCCAAACCCGTGACCTCTACCACCCAGAAGGATAAGGGCAGCAGACATATGGGGAAACCCCCACCAGCAGGCCACACATTATTCTGAAGTGGGACTATATTGCCATGTCTTTGCTGGGTAAAAATACTGGAACTCCCTCCCTAATAGTACAATGGGTGTCCCTGCACAAGATAGACTTCAGTGGTTCAATAATGTTCAAATCACCCAGGGCAAAAAATGCTGCCATAGCCAGTGATGCCCACATTCAACGCAAGGATAAAAATAAAAGGAGGATAGCTAGAGGGCTCTATTACCAATGGTATTTAATCAGACAAAACTAATTTTGATCCTCAGTTCACAAAATCCTGACCACAGTTATAACTTTTGTCTCCAAAGCTCATGTCCCTACAATCTATTTGAAACCTGTTCGGTGTCAAATAAAAATGTTACAAGATTGGTGATAGTTGTGGGAACAGGCTCCCTAAAGTGCCTAAAGGTTCTTTCGATATTGTGAGTTAAATTAGAAAATGTGAAAAATTGAGTTTTTGTTTCACCTTTTGAACGCCATGTTGGGAAAATATTTTTAGCTAACGCAAATAAAGCTAAACCAGGTTTCTGGTCACTTTACTTCCCAGGGTAATTTGTCAATAAAACTCATTTATCTAAGGCTAATCTAAAGATCAAAACAAATTAAAGCCATAAAACATTTAAGTTAATTGCACCAGGAATATCTGTGTTCATACAATAGATATTTCTTACTGGTGTGAGACTGTGTGAAGACAGAGGTGGAACATCTAAAGGGCAATTGGGTGTGCTCTCTCCCCATCTATGCTAAAATAAATTGAGAAATGCATGATCAGGAAGACAGGGCAATGCAATTTATAAAAATTGTACACGCAAAGTTTGTGTTGCTGTGAGGAAAGCCATAGCCAGTAATGCAAGTTGACAATAAGCTGGCATAGGGGCTAAAATTACGCCCCTAAAATGGGTGAGGGACATACGTTGACATGGAGGATATGGGGCCCATGAGGAATGGGTGGGGGGGGGGCATCAGAGTACATGGGGAGTATGTCGAGCGAGGGGATGTGAGTGGTGAGGGATGGAGGGCTGTTTTGCGTTTTTCTGATTTTATTAATTCAACTTCAACATGAGTCAGGGCTTCCACCTAGCCTGCCTCCGTGCCCAGCATGCTTTGCAATCATTCCGGGTCACCTGGCACAACTCCGAGGACACCCCACCAATCCAGAACAAAAATCTGGCCTCTGGGTCTCTTTCACTCGGGTTGGGCTTGTAGGGCTGGGAAAATATCCCGACTCTGCGCTCCTGACCCAGGAGTGAAAATTCTGACCTTAGTACCTACGTCCCAGGGTGGAAAGGAGCGTGTTTTTTAACCAAAGCATTCTAGAAAGCAAGATTACATGAATTCTAAACATTGCTAATTGCACAACAGTACTCAGCTATTTGATAGACTGGCTGTTCAAAGATGTTAACTTGTCAGCTATCTAAAGAATTATTCTTACAGTAATCTCACCAATTTATAACCTATTTGCCACTATAGTTAAAAGCTCAGCATCCATTACTGCTGAGTTACAATGATACATTGAATTTCCCATGCAACCTTTGCTTCTTGTTTTGATATGTAACTGTTCATTTGTTGCCCAATTGCCAAACTCTGATTACACTTAATATGGCTATTAAACATTTTTGTGCTCAACACCAATAAATACTGTTTAGCAGATAACCTATGGTCTGACGTCTTTATGCTCACTCAATGAGCATGTCCTAGAAAGGGTTAGGATAAACATAAATATTGACTCAGGAATTGTTCAACTCTATATCCAAATGGGGGGTAAAACCACCAGCTCCTTGGTAAAGATGCTCCCAGTTTCTTTACATATATCTCTTGGCAAAACTACTCTTTGATCAATCCTTCGGCCATCATAACTCCCTCTTGTGGCTTGGCGTACATTTTATTTTCTGATTTACACCCCTTGGAAAGTTTTACTCTCTTCAAGATGCTGTGTAAATAAAAGTGGTTGCTGTTGTCAATTTGTCGGGGAAACAAAACCTAGATTTTTTGCATCGCAGATATCGCAGGTTAATCGCAGTCATTTCTAATGGTCAACAAATGAGTGAAACTAGGTAGCACAAGAATGTACAGGAAATATACATTCCTATCCAATGCTTTACCGGGCAGCACGGTAGCATAGTTGTTAGCACGATTTCCTCCCACTGTCCAAAGATGTGCAGGTTAGGTGGATTGGCCATGCGAAATTGCCCTTAGTGTCCAAAACATGTTAAGTGAGGGTTACTGGGTTACGGGGATAGGGTAGATATGTGGGCTTCAGTATGGTGCTCTTTGTAAGGGCCGGTTCAGACTCGATGGCCGAATGGCCTCCTTCTGCACTGTAAATTCTATGATTTCTATGATTTATCTTGGATTGCACTTTTGCTAAGTAAAAGTACATCATGAATTTTTAAGTATTCAACAAGAGGTGAGACAACTAATTAATAATGTGAGGGTGGTATAGGTGTTTTACATGGTAATCAAAAAAATAATTTGACATATTTTCAGAAAATACAGGGATGTTGAAAAAATATAAAAACATATTTTTCTAAATGTATTGTTTTCATGGGCAGCCAGCACTTTGAGTATAATCCTGTAGCAGCCAGTGACTCCGACAATACAACATCACAAAACCAACTATGGCAGGAGTTGGCCACCTCCTATCAGGCTAGGCCTCAACACTGATGTCTTCACAGGGTTAACATCAGAAGCATACAACAAAACAGTTTCCAAGTTTGTCTAAGGACCTATTTCTGACTTACCCCAAACTGATGATCATCATTAGAACATGAACAAAAGCCAAATAAGAGTGATTTTCACAAAAGAGAATTCAATGCTGCAAGAACCAGAACATCTTGAATCTCCTATTTGTCATATTTATTTACAAGGAACCAATCTAAACATATTTACTGTGTCTTCCTCAGACATTCCTTGCAATTATATTGCACATTCCTTGTCCATAACTGTTACTTCCTGTTGTCTAGACTTTTATTACAATATTATGTTCAAAGTTTCTATCATAACTGTGATGTTGATATTTTCCATTCAGTTTTATTCACTTAGCTGTGAAAATGTAGAGCTGGATTTTCAGTCATGGATCAGCTACTAGACATGGGAGCTAGTTCTGGTCCTGACCCTGAAGATGCATGGTCATGGGATTTTCAAATCCTCAGTGGGGTCACCATTCAATCAGGGACAGCTGATGGACTCTCAAGTCCGCTGGCCATTAGGAGTCCCACCAGAGCTCAGTGATTAAAAAGGTGGAGTTTGGCGAAGTGAAAATGCAGACATCGAGGGTGAAGAGCAGGTAAGTTTATTTTTATGCTTCAAGCTGCCTGGTCATGATTTGAGGGGAAAACCCCTTTCTCCCACTAGGGGAAGACAAACATTATGGATCTGGGCTGGGGGGGACCCTTGCATGATCCATGGCTCGAACATCCATCTGACCACCCTCCTGCTCTGAACCCACCACAAAGGGACGGCATGGCGGCACAGTGGTTAGCACTGCTGCCTCCCAGCACCAAGAACCCAGGTTCAATTCTGGCCTTGGGGGTCTGAATGGAGTTTACATGTTCTCCATGTGTCTGTGTGGGTTTCCTCCAGTTTCCCCTCACAGTCTAAATATATGCCGGTTAGGTGGATTGGCCATGCTAAATTGCCCCTTAGTGTCCAGGGGTGTGCAGGTCAGGTTGCGGTGTTTGGCGGACAGGGCAGGGTGGATGGGGGAGTGGAAATGGGTAGGGGGCTCTTTCAGAGGCTTGATCGGCCGAATGACCTCCTTCTGCACTGCAGGGATTCTATGGAAGGCCAGATGTCCAGTTTGGCTCTGCCAGGTTGGCACTGCCAATACCAATCGGGCATATTATCCTGTGTTGCATGTCGCTATAAATCCCCTCTCCACCCCCCCGGGCCGGTGAATCCTCACGAACGAGCCACGCCGCCCCGACACGATTCTCCACAGAGCGGAGAATCGGCACCATTGGCGCCGGCGTGGTTGGCGCGGCGCAGGTCGCAGGCCGTTCTACGGTGCCGGCCCGCCGATTCTCCAGCCCGGATGGGCCGAGCAACCGTAAGAAAAGAGCAGAGTCCCCCCGGCGCCGTTCTAACCCGCTCTGGGCTGGCAGGACCGCAGCGGGAAGGGTCGGGTGGCGGCCTGTGGGGGAGGAGGGGGGGTCCGACCCCGGGGGTGAGGGGGGTCCTCCAAAGTGGCCTGGACCGCGATCGCGGCCCGGCCTCTTTGGCTGGGGGCCTCCTTTCCTACGCACCGGCCCCTGTAGCTCTGCGCCATGTTGCGTCGGGGCTGGCGCATTGAAGGAGGCCTCTGCGCATGCGTGCGTTGGCGCCTCACCACTGCACATGTTCTCGTTGGCACCGGCGCAACTGCGCATGTGCGGATCCCGCAGCGCACAGTTAGCGCCGGGATCGGCAGGTGGAGCGGCGTGAACCGCTCCAGCGCCGTGCTGGCTTCCGGTAGAGGCCAGAATTAGTCCTGGGAGCAGCCCGTTCACACTGTCGTAAAATGCGACGGCGTTTATGATGGCATGGACACTTTGCCGCGGGATGGGAGAATCCCGCCCGCGATGTCCGATTATACCCGCGATTCCCGGTTCCCGTGGGATTTTCCATCCTCATCGCGATCCCACGCACAGTTAGTGAATGCTCAAAATCATCCCTGCTGAGTTTTTCCAGCATTTTCTTTGTTATTTCAGATTTCTTGCACTACAGAATTTCATTTTTATTTTATTTGTGTAATCCTTCCTCATAATTTAAGCCTTGGAGTTCTGTTATAATTCTGGGAGAACTACGTTCCATTCCCAATACGTTCCAGGCCAAAGATCGTGGGGGTGACTCTCCGAGCCCCGCACCAGGCCGGAGAATCGCCGCAACCGCGCCACGACGCCCCGACGCCGGCGCACGATTCCTCACGGAGCGGAGAATTGGCGCAATTTGCGCCGCCGCGTTTGGCACGGCGCCGGCCGCGGGCCTCTGGAATCGGCGGGGCCACTGATCCTCCTGCCTGGATGGGCCGAGTGGCCGCGCGGATACAACAGAGTCCTGCTGGCGCCGTTCACCCCTGGTCGCTGCCGGCAGGAACTTTGCACGAACAGTCGGGGGGGGGGGGGGGGGGGGGAGGGGGGGGGGCCTGTGGGAGGGGGGCTCCTTCAGCGGGGGGGGGCCTCCAATGGGGTCTGGTCCGTGATCGGGGCCACCAATCAGCAGGCCGACCTCTCCCCCCCGGGCCTGCTTCCATGTGCGGCTGGCCCCTGAACACCGACGCCATGTTGAGTCGGGGCCGGCGCGCTAAAGAAGACCCCCGCGCATGCGCAGATTGGCGCGGCCCAACTGCGCATGCATGGGTTGGCGTGGCGCGCGCCGGGAAAGGAGGCTGGAGTGGCGAGCTGGCCCCCTGTGGTGGACAGAATAGGTTGTGCCCGGGCCCGGTTCGCGCCGTCGTGAAACGCAACGGCGTTCACGATGGCGCGAACACTTGGGCTCCATTTGGGAGAATCGCCCCCCCCTGCCTCAGGTATAGCATCTGGAACACCTCACAGTACTTTAGCTGTTTTGTTCATTCATTTAGTCTATCAATATCTATTTCTCATTTTGTGCTTTCATTTACATTTCCTGCAATGCTGCCTATCTTTGCGTCATCAGAAAATGTGGAGTTGTGGATTTCTAGTTTATCATCTAAGTTGTTAATAAACACAGTCAATAGTTGAGGTATCAACACAAATCTTGTGGGACATCAAAGTCACATTCTGCCAATTAGAGTACCTGGCATTATCCCTACTCATTAGTCTCCTGCCCCTCAGCCAACCTCTGAACCAGATCAGTAATGTGCATTGACTTCCATTAACTTTAACTTTAGCCAATGGTCTCTTGTTACTTTATCAATTTCCTCCTGGAAGATTCATCTAAATAGTATCCAAAGACACTCCCATATCCACTCACTGAGTCCCTTTTTCAGAATATTCAACAAGGTTCAACAAGTGTAACTTCATGCTGGGTCTCTGATCAGTGAAACATTTTCAAAGTGTTCAGTCAAACAATCCTTGATTTTTTTTTTTTTTAATGATTTTTATTAAAGTTTTCACAAAATATCAACAGCAAAATGTAAAAGGAACTCAATAGAATTAAATATAAAACAAAACAAAACACCTCAGTGCCCCCCTCCCCTATACATAAATAATATATTAACACCCGCCGAAACACATAGCAAACCTAGCAAATATATACACCCCCTCAGATTCCCCCAGTATAGACAAACAAAACTAAAATAGAACCCCCCCCCCCAGGGTTGCTGCTGCTGCTGACCATTGTCTACCGTTCTGCCAAGAAGTTCAAGAACGGTTGCCACCGCCTGAAGAACCCTTGCCCGATCCCCTTCACCCTCTCCAATTTAATAAACCCCGCCATATCGTTGATCCAGGATTCCACGCTTGGGGGCCTCGCATCATTCCACTGAAGAAGAATCCTTCGGCAGGCTACCAGGGACGTAAAGGCCAGAATACCGGCCTCTTTTGCCTCCTGCACGCCAGGCTCCTCTGCAACCCCAAATATTGCGAGCCCCCAGCCCGCTTTGACCCTGGATCCTACTACCCTCGACACCGTCCTCGCTACGCCCTTCCAAAATTCCTCCAGCGCTGGGCATGCCCAGAACATATGGGTGTGGTTTGCTGGGCTCCCTGAGCACCTAACACACCTGTCCTCACCCCCAAAAAAACGGCTCATCCTTGTCCCGGTCATGTGTGCCCTGTGCAGCACCTTAAACTATATGAGGCTGAGCCTCGCGCACAAAGAGGAAGAGTTCACCCTCCCTAGGACATCTGCCCACGTCCCCTCCTCGATCTCCTCCTCCAACTCCTCCTCCCACTTACCTTTCAACTCCACCACCGAGGCCTCCTCCTCCTCCTGCATCACCTGTTGCCGAGACCATGCATGGCGGCAGCAGTGGGAATTCCATCACTTGCCGCCTGGCAAACGCCCTTACCTGTAGATACTTGAAGGCGTTTCCCGGGGGGAGCCCGTACTTCTCCTCCAGCTCACCCAGGCTCGCGAACTTCCCATCCACAAACAGGTCCCCAGCCTTCTTATCCCTGCCCTGTGCCACCCCGAAAACCCTCCGTCTACTCTCCCTGGGACAAACCGGTGGTTCCCCCGTATCGGGGCCAAACCGAGGCCCTACTTCCCCCCTGTGCCGCCTCCATTGCTCCAAAAGTTTGAGGGCAGCCGGCACCACCGGGCCTGTGGTATAACTCATTGGAGGGAGTGGCAGCGGCACCGTGGCCAGCGCCTCCAGACTCTTACACTCACAATACGCCGTCTCCAGCCTCTTCCATGCCGCCCCTCCCCCTCCATCATCCACTTGCGCACCAACGCCGCATTGGCGGCCCAGTAGTACCCACAGAGGTTGGGCAGCGCCAGTCCCCCCCATCCCTACTCTGCTCCAGGAACACCCTTCTCACCCTCGGAGTCCCTCGCGCCCACACAAACCCCGTTATGCTCCTGTTGACCCGCCTAAAGAAGGCCTTCGGGATAAGAATGGGGAGGCACTGGAACAGGAACAAAAACCTTGGAGCACCATCATCTTGACTGACTGTACCCTACTCACCAGGGACAGCGGCAACGCGTTCCACCTCTTAAACTACTCCTCCATTTGCTCCACCAGCCTCGTGAAATTAACTCTATGCAGGGCCCCCCAGCTCCTGGCCACCTGGATCCCCAAATACCTAAAGCTCCTCTCTGCCCTTTTTAGTGGGAGCTCGCCAATCCCCCTCTCCTGGTCCCCTGGGTGAACCACAAACAACTCGCTCTTCCCCATGTTGAGCTTGTACCCTGAGAAATCCCCGAACTCCCTGAGGATCCTCATTACCTCCGGCATTCCCCCCACCGGGTCCGCCACATATCGCAGCAAGTTGTCCGCATAGAGCGACACCCTATGCTCCTCCCCACCCCGCACCAGCCCCCTCCAGTTCCTCGACTCCCTCAGTGCCATAGCCAGGGGTTCAATCGCCATCGCGAAGAGCAGGGGGGACAAGGGACACCCCTTCCTCGTCCCTCGATGCAACCAAAAGTATTCAGACCTCCTCTTGTTCGTGGCCACACTCGCCATCGGGACCTCGTACAACAGCCTAACCCACTTGACGAACCCCTCCCCAAACCCAAACCTCTTCAGCACCTCCCACAAGTACCCCCACTCTACCCTATCGAAGGCCTTCTCAGTGTCCATCGCCGCCACTATCTCCGCCTCCCCCTCCCTCGCTGGCATCATAATAACGTTCAGGAGCCTCTGCACATTCGCGTTCAACTGCCTCCCCTTCACGAACCCTGTCTGGTCTTCATGGATGACCTGTGGCACCCCATCCTCAATTCTCGTGGCTAAGACCTTCGCCAGCACCTTGGCATCTACATTTAATAATGAAATCGGCCTGCAATACCCACACTGCAGGGGATCCTTGTCCCACTTCAGGATCGAGGAGATCAGTGCCCGGGACATCGTCGGGGGCAAAGCCCCCCCCTCCCTTGCTTCATTGAAGGTCCTAACCAGCAACGGGCCTAACAGGTCCACATATTTTTTGTAAAATTCGACCGGGAAAAAGTCCGGCCCCGGTGCCTTCGCCTGCATTCCCTATCCCTTTGGCCAGCTCCTCCAACTCAATCGGGGCCCCTAATCCCGCCACCAGTCCCTCCTCCACCTTCAGGAACTTCGGTTGGTCCAGAAAGCAGCCCATCCCTCCCTCCTCCAGTGGGGGCTCGGACCGATACAGTTCCTCATAAAGGTCCCTGAAGAGCCCATTAATGCCAACCCGACTCCGCACCACACTGCCCCTCCTATCCTTAATTCTCCCTAGTCGCATCCCGCTTCCGAAGCTGATGCGCCAGCATCCGATTTGCCTTGTCCCCATATTCATAAATCACCCCCTGGGCCTTCCTCCACTGCGCCTCTGCCTTCCTGGTCGTCAACAGGTCGAATTTGTTCTGGAGGCTACGCCTCTCCCACAAAAGTCCCTCCTCCGGCACCTCCGCATAGCTCCTGTCTACCCTCACCATCTCCCCCACCAGCCTCTCCCTCTCCCTCTGCTCTCTCCTCTCCTTGTGGGCCCTAATGGAGATGAGCTCTCCCCTAACCACCGCCTTCAGCGCCTCCCAGACCATCCCCACTCGGACCCCCCCATTGTCGTTGGCCTCCAGGTATCTCTCTATGCTTCTTCGGACACGCTCGCTCACTTCCTTGTCCGCCAACTGCCCACCTCCAAGCGCTACAACGGGCGCTGGTCCCTCTCCTCCGCCAGCTCGAGGTCTACCCAATGCGGGGCGTGATCCGAAATGGCTATCGCCGAGCACTCGGTATCCTCTACTCTCGCAGTCAGCGCCCTGCTCATGACAAAAAAGTCGATCCGGGAATCGGCCTCATGAAAGTGTGAGAAGAATGAAAATTCCCTAGCCCCCGGCCTTGCAAATCTCCAAGGGTCCACCCCTCCCATCTGGTCCATAAACCCCCTCAGCACTTTAGCCGCTGCCGGCCTCCTACCCGTCCTAGACCTGGAGCGATCCAGTGCCAGATCCAACACCGTGTTAAAGTCTACCCCCCCATTATCAGGCCCCCCACTTCCAAGTCCGGAATCCAACCCAACATGCGCCGCATAAAACCCGCATTGTCCCAGTTCGGGGCGTACATGTTGACCAGCACCACCCTTTCCCCTTGCAGCCTACCACTTCCCATTACGTACCTGCCGCCATTGTCTGTCACATTGCTCAATGCCTCGAACGACACCCTCTTTCCCACCAAGATCGCCACCCCCCCGATTTTTGGCATCCTGCACCGAATGAAACACCTGGCCTACCCACCTCTTCCTCAATCTTACCTGGTCTGCCACCTTCAGGTGTGTCTCCTGGAGCATGACCACATCCGCCTTCAGGCCCTTCAGGTGTGCGAACACCCGGGCCCACTAAACCGGCCCGTTCAGCCCCCTTACGTTCCAGGTTATCAGCCGGATCAGGGGGCTACCCGCCCCCCTCCCCCTTCCATCCCAAGCGCGGGAAAAAACCCGCGCTTCCCCGCGCCCTCCAGCCTTCAGCAATGGAAAAAGCCCGCACTTTCCACCTGCCTGGCCCCGCCTCCTCTGTCGCAGCTCCTTTTACAGGCCCAGTCCCCTCACCCCCGACTCGGGCCTCACCCTCCTCCGCGGGGCCCCATCACCCCTACCGGCCATCCACCCCCTACTCTGTTTACTTGCCCCCCTCCAAGAACCCACCCGACAGACCCAACCCAAACGGTGCCCAACCCACCCTAACCACCCACACCGAACCAAAATTAAATAAGAACAAAGAACCCCCCCTCAAAACATAACACAACAACAACAATCCCCGACCATCCCCACGTCCGACCCCCCCATCACGACCCTCAGTTTGTGTCCAGCTTCTCGGCCTGACCAAAGGCCCACGCCTCCTCCGGGGACTCAAAATAATGGTGCCGGTCCTTGTAGGTGACCCACAGACGCGCCGGCTGCTGCATGCCAAACGTCACCCCCTCTCTGTGCAGCACCGCCTTCGCCCAGTTGTACACGGCCCTATTCTTCGCCACCCATGCACTCCCGATCAGCGAACCGATGAAACCGCACCAATACCGCCAGCGGCGGCTCGTTAGCCTTGGGCCTCCTCGCCAGCACTCTATGGGCCCCTTCCAGCTCCAGGCGCCCCTGGAAGGACCCCGCTCCCATCAGCAAGTTTAACATGGTGACCACATTGGCCCCCACGTCTGACCCCTCCAGCCCTTCCAGGAGGCCCAGAATCCGCAGATTCTTCCGCCTCGACCGATTCTCCATCTCCTCGAACTGTTCCTGCCATTTCTTGTTGAGCGCCTCGTGCGCCTCCACCTTTACCGCTAGGCCCAAGATCTCATCCTTGTTATCTGAGATCTTTTGCTGGACCTCGCGGATCGCCATCCCCTGGGCCGTCTGGGTCTCCAGCAGCTTATCAATAGAAGCCTTCACCGGCTTCAGCAGGTCCACTTTGAGCTCCCTGATGCAACGCTGGATAACCTCCTGCTGCTCCTGTGCCCACTGCATCCACCCTGCTGGGTCCCCGCCCGCCGCCGTCTTGCTCTTCTTCCCTCGCACTTTCTTTGGCTTCACCAGCACTCTTTTAGTCGCCCCGCTCCTGGTCCAAGCCATACACTGTCGGGGGAATGTTGCAGTCTTCTTCCCACACCGGGAAATGTCAAAAAAATACCATTGGGGGCCCTGAAAAGAGCCCAAAAGTCCGTTCCAAGTGGGAGCTGCCGAACGTGCGACTTAGCTCTGCATAGCCGCAACCGGAAGTCGTCATCCAATCCTTGATAATAGACGAGCAATTTTCCAATGATGGATGTTAGGCTTACTGGTTTATAATTCTCTGGCTTATCTCTTTATTAAATAGCGTAGTAATTTGTAGTTTTCCGATATAAAAGAATGGTTCCTGAATTGAATTTAGAAGATTGTGGTTGAGGTAAAGTTCCCACCTGTTTCCTTTAAAATCTTGGGCTGGAAACCATCTGGTTGGGGTACTTGTCGCACCTTAATGCCAGTGGCGTGAGTTTCAAGCCTTTCGGAAACCGTACCCAGGTGGCATCGCGTTAGTAAGACAATTTCATGCTGGCTGGACAATTATGGCCCACCCAGTCTGAAACGTGTCACTTGAGTATTCAAGACTTTAGGGGCATGCCAAAGTCTTACCCAGGAAATAAGGGGTTGAAACCTTTATTGCACAGTTACCATGTGGATCTTGGATCACTGTCTGCAGCCCCCTTCCACTTTCTAGCTCTGCACCCCCTGTGTCTACACCTTCTCCTCCCAGAGTACACTGGACACTGCCTATGGGAAACTGACCTCCTCTCTCTTCTGTCTTCCTCCTCAGAGGAGCTCCCACAATTTCCATTACCAGAGAAACAGAAGCTGTTTGGAGACCGGAAGGCTCCACACATTATAAATCATCCAGGAGCCTTGGAGACACCAATAAGTCCTGAAATGAAGGCTAGCAATGCAAAGACTGAAGCTAAAATCAGAGATAAAGTTTCACTAAGTAACCAGCAGAAAACTATTTCCTAAACTCTTCCCGACACACAATGGCAATGTTCTGGACCCCTTTTATCCTGCCGTTGGATTACTTCATGAAAAAAGCAGATCGTCCACTTGCCCGTTTTGCCTATGCAACGAACACAAAATTACAAGGAGAATGTAAAATCTCGGTCAACAGGCAATTTAAAGGCCTTAATTGGTGCATCAATTGTCAGCAGGCACGGTTCTGACTCCTGTGCACACCTGCTGACCTCAGTATTGCATGCATGCGCAGTGTTGCATGCCCAACTTCAGTTTGCACAACTTTACATGCGTTCGGACCAGGCATGCACCCAACCACAAAATGTAAAATTCAGGACATTATTTTCTTCATTACCGTACTTTCATTTTGATATCCCTTGTAGGTTTATTTTTCTACTCCCTTTTTTCAACTCTTGCTATCTGCTGTGCCACTGTTTGTGTTTATTGTATCTTTCCAAACCACCAGGGATATGTCTTTTCTTTTTTACTCTCTTCCAATTAGCGTTATATTGTCTCTTAATTCTGTAGTTGTATCTTTTTTTGGCACCCACCCTTTAAAGGTGTAAATCGGTTCTGTACCACATTAAATCCCTTTCTGAACATCTTCCACTGATTTTCTGTCATAATTTACATTAACATATCTACCATAAGACACAACATATCTATCAGAATAGATTGGCATGTAAAATTAAAGCACATGGGATTGGGGGTTGTGTTTTGTGGTGGATAGAAAACTGGTTGACAGTCAGGAAACAAAGAGTAGGAATAAACGGTTCTTTTTCCAAATCGCAGGAAGTGAAAATGGCATATTGCAGGGATCAGTGCTAGGACCCCAGATATTCACAATATATGTGAATAATTTAGATGAGGGAACTTAATGTATTATATCCAGATTTGCAGATGGCACAGAACTGGGTGGGAGGGTGAGCTGTGAGGAGGATGCAGAGAGCTTCAGTGTGATTTGGACAAGTTGAGTGAGTGGGCAGATGCAGTATAATGTGGATAAATGTGAGATTATCCACTTTGGTAGCAAAAAACAGGAAGGCAGGTTGTTATCTGAATGGCTCCAGATTGAGAGGGGAGAATGGACAACGAGATCTGGGAGTCCTTGTACACCAGTCTCTGAAAGTAAGCATGCAGGTGCAGCATGCAGTAAAGAAGGCAAATGTTATCTTGTCCTTCATAACAACAGGATTAGAGTACAGGAGCAGGGCTGTCTTGCTGCAGTTATACAGGGACTTGATGAAACCACACCTGGTATATTGTGTGCAGTTTGGTATCCATATCTGAGGAAGGACGTGAATGAAACTGGAGGCCTCAATCTTGTTGTCAGATATCCAGGATCTGACCAAGGGCCTTAAGATCAGTGCCACTTTTTGCACACCACGCTAGTCTAGTCGTGTTCTGGACCATCATGCTTTCCTGCTGGCATCACGGGGAATCAGGCTTGGGCCTTTTAGCGGGAATCCCCATTCACCATCATGGGCAGTATCGGAAGTTCCCATGGTCAGGTCATGTTGGCAGGAAATTGATTTTTGGACCTCCTGCTTGTCATGATATTCAAACACACACATCATGATAGACACACCAACAGACAAATCAGAACACACAACACCACAACCAATCACAGAAAGATATAAAAGCACAAACACGACACCTGGTGGTCAGTATTAGCTGGAGAGGAGGACCAGGACAGACCTGCTACACGACACATTCAGGGAGACAGCACGTGCAGAGTATCCAGAACGAACTGTAGATAAGAGTTAAAATAAAATAGAGTTGTACCACATACAACTGTGTTGGCTCATCTGTGCACCAGAGAACCCAACACCACATGGTACAGGAGTGGACCGATACCTGCCGGCATACCTCAGTGTACAGAGACAACCAGCAGTGCCCAGGCAAAATGATAGAGCTCCCGGTTCCGCAGCCGCTCCAGTGCCACGGCGATCTCCGCGAAAACTGGCGGCGATTCCGGCAAGTGTTCGAATTGTTCCTGGTGGCAGCTGAACTCCAAGACCTGGATGATAGCGAAAAAATTGAATTTCTCCTCACCATCGCCGGTGCAAGGGCAAGAGAAATATTCACAAGGTTCAGGTTCTTCAGGAGGCAGCAAAGGTATGATTACCAGGCAGTCCTAGACAAATTCTCCAAGTACTGTGAAGAAAACGCAATCCAATCGGCAAGTAAAGGTAAGAAAAGCGGCAGTACTCACCTCGTGGCCGGGATCCCGGAGCCCGAATTCCCAGAGGCCGAAATCCCGGGCCTGAGAGAGGGCTGGGTCGAGGTCAGCGGCCATCTTGCTAAAGGTATCACGCTAGCACAGTTGCGCGAGCAGTGCGCAGAACCGGAAGTTTCGTTTGCGCATGCGCGAGATGCTGCGCAATCGCAGTCAAGAAAACGGCCATCGGTAAAGGAACAGCGATCTGAGCATGCGCAGTCGCTTCCTACGTGCTACATACCGAGCGTCAGGATGTCAGAGGCCCCAGACCGCACCAATTTAAAGGGGAAACGTCCCAAATACAATTTAAAAGGGAAACATCCCAAATCAAAAAAACAAAAATCTGTTAAAGATGTAAAACAACCTTCCCTCACCTGGAATGACAGCACATTGCCGCAAATTGACCCAGGAAATGAATTTGACCTCCGAAGAACCCTCCGACAAGCAGTTACCTACGCACAAGCCGATGATTCCGACCTCGAATACTTCGATGATGATCTTTACAGTGTTTCCGGACCTCGCGAGCCCAATGATAGCTCCGTGGTCCTATACGACTATGACTCGGACGAACCTTTCATGTTGCACATTGGCGGCCCCCACACTGAATCCGACGCAGATGCGGATTCATTTTTCGGATTTGAGGATCTTCAACCCAGCAGATATGACGTCCCAACCTATCAGTACCGGATGATGCTGCAGCCTGACATTAACAGACAGGGAGTGGTGCAAGCACACGGAGAGCACCCTGCTGCCACACAGAGCGTGGTCCACATCCCGCTCAACGTTCCCGACTCTATGAAAGAAGACATGCAAGACTCCAGAGCGCAGTCCTCGCATGAACCAGAAGTGACTCCAGAGTCACAAGCCTCCACAGCGAGCTCGTGGACAGACTCCACAATTGCAGAAACACAAGACTCCAGAGCGCAGTCCTTGCACGAACAAGAAGTGACTCCAGTGTCACAAGCCTCCACAGAGAGCTCGTGGACAGCCTCCACGATAGAAGCAACGCAAGACTCCAATGTGCGGTCCTTGCAGGAACAAGACCATGAGGGTATAGCAACCTCTCCTGACCAACCAGCGGCAGACGATGCAAGTCTGCCATGCTCACGTGAACAGCAAAAAGGCTATAACAGCCTACCATGCTCCACTACACAGCAGCATGACCATGACGGTCTCTCATGCTACAATGAAGGGCACAGCGCTGAAGACTGTTCCAGCCCAACTGAAGACAAGCCAAAGGAATCGCCTCTTCCAAGCCCGAAGAAAAAAGGTTAATGTGCTGACCTTCAGGATCATTATAGCCGAACAGAGATTAATAATGCTGCACGGTCACAGAAGGATGCTGAGGATTTGCTAAAGAAATTAATTGAATGTTTAACTTGCAAGGAGCAGACTGAGAATTGTCAGTGTTTTAGTACGGATCGAAAAAATGGACAAGACATTGATCCTCAGGTAATGGAAATAACACAACCTGAATCATCTCTACAGCAGGGACAAATGTCTCCCTTCAACACAACGCTGCAAAGTCCCAACTTCGGAGACCAGCAG
Source organism: Scyliorhinus torazame (assembly GCF_047496885.1). NCBI lineage: Eukaryota > Metazoa > Chordata > Chondrichthyes > Carcharhiniformes > Scyliorhinidae > Scyliorhinus > Scyliorhinus torazame. The sequence goes on along the minus strand of NC_092707.1, from coordinate 321,485,885 downwards.
TTAGTCAGTAATGACTCTTCAAACCTTGAGGGGAACATTAATTGCATTGAACCTATACACACTCCACTGATAAATGAGCAGAACATTGGAGCAAGAATCCTGAGGACACCGACATCGAGTAGCCAGATAACGAATTTAAAACCCGCAGCAGTTTCAAGTGAACCAAGTGTGCTTTCCACTAATGGTGAAGATGCAGATAAGGTCGACCCGATTATCCATTGTACCACACTAACCCCAGTGATTAAGCAGTTATGTATGGGGAGTATAATGTGGGCAATTGAGAACAGTAAAAGAGAGACTGTGACCATGCCAGTCCCAGCAAAATCAGACCCAGAGACCATGAAGGCATGTACATTAGACAAAGATACATATGAGGTACCTGAGAAGAAAAGTGAAATGGAATGTTCTTTGGAAAATAGTACAATGTCGATAGAAACATTGGATCCTATATTCGAGACCATACATATGGGAGAATTTGGGGGTAATAAACAAGGTTGTACAATGTCTGGGGGAAGATTTAAAATTCCAAAGAAGAAAAGCCCAAATGAAGGACAACGGCAAGACAATGACAGTCCACCGACATGGTGTGCACCACCAGATGAAAACTCTGACAATTTACCCAACCCTAGTGAACAGCAAGCTGCTAATGAGGATCTATCCACGGGATGTGAGACGAGTGACGACAGCATCCCACTTCCCATGCAAAAGGTGCAAGGTGACAGACCTCGCCTAGTGCGTACCGAGGCACTCGACGATCACGGTGGGACCACTGACGACTGCGGTGGCGGCGCACCGCTTCCACCCTCGATGGCTCGAGCCTCTCCACTGGTCGGTGCATTCCTGCATGTTCCGACTCCAGAAGTGCAGCTTCAGGGAATCTCGGCTGCCTCCAGTGAACCTGTTGGCACTCCGGACGGGGAGCATCGACGGAAGGCAGGCCGGACTCCAGATGGGGAGCAGCCAAGCGCCGACTCTGATTCCCGCACGCCAGACCTTGCTCCGGACGGGCAGTGTCACGGCCTCGGTGATGGCACGCTCAGGGTGACGGCGGATGCCACGTCGGCAGGGAATGGATCGCGTGGCAGTCCCACTGGGTCGGCAGTGGTGACCAGCACCGGCGGTCCAAGACGGACACACCAATTCGCGCCATCGTTAGACGTTGATGCGAGCAACAATTCTCTCTCCAAGGCGACATGCTTCGACGTTTCTCTGCGGAGTCGCCCTTCTGGCACAGCAGGTGGCCGGAACCAGGGTGCACGGTCTCGGCCAACTTCCACATCTGGCACAGTCATCGCCTTGCATGATATTAGTGATGGTGCTTCTTCGATGGCAACGACCCATCGGCTACAAGATGCCATCCACCACAAACATAAAAAGAAAAAAGACTCCACCTTGTTCCTGGCATGCAGGGCGGATGGATTGGTGCGTAGGCGCAATCAGCGAGCTTTGCACCGCCTTCCACGCTCGCAACTGAACCGTATGCACACGCCGGATCCTCCACTGGTTCCCAAGGATGACTTCGTGGAGATGCCACGGATCATGCCCCTTCCATCGCCACCAGAACCAAACCACAGCCAAGGCAACACAAACCACAGCCAAGGCAACACTAACAAAGATGTTGAATGTTATATTTGCACAAATGAAAAACCAAGCACTGCACGAAGTACAACAAATGGAAAAGTAGAGACTTCGGCAGCAGCATCACCTCCAACAGTCCAAGGTGAACCAGTGTGACCCCAAATCTCCACAGCTGAACCGGCTTGAGGACCAGCCTATTCTTGAGGCGGTCACCCATTAGACTGGACTTATAACGCTGTTCATACGTTCAAAAAGTCAAACACTTCTGTATTATAACCTGTTGTTTATCGTTCCAGATATCGTCTGACCGGACCACTGTTCAAGTTTTTTTTTCTCGCATTCATGTTTTGTTATGGTACAACCTTGTTAGTGTGACGCACCCGACATCGCCCCATGTAAATAGTTACGTCATATACACACGCTGTACACAACACACACACACACTCTTAGATGCACTCACGACACGATTATATTTATAACCACGTAGGCACATATCTTTGTAAAAAGGGGGGATGTCATGATATTCAAACACACACATCATGATAGACACACCAACAGACAAATCAGAACACACAACACCACAACCAATCACAGAAAGATATAAAAGCACAAACACGACACCTGGTGGTCAGTATTAGCTGGAGAGGAGGACCAGGACAGACCTGCTACACGACACACTCAGGGAGACAGCACGTGCAGAGTATCCAGAACGAACTGTAGATAAGAGTTAAAATAAAATAGAGTTGTACCACATACAACTGTGTTGGCTCATCTGTGCACCAGAGAACCCAACACCACACTGCTGAATTCCACCCATCCCTACCATTGATCCCACTGATGGGGGCAAGGTAGAATTGGTAACTGTTTTGCATTTCTCTCTGTCAAACATTATGTTGAGGACAATCATATTCTGATTACTATAAGATAAATGTTCATACACCATTCGGCTGTTAACGTAATCTGGTTCATTGTTCATTATTAAATTTGATATGGCATGTTATTGCTGGGACATATAGTTGCAGAAAACAATCCTGGACACACTTCCTGGCATGTGCTAATCTGTTTATCCCAATCTGTCTGCAAGTTTTAAAAACCCATTAAAACCTCTCTGCCTTTACTATATACTTGTTTAATGTCGATGTTTATACAATCTGCAACTTCACTCCTACTCAAGTTAAATATTATTCTATTACTTAATTCTACCCACAAAGTTTCTACTTGCCTGTTGTCATGTCCTCTCTTATCAATTAAGTGATTTCATCCTTAGTCACTAAGGCCCATCCTCCCCACAAGATCATTTCTCTATTTTCCCAGCAGATACTGTTACATTTAGTTCCCAGTCCTAACCATCTTGCAGCCATGTCTCAGCCATGGCTACCACGTCATACTCTCCAAGCTACATTTGCACCTTTAATTCATACAATCTTTTCTTTCTCCCCAGTGTGTTTATATAAAAAAAGCTTATTTGGACCACACACCCAAACCTTTCTTTCTGCTCTAATGTTTTACTCAGTGACGGAAATGACAGCTATTCTTAGTTCCTCTACAAGACTGTGCGATGACCTGCAAGAAAACAATACTGCAATGACGCCTCTTTTTCTCTCAGCCAGTTATTTCCACCACAGCCAAATGACATGCTATTTCCTCAGGCTAACTGAGCAACACCATGGGAGACTAACTGAACTTTATATTAAAAGCCTTCCATTGCTCATTTTTTTGCACTTTTCAACAATTTTTACTTGCAATCTACACATTACGAATCAAGCGTTCACCAAGGCTGTTATCAGTATTTCAGCATTGTAAAGGTCATTCAGATGTCTTGCCAGTTTATTTAGTACAATATGGAGTGCACGGTAAAGACTGCAGAAGCAGCTAGCCAATGAATCGCTGCCTACAATGTACATGTCTAGCACCTGTTTAAAATGCTGAGCACTCACTTACAGCTTTTAAAAAAGGCAAGTCAGCACAGTATAGATGTTTCATGAGCAGTCCTTTTCTTAGAATGGAGAGCAGTGAGCAATGTAAATCCTTTTTTAATAGCCAGGCGCTGAGGTTGCAAAGAATTAAGAGAGAGGGACGCTGCTGACCCTCTCCACAGAAGCATATAGCTTTGCAAGCTTATGAAGACAGACCTCAGTGAATCCAAATTTTATTTTAAAAATGGAGGAGGCATACAAGGACAGATCTTCTCATAAATGCACCAGGGCAACTCAGGAAAGTTAATATGCGTGACATATACCTGCCATTAATAGACGTGATAGAACGTCAACTCTGAGAAACCTCTTACCCTGAATGGCATCCCCATGAAAACCGGATAATCAATGCAGTGCTATCATAAGATAGCTACGGCAATGAATTATTTTAATGAATGAGACCAGTGAATGTGTAAGTTATTCTGCTCAGTTTCAGCAAACGTTTGTGGACAGCAAGTTCTTCAAAAACTGTCCATACAATGTTGTAATCTCAGATGGACAGGTTGAGGGTGTGCCCTCTTCCTTCCTGGTGAGATATCTATTTACACAGTGGAATTATGGGCATATAGAAGACACATTCAAGATTTTGTAAGCATTGAATTGACAGGTGACTATACTACCCAGACAACACCCCACCCCCCAAACTGGTATAGGTATCTTAAGTGTTGCTTCAAATTCAAATTGTATGTAACTCATTGGCCTATGTTATAGTTCTGTCTGGAGATGATACAAAGGTATTAAGAAACCTGGCTGCAGAGGTAATTTTTCAACTATTGTTACAATCAAGTGAGGAGGGGGTCACATGGCTCACCCCTTTTTCCACTCCTTGCCTGATTGCAGAAGTTTTTTTTTAAAAAAGGATATGCGTGCCAATTCAGTGAACGTTTAACTATTTGCTTGCTGTAATGATAAAAGAGACATGCATTGTTCCTTGAGATTTTTAGTGAATAGTATTCATTGTACTTGACCCGGTCCAAGAAAATTCATAAATATTCTTTGAATTTCACACAAGCTCGAAGTCTACACACACAAATAGATTATCTAGTTTTGGGAGGGGGCAGATTATGCAATTTAAAATCCAGTAAAGTTAAGGAGGTGCACATTTCTTGAAGGTGGGCTTCAGGCTGAAATCAGTGGTTCTTTTGGGTCTTTATTGAGGCAGGTTAAAGATTTATCAGTGAATTTATACAATAGACTTATCAGTTCTTTTGAAGTTAGTAGTTGCAGTTTGAGTGTTTGTTAAAGGGCGGGATTCTCCTTTCCGGGGACTAAGTCCCCACACCGGCGGGAGAACCGGTGCCAACCACTCCGGCGTCAACAGCCCCCGAAAGTGCGGAATTCTCCGCACTTCCGGGGGCTAGGTGGACTCCGGAGGGGTTGGCGCCGCTACAACAGGCGTCGAAGGGACGGCGCAAGTTCGCACATGCGGTGAAGGGCCGGCGTGATCTCGCACATGAGCGGAACCACCAGCGTGGTTCCACGCATGCGCAGACCGGCCGGCGTATTCTGGGGCATGCGCAGGGGGTTGTCTACTCCGTGCCGGCCACGGTGGAGCCCTACAGGGGCCAGCATGGGAGGACGGAGTGCCCCCACGGCACAGGCCCGCCCGCAGATCGGTGGGCCCCGATCGCGGGCCAGGCCACCGTGGGGGCACCCCCCGGGGTCGGATCCCCCCCACCCCCCCCCAGGGACCGCCCCAGCTGACTTACCTGCTAGGTCCCGCCCTGTGGGACCATGCCGAACCCACTCCGGCAGGACTGGCCAAAAACAGACGGCCCCTCGGCCAATCGGGGCCCGGCGAATTGCCGGGGTGGGGCGCTGCCAACGGCCCCCGACCGGCGTGATGTGAACCCCGTCCCCGCCTGAAAACCGGCGCCAGAGAGAAAGAGGGGGATCTACACAGGGATCTTGTTTCTTCAGTGTCTCATGTGCTTTTGCTGGTCTGCAGAGAAAACAGGTGCTTCAACAAACAAAGGGCTAGATTGTCACAACACACTGTGACCCGCACATGGTCATGGCTAGTGTGCTGCAGTTGTAACTTAATTTGATAATGGTTGGAAATTCCTTTCTCAGCCGAGTCCTTTGGAGTGATTACATCAAATGTGGGTAGTCACCTAATTGATTTTGGATGTCCTGTGAATGGGGAGGAGATGTGGTTCACATTCCCCTAGTTAATTGTCTTTGATGGGCTCTTGTGAGTAGGTTGCCACCACTTAATAAGGCACTACATTGGATAAGAAAGTGCCTTTTCCTGTGATTTCATGTAGCTGGAGTGTGGCTTTCGCCTTTCTTAAACATCAATTATTGACTTCCAGCCAATAAATTCAAAGTCATTTTTTCATAAAGCATGGTGTAACAACACTATTTTAAAATTCTCATCCTTGTTTGCAAATCTGTCCAGGGTATTGCACTTCCATCTTTCTGCAACATCCTCCAGTTCTACAATTTCCAAGATCACTGTCTTCTATCAATTCTGGTCTCTCACGCATCCCTGATTTCCATCATTCAATCAGTGATGGCTGTGCCTTCAGTTGCCGGAGCCTTAAGCTCTGCAATTTACTGACTCACCCTCCATGCATCTCTGAAGTAGCCATTTATTTGCATACCTACCTATGCCTTGTATCAATGTTAACATTTTCTTTTGCCTGATTACACTTCTGTGAAACTTCTTGTTTCATTACAATAAAGGCGCAATTTCAGTACTAGATGTGGTCGTTTCTAGCATGGCAGTTACATGTTGATAGACTAAAAGCTGCAATGATTCATACAGGGTAATAGATTATGAACAACAGTCAGAATGACAAAATGTTTGCAGTTCATATTTCCCAGCACCTGGGAAACCAACAGACAAGAAAGATATATCAGCCTATTCTGCAAATGTCATTGCTTCATTTGAAAATAAAATATATTGTTGGCAGGAAAAAATATCTCTTTGCTTCTTAATAGTCCTGTGCAACTCAAATCTGGCTAACATTTTCAATGTAAATAATGGCTGCCGCAAATAACTGTAAGACACAGAAATTCAGGATCATAATAGCTTTCACATCCTAACGTTAGATAGGGCCTGCTGGTGACAGTTCCTTTGAAGCAGCAACATTTTGAGGCTCAGCTACGGATACGTATGGAAACTTTACCTGGAATTACCTACAAAATGGGGGAAATTTAACTAGTCCATTATGGTGGGGAAAATGATGGCCTTGCCCACTTAATTGTGGGGGAGGCCACCGATCAGTCAGCCTTCAGTGGGAATCCTCCTACAATTAAGACAGAGATTGGAAGGGGCCAGTGGAGCTGGCGGGGGAGCAGCTGGGGGCGAGCAGCTGGTGGGAGGGGGGGGGGGGAGGAGCTGGGGGGAGCTGTGGGGGGGGGAAGAGCTGGGGGAGGAGCGGGGGGAGAGCGGGGGAGGCGGGAAGGGCGAGTGATGGAGAGGGTGCGTGCCGGGGAGGAGAGAGGGTGCCGGGGAGGGCGAGTGATGGAGAGGGTGCGAGCTAGGAAGGAGGGGGGGGGGGGTGTTGGGGAGTGTGCGTGTCGGGGAGGAGGGGGGTTGAGGACAGTGTGTGCCGGGGAAGGGGGGCTTACCGCTTGGCCATGTGACATCTGGCAACAGTCGCGACCATGCAGCCCATGGCACCTGGCTGCGGGGGGGCGGGTATGGGCAATGATGACATGTCATCTATCCCCCCCACTCCCACCCACTGCAGGCCATTATGTTTGGTGATCATGCAGCTATGATGGCTGCTGTGGCGGGAGCGCACTTCTACATGTTGACCTGGGGGAGCAGGAGGAGGAGCGTGCCAGGGAGGCGGCGGAGGCTGCCGAGAGGAGCGTGCCACAGGGAGGCAGGTGGCAGCTGCCCAGGCTGGAGGGCCGCCCGCACAACAGGACGAGGAGGAGGACGAGGAGGTGGTGGTGGTGGTGCCACGGCGATGGAGACGCCCCGCTCATCGTACCAGGACCTCACGGACCGGGCATGCAGGAGGGGACTCCGGATGAGCCGGGAAACCATCGCCCATATCTACCACCTGATGGCACACCTGCCACCGCGTGGCACTGGGGGAGGACACCCTCTCCCCATGGCCGTGAAGGTTACGGTGACCCTGATGTGGCGGATATGGGGGAAGGGGGATATGGAGGAAGGGGGATATGGGGGAAAGGGGGGATATGGGGAAAGGGGGATATGGGGAAGGGGGATATGGGGGAAGGGGGTATAGGGGGAAGGCAGATATGGGGGAAGGGGGTATAGGGGGAAGGGGGACATGGGGAAGGTGGGATATGGGGGGTATAGGGGAAGGGGATATGGAGGATATGGGGAGGTGGAATATGGGGGATATGGGGGAAGGGGGGATATGGGGGAATGGGCATATGGGGAAAGGGGGGATATGGGGGAAGGGGATATGGGAGGAAGGGGATATGGGGGAAGGGGGATATGGGGGAAGGGGGGTATGGGGGAAGGGGGTGATATGGGGGAATGGGGATATGGGGAAGAGGCATATGGGGAAGGGGAGATATGGGGGGATATGGGGGATGGGAATATGAGGGAGGGGGATATGGGGGTTATGGGGGAAGGGGGATATGGGGGAAGGGGGGATATGGGGAAAGGGGGATAGGGGAAGGGGATATGGGGAAGGGGGATATGGGGAAAGGGGGGATATGGGGGAAGGGGACATGGGGGGATATGGAGGAAGGTGGGATATCGGGGAAGGGGGATATGGGGAAGGGGGATATGGGGAAAGGGGAAATGGGGAAGGGGTGATATGGGGATATGGGGAAGGGGGATATGGGGGAAGGGGATTATGGGGAAAGGGGGATATGGGGAAGGGGATATGGGGGAAGGGGGGATATGGGGAAAGGTGAGATATGGGGGATATGGGGGAAGGGGGATGTGGGGAAGGTGGGATATGGGAGAAATGGGGATGGGGAAGGGGGAAAGGGGGGCAGGCAGTGGGGGGTCTCACTTGGCGCTTTGCGGCGGGCGGCCATTTTGCTGGGTCTCCAGGGGAGGGGGCGTCTTTTGTGCAGTGACGCCGTCACGAATGGCGTCACGCCGCCACTAGCCCATTTCTGACCGGAGAATTCGCGACGTTGCGGGGGGCCCGACGCCGCAGTGATTCACGATGTTTTTGGCCCCGGGTTCCGGCCATCGCGCTGATTCACGGAGAATCCCGCCCATTGTCTAGGTCTTGCTACATAAGAGGACACATTCACCTGAGGAAGGAGCAGTGCTCCGAAAGCTAGTGTTTAAAACAAACCTGTTGGACTTTAACCTGGTGTTGTAAGACGTCCTACTGTGCTCACCCCAGTCCAACGCCGGCATCTCCACATCATTGCTGCATATGGACACAGACTGCTTCAGTCCCTGAGGAATTGCAAATAGTGCTGAACATCGTGCAATGGTCTGTGAGCATCTCCATATCTGACCTTATGATGGAGGAAGGTCATTAATGAGCCAGCTGAAGATTGTTGGGTGGAAGACATTACCATGAGGAACTCCTGTATATATGACTTGGAACTGAGATGAAAGACCTCCACAAATTTCTTTGCTCCCTATATTTGTGCCATCTGCAAATTTAGCAACCATACATTCACTCCCTTCATCCAATGATTGATACAAATTGTAAAAAGTTGAGGTCCCAGCCCTGATACCTGTGGCACACCACTCGTCACATCTTGCCAACCCAAAAAAGTCCCATTTAGTCCTGCTCTTTGTTTCCTGTAAGCTAATCAATCTTCTTATCAATTTCTACACACGTGCACCATCAGCCCTTATTTTTGGTCAAAATCTTTGATGTGGCACCTTGTCCAATGCCTTCTGGAAATCTAAGTATAGCACATCAGGTTTCTCTTTATCCACATTGCCTGTTACTTCCTTAAAGAACTCCAATAAATTAGTCAGACATGATTTTCCCTTCACAAATTCATGTTGGCTCTCCCTGAGGAACACTACCCACTTGCTGGGATGAGTGCAACTCTGACAAGACTCAAGAAACTAGATAACATCCCCCATCCTCCAGCTTAAACATTCACTTCTTCCACCATAGGCAGTGTGGCTATGGTGTGTACTATCTATAAGATACAACTTGCTAATGCTCCTTTGATAACACCTTCCAAACTCGTGACCTCTACCAATCAAAGAACAAAGAAAGCAGGTACATTGGAACATGACCACTTGCAAGTTCCCCTCCAGGTCACACTCTATCCTCATTTGGAAATATACTGATGTTTCATCACTGTCACTGGAACCATGGAATGTCCTGCACAGCACTTCGCACCTACAACACAAAGGCTGCAGTAGTTCAAGAAGGTGTCTCACCATCACTTTCTTCAGGGGAATTAAGGATGAATAATAAATACTGGCCTTGCCAAAGGTGCCCGCATTCCACAAGTAAATCAAAGAACAAAAAAAGACAGGCATATCACCCAGCACATTGCACTACACTCACCAACATACTTCTCTCCCTCTTGCAAGATAAGGTGATGGAAAACCACAGGCAGAAGTACCCAGAAGGTGAGGCCCCAACATGGCTGCATGTCCTCATCTCAATGGAAGGGACAATTTTTGTCATCATTGCAGTGGCCATGACAGAAACTGTGAGCAGCAGTCAGGCTGAAACTATTGAGGATGATGGGACATTCATACCTAAGCTTCTCCTAGTGCTGAAAATATTGGTCTACGCAACTATATTTGTGGCCAAAACCTTTCTCCAACCAGCTACTGGGTACATTACCAGACAGAATGACACTAATAGATCTATAATAAGCAGATATGAGCACATTGCACTCCCTATTATGATAGGAAAAAAACTGCAGACATATACAGGCCTACCAAACCAGAATACATTTTCCTTGGAGCATGATCATATCTGTAAATGCTATGCGATACAGTGCAAGAAACATTCAATCAATCATCCACCATGAACAAAAATACTTCAGTTCTTTGCCACAACAACATATTGACAAATACTGGAAAGAAATACAGCCAATCTACAAAAGAAATAAAAACCTAAAAACTTATGTATTAAGAGGCCTGGGATTTAACCATGAATACAGTATTAATGAGAAAATAGAATTTTTAGGAAATATTCCATATTTGGGGCTTCTTAAAGCTATACTCATGCTGATGAGAAACAATTTAGCTTAATGAAATAACAAAAGTGACAAGAAATGTTATGTCCATATTATTATTAATGGTGCTTTGAGGTGTTTTCTGTTCACTTAAAGTCCGCAAGTAAGAAAAGACAGCCAGTAGAGATATAACAACTAAACAGTGAAACAGACATATAAACAAGCTGTTCATTAGAGAAATTGTAACTATGTGGCTGCAAACTCTAAATCGAATCTTCAGGTTGTACACATAAATTTTCTCAATTAATAACTTTCTATCTAGGTGCAATAGCACTCTAAAGGTAAGCACAAATCTGTGCACCTATCATAACCTGGGGTGGAATGGGGTGGGGTGGGGCGCCCCCTTCTACATCCTGTATAAAAGCAGAGGGCCATGAACTGTGAGCTGGCTCCTGCAGTAGGGTAACTGCTCTGTACTCTTGTTCTGTTGCATTAAATATTTTTCCTTTTCACTCAACCTGTCCGGCTCAGTGTGGCCTCCTTTCTGTACCTTATAATGGCACCGTTGTCTAATATCACAAAGCTATGATTTCCTAACTAGAGCCTCAGAATTCTTACAAATTAAACCTTTACATGAAACAGAAATTGACACAATTTAGACTTTAATCCTAATTTTGAGTCATGAGAGGCTGTATCCTAAAAGCAATGCATCCAAACAGAATTGCAGTATATAATGATAAACATCATCATTCAGTGCGTTTACACAACTCTGTTTAGAAGCTCACTGTGTAGTGCATGGTGAGAATTGTACTGATGACTGGCAAGATAATTGTACAATGGGAATAAGGCATAAACCTCAACTGTGCCCACAGACGGACTTACACTTTGTGGGGCCTCGCACACACCTTTGTTTCTGCCCCCACCATGTCATCAAGCCCCTCCTCCAACAAGATGTCACATCCCTCCAGACCCACCAACCCTCGCCCCCCAGAACACAAAGGCATAAGCCACAAAAATACACAAATTGATCACTGCTTAACTGCTTTAGTACTTTTTAACTTGTAAAACATGCCTATATGAATAATTGCTGAATTGCTTACCTCATGTCAGAATGATGGTCAATATTGTGATGCGTATCTTGAGGCGAGCAAGCATTAAACTTGCTGATGAACAATGAGATGAAAAAATTCGGCCAATCATACCACTGCAGCATAGGTCAGTGCAGGACAGAATGAGCCAATCCAATACAGAAATAAACTCCAGTCAACAAGATGCATATGCATCCATTCAGTATATTTCTGAGTCTCTGTACGCATATGATCTGCTGTTATATATTTCGGACCCAAACGCTTTGGTGGGGGACAGGGGTTTGCCGTTTTGTGTGGCAACAACCCATTTAAGGTATTTTGGGTGCAGGTGGCCCAAGATTGGGTGCAGCCAAAGATCATTTGAAAAGGAATCAATATTGTGGCTCAAGGAAGGCCAACTTTTTAATGCATGGAACATATTGTCATGTGAGAGTACCTTTAAGAGCTGGGTGTTTATCAAATAGCTGCAGTGATGTCAGAGTGTGGGTTGAACTGGGCTGGCTATCTTTCACTTTCGTTTTTGAGCAGGCAGCTACAGTGTGTTTTAGTTTCCTTTTCAGAGCTGGATAGCTGCAGGTAAAGCAAGCAGCTGTATAAGGATCTCTCTCTGCAATCTAAAGACTGTCTCCAGATCATTTGAGGATTTCAAAGTAATACCTGTTTCTGTAGAGAATTTAAACCTGCTGTCTTTCTATAAAAAGGGTCTTTTGGTCTTATGGATGTTGTTAGGAAAGTTATGAAGAGTAACTTATAAAATATTGTATCTGTGGGGATTATTGGTGTTGATAGTTGTTGAGATGTTTACTGTGGGTTTATAAAGTGTTAACTGGATTCATAAATAAACATGGTTTTGCTTTAAAAGTACTTTAGATTTCTGTTGCATCACACCTGTAAAGTAGGCCCTTGTACTCCCCATAACCACAATCTATTAAAAGTTGTGGGTCAGGTGAACTCCATGATACACTTTGGTGTTCTTTAAACCCTAGCCCATAACAATATGATGGCTTTGTCACTATAATGGCAGAGCATCTCAGAAACCAATTCACAATTAAAGTAAAAGATGCCAAATTTCTGTCATCCCTATTCTCCCCACCCTCAGAAAATGGGATCTATGATGACTTCGAACCTGCTTTCGGACCCCAACCACAAACTCTTTTCTCAAATTTTTCATATTACTCATGTTTTCTATTATATTTAATGAAATATTCTATCGTATCCAGTGGAACAGATTTTGGCCAGAAGTCAATGTCATCAGCGTAGGTTTCTTCCCGCACTTAGCAGAAGAAATATCTTATAGTTCCATTGCCATGTCAGATTTAACTTCTTGTTCAACTTTTTTGGGCGATGTGGGTTCTCTGGAAATCGGTTGGCGGGATTCTCCCGAATCCCCCGATGGCCCGACGCCGGTGTAAAAAAATGGCGCGGCCCACTCCAGCATCGGGCCAACTGGAAGTTGTGGAATCCTACGCACTACCGGGGGCTAGGCCGGCGCCGAAGGGTCGGTGCGAGTTAGCGCATGCGCAGAACCGCCGGCGTGGTTTCGCGCATGCGCATACCAGCCAGCGTATTCTGCCGCATGCGCAGTGGGTTGTCTTCTCCGCGCCGGCCATGGCGGAGCCCTACAGAGGTCGGCACGGAAGGAAAGAGTGCCCCACGACTCAGGCCCGCCTGCAGATTGGTGGATCCCGATCACGGGCCAGGCCACCGTGGGGCCCCCCCCCCCCCGGGGCCGGATTCCCGCGCATCCCCCCCCCCCAAGGACTGCGCCAGCCGGCCTACCAGCCAGGTCCCGCCTTGTGGGACCATGTCCATTTCATGCCGGCGGGACTGGCCAGAAACCGACGACCGCTCAGCCTATCGGGGCCCGAATAATTGCCGGGGGGCACTGCCAACGGCCCCCGACCGGCGTGGCGTGAGCCTTGCCCCCGCCTGCAAACCGGCGCCAGAGAATACGGCAGTCGGCGTCGGCGCGGGGGGGCGGGATTCACGCGGCCCCCCCGGGGATTCTGCAACCGAATCCCGCCCAGTAAGTCTAAATCATTAGATAATTCACCCATACGTTTGGTGCAAGGGGACGAATGTGCAATTTCTGCACTGTTCAAAACTTCAAACATTTTTAAGTAAAATAACTGCCTTTTTTATTAAGCTTTACCCTTTTGTCTCGGCTTCAATTTTCTGCGTTTTTGTCAGCCAGATTGATCGTGTTGCTTCATATTAACTGATCTGTCTTTATTTAAATGAATATGAATTTTCTGAATGAGCAGGCTTTTATTTGCTCTCCCCATCCCTAAGTTTCGAGTTGCGCCTGCTCCCCTGGATGTCAATTTACTTCCGAGTCCCGACTGGCTGGTTGGTTCACTCACCACCTCTCTCGTGGCATTTTTCACCACTTTGCGCAGCCCGATGGCAGCTCGCACCTCACCTTGACGGCCTTGCCTCGCTGTTGGCTGCCTGGCTATGACCTCACCTTCCCAGTTGCCCTCAACCTGGCCTGGGGGTTGAGTCACTCCTGCTCCCCTTGACGACCGCCGCTTTGGACCTCACCTTGCTCGATTACCTCACTTCGTTGCTGGCTGCTAGGCTATGGCCTCACCTGCCCAGCTCTCCTCAACCCTGGACTGGCAGTTGAGTCACTCCTGCTACCCTCGATGACCCTCCCTCACTACTGCACAGGCTGCCTGGCTTTGGTCTACCTGCCCAGCCTTCCTCAACCCTGGCCTGGCCCGATGACTGGCACCTTGCACCTCACCTTGCTCGATGACCTCACCTCAATACTGCTGCCTGGTTATGGCCTGCCCTCCTCAGCCCTTGGTCAAGATTGAGAATTCTGCTGCTTTTTTGCAAAAATACAGGAGGCCTTTGCCTTGACTGCTGCCTCCTAGTCACCTCAACAACTTTCGATCAGTGTTTCCCTGCTCTCAGGTGACTTGATCAATCAGAGCCTCATGTGGCTCTGCATTGCCTGTTGATAGGCTCATTCATCCTATCAGCAAATGCAGAGCTATCAGACATGATTGGTACCAAGAACTGCCCTCAGACCCCAACAAGCATGGATCCACCATTGGTCAGTGCCCTGCACTAGACACGGTGTGTTTCATTGCAAGTCCACCTCCGATTGTGCCACCTAACCATTCAATATTAGTAAATTGATTGTGGCATTAGAATTTCAGCAATTAAGCTGCAAAATGCCCAAGGGTTCAAGGGAGCTACATGTGCATAAATAAGGTGGTAGAGTACCAGAATATCTCGAAGGAAATTTCAGGCACAAAATTATTAAAAATGAAAGGAGATGGCAGTTCAGACCAAGCAATTTACACCGGCTATCCATAATGCAATTAACTGCACCAGTTCCAACTCTGAACACGTTCTATAATTTACTTCTTTTCATGACGTCGGCTGTAAACATCAATGTCAGGTGCTAGTGATTCCACAGAAAGGTTCTTGACAGCGTCAAAGCTATGTTTTTAAAGCTCAATACCACAGAAAATGTTGTGAAGAAACTCAAAGATCTCAGCAAAAATACAAAGTAAGTCATAAATCAGATGGAAAGCAAGGGTAAAAGGATAGATTTGAGTCCATCCTTGCAAAGTCCTTTAATGTGTTGTAGGGAGCCCAATCAGGTTCATTGTTCCTGCAACTCCATGTTAGAATTTGTCCAATCATGTTTTCACCCCTGCCAGAGCACTTAAACGGTCGAGGTTAAAGTTGCAAATTGCATCCTTTGTACCTGCGATTAAGATGCATTATCCCTTCTTGTCGTTCTCAAACTCTCTAGAGCCTATGATAATCACTATAAAGGTATTACGTCAATGTCCTGCTGTGTGGAAATGCCCTTACTTGGTTCTCCTCTTAGCTATCAGGTCCAAAGCATCTCCTACAATGACTTTCAAAATCATTTCATGTTTCATGATTGCACTGATGAGAACCAACTCTCCCTTTCCATTACCTCTCTGAATCCCTCCACTGCTGTTGTGTTGTTATATTCCTTGTCCAAAATCCAGTCCGATAGGAGTGAAAATCCCCTCTGGTTAAACACTTGGAAGTTCAAATCTATCATCTTCAATTCTGATGTAAACACTAGCCTGAAGTTTGGCATAAACAGAGAGGCTCTCCGTCTGAGTGAAACTGCCAGCAGAGGCCAGAATCTGGAAGTCCTGTCCCCGTGTTATAAATGACACATCCATGGTTATCAGGGGCAACTGCCCATATAAATCTGCAGCTACTGCCACTCATGTGACTTTGTCAGGTAGGTGTCTGAAAGCTGAAGTGTGCCTTGTTGGAGCAGGTCCAAACCTTTTGGATAGCCAGGGTAAACTTTTGTAGAGGTAAAGTATCCCTTTAGATATGGTCCCAGGACATCACTGGGGGAGGCAATGCAACCTTTTGGAGAGGCAGAGTTCTCTCTGCGGTAGGTCAGGTGTCTCATGTTGCATGAGATAAATTGTTCGTCAAGAAATATAAATGATGTGGAGATGCCGCCGTTGGACTGGGGTGGATACAGTAAGAAGTCTTACAACGCCAGGTTAAAGTCCAACAGGTTTGTTTCAAATCACTAGCTTTCGGAGCACTGCTCCATTCACCTGAGGAAGGAGCAATGCTCCGAAAGCTAATGATTTGAAACAAAGAAATATAAAGTTCATCAGAGTTGAAAAATGAGAGGCTGGGCTTCCTGCTCAGTTTCCTTTGTTTTCTGGCACAGTAGTCCGAAATCAGTGTCACCACTGCAAATTTTAAGTGTAAACTGAATTCAATGTAACGTGTTTTCAGAATCATTTGCACTAGTTTTAAAGAAAAACATTATGCTGGTCAAGCCCCAAAGGCGAATTAATCACTCGTGCAAATTGCCATTAATTGTGATAATTTCCATGTGTTTGAGTAGGCTTTAAGTATTAAGCTGGTTGTTTTGTGCACAAGGGCACAAATGGTTTTGTTTTAAAAGAAAGCATTTGAATGCAATTTTTGTTTTAATTGACCAAGAAACAGCTATTGTAACCCAATCTAACTGTAAAATTGTTCCATATATATTTTTAGAAGTCATTATCAGTCATTTAAAATCATCTTACTCAGAGATGATGGATAGGCCTTTGATTAAATGCTTATTTTTTGTGATAAATCCATTTTCAGCTGTATTCATCATGCTGCACCAAGCTACTATTCCCAAATATATCAAGGAATATTTTTAAGGCACATTTAAAAAACAAACTGGTTCGAAAAGCTGCCTGATTGCAGATACGCATGGCAGAATTTGCATTAGATGCTATGAAAATATGTTTGAGTGGAACTTTAAGGGAAAAACACATAAAAACTGACATATTTGTGCCCAATCGGAGATTAAGTGGAACATCTAACCCTCATGTTTTGCCAGTGTATAATTCTAGATTACCGATTCATGTTAAAACTTGTCAATTTAGTTGTCTGTGGTTGAGGGGAACAATCGATGAGCGATCAAAATGGGCTGTGAATATTCTTTACGAAAGGTATTTATTTCATGTAAGTGCTCTCGGGTTTTAAAATAATCACTTTTGTGTTGCGACTTTTCCTTCAGTGTTGACAGTAGTTTTAATCCCAAAAATAGTTAATGGCCTGAAAATGCTTGAAGAAGAAACAGCAGTCACGAATGTGATGGAATATTCTTCACTTGCCTGGACAGATGCAGACGCAACAATATTCAAGAAGCTCAACACTATCTATGACAAAGCAGAATCCTTGATCACCACTGAATCCAATGGCTTTCTCCCTATTCTGTCATAGGATGTCAGCATAACTGGCAATGCCATCATTTGTTGCCCATCCCCAATTGCACATGAACAAAGTGATGTAGGCCATTTCAGAGGGCAGTGAAAAAAGCCAACCACATTGCTGTAGGTTTGGAGACCAGGTATGGCTGGCAGATTTCCTGCCCTAAAAAACATTAGTGAACCAGGTAGGTTTTCCTTTTAGTGATGATCAATTATCGTTTCAAGGTTAGCGTTACTGATACTGGCTTTCATTTCCAGAATTAATTGAATACACATTCCATCAGCTGTCATGGTGGAATGTGAAACTTATTCCCAGAACATTAGCCTTGGCCTCTGGATTACTGGTCTGATGATATTACCACTGCCCTACCCAGAGGCGGACTTTCAATGAAACGCACAACTCTGCAGCATGGCGCCCCGGCCTTTGTGGGAGCGGGGCAGCCTCATACAGAGAGGTGACTATCATGCTGGAAACACCATAGAAACACCAATCACAGCCTTGGTAGCTCTAAATTTGCTGATAGCCTCAGGCAGTACAGAACAACAACGGGCTCGGATTGGTGACTCCCCTTTAGAGCAGGAAAGCAGTTTGCCAGATGTTGAGATGTGGTGGAGACTTATAGCAGTTCAGACACGGGTCTCCTGAATTGGTGTGAAGTTTCCAAACTTTCATTGAGAAAAGGTGCAAAACAACAAGCAGGTTTCTGGCATTCTGTGTGGCAGGCAGCCTGAGGCAAAAGTGAGGCCGATCTAACATTGGGGTACGAGCCTGTGAAGTTTCCAGTGAGGCGAGGAGGCGCTGGCCAATGGCCATCAAGAGGAGCAGCAGGGTTGCTCTAGGCCAGTACTGAGGAGGGAAAGGGTAACCAACCAAAAATTAGGCCCCAGGTATGACGTGAAGGTCGGGCTGACCAACTAGGCAGCACCGTACTGTACAAGCCTGCTGCCAAAATTTGGGTTGGAGAAGATCTATGAAACAAAAAAAAACAGAGGCTTCCAGACCAGACAGCCAGCAGCAGCAGCCAGGTAGCCAGCTAGGAGCACATGCAGTCGTTGAGGGTCAAGGCTCGAGGTCCAGTCACACGACGAGAGCCGAGAGATGAGCAGAGCGGCAATTGGGAGATGCAAAGGCCAGGGAAGTGCCAGGGTCATGTCTCAGGAATCAGGGAGCATCTGCCATCAGGAACAGGGCATCTCAACCACAGCCAGAGGCCAGCCAGGCAGAACTGCGAGTGAGAGGATTGGACTGGACAGCAACCAGATCGGGCAGAAGGACGAGAGAGAGCAGAGGCCAGGCCAGATAACTAGCAGCAACAGCCGGCAGCCAGTCAAGAGCGCATGCAGTGGTTGAGGCTTGAGGCCCGGCCATCTGAGCGAGAGATGAGCAGAGCAACAATCGGGTGGGAGGAAGGCCAGGCAAGCATCGACATTGTGGCTCAGGGAATCGGGGAGTAGCGGCCTGCGGGTTAGATCACTAGGGACAGGGCTCAATGTCATTCGGGCAGGTTACCATGCCACCAGGCAGCAGGGCATGACATGGGGCCCCCGCAAAGAGGGAGAGCGCAGGGTACCCAAAAGTGTAAGTCCGATTCTGACCCCACCATCTCATCCTTAAACATCCATGTTCTCCAACATCAGGGTATATTGACTGCCGTTTGTATTATCTATCGGGTGCACTGAAGCAAATCGCCAATCTTTTGACGTCACTTCACAAACCTGCAACCTCCAACATCTAGATAAACAAGTGTAACATGGAGCATCATTATTTCCAAGTGACAGGCTAGCTTGATGGATATGTATTATGTCAGGTGGATGTACCTTTAAGAAATGGGTGTTTATCAAATAGCTGCAGTGATGTCAGTATGTGGGTGGAGCTGGGCTGTCTGTCTGGCTTTTACTTTCGTTTTGAGCTGGCAGCGGCAATGTGTTTAGTTTAGTTTTCATGGAGAGCTGCATTCAAACCAGAAACTGTATATCTCTCTGCAATCTAAAGACTGTCTCCAAATCACTTGATGATTTCAAAGTAATACCTGTTTCTGTAGAGTATTTAAACTGCTGTCTTTATTTAAAAAGTGTTTTGGGCTTCTGCATGTTGTTTGGAAAGTTAAGGGTTATCTATAGAGTACTATATCTTTTGTGGGGTGGTCAGGATTGGTAGTTGATAAACTGTTTATTGTGTGGTTATAAAATGTTAACTGGATTCATAGAATAAACATTGGGTGGGATTCTCCCAGCGGACGGCTCAGTGCCGACGCCGGCGTAAAAACGGGAGTGTTTTACTCCGGCGTTGGCCCCTGTTCTGGGGCCTCATTCTGCGGCCCACAGTGGAGTAGCATGGCGCTGGGGCAGCCCACGCCGCTCCAGCTGCCGATCCCGGTCTGAACCCGACGTCGCTGGGTCCGCGCAGGCGCAGTTGGGCCAGCGCCAACTAGCGCATGCGCAGTGGCGTTCTTCCGTGCGCCGGCCCCGACGCCAAATGACGCATGGCTACAGGAGCTGGCACGGAGGAAAGGAGGCCGGGGGGCAAAGAAGCCGGCCCACTGATCGGTGGGCCCCAATCGCGGGCCAGGCCACTACGGAGGCCCCCCCCCGGGTCGGACTCCCCTCCCCCTCACAGGCCACCCCTGGCTCCTTCAACGCCAAGGTCCCGCCGGCTCAGAGGATGTTAGAACGGCGGGATATGACTTTTTGATGAATGCCACTGGGCCCATGTGGGCCGGAGAAATGGCGCGCGCGCCCATGCTGGCGCCCGCGACCGGCACCGCGCCAACCACGCCGGCCCCAATGCCGCCGATTCTCAGCAATCGTGTCCCCGCATCGGGGCGGCATGGCGCGATTCGCGAGGCCCGCCGCCGATTCTCCGACCTGGCAGGAAGTCGGAGAATTCCGCCCATTGTTTTTGTTTTAAAATACTTGTGGTTCTCTGTTGCATCACACCTGTAAAGTGGACCCTTGTGCTCCCCATAACCAAAATTTAATAAAGTTGTGGGTCAGGTGAACTCCATGGTATACGTTGGTGTTCTCTAAACCCTGGCCCATAATAATTATCATTTTCTCATTGACAAGGGGTCAAGATCTTGGAACACCTTCATAAGGAAAGGAATTGTCTTCATCGCATGGACAGTAGTAGTCCAAGAAGAAGGTCCACCACAATCTTCTCATGGACAATTAAGGATGCACAACAAATGCAAACTTTAACAGCCATACCCACCTTCTGATGCCCAGATGAAATTTCAACATGCCAGAAATTAAATGGATAACCTTCCATTAGCATTAACTGTCTGCTTTGTGGAGTTAAGTAGTATAACTTTCAAATCTGAACAGGTAGTTAAGACCAAGAATATAATACCCATGTTTATATTTATGTTGTACATATATTAACAATGAGGCTTTTGAGGCAACTAATAACATAATTTTCTACTTTCATAGTACATTGGCAAATGGCTTCATGCTCGGATAGGGAAAAATGTCCTGGAGTCTTGAAAAGTATGCTGTTTCCAAGGGACGGTCAACATTAAAAAATGTTATGATTGTGCAAGGTTGAATATCACAATCAAACAATAATATAAGTTGGTAGTCAAGACATGCAATCAACTTAGGAGATAGGAAAATGTTGCACTAACTCAGATAAACTCAAGCAGAACTATGATCCAAGCTGAGAAACCTAAATGTACAAAATTACTTTTGTGTCATTCCAGCTCAGAAAATCCTGATTTAAAACACCAATGAAAACAAATTCCTACTCCAATTCTTATTGTTAGTGCTCTAAATGCAGGTAAATATCCCCAAAGATAGCGGCAGGATTCTCCACTGTCGGGATTCTTTGTTACGCCGGCTGTGCCCGGGGATTTCCCGACGGCATGGGGCTGCCCACAATGGGAAACCCCATTGGCCAGCTTTTTGACCAAACTTGGCTCTCTGTTTAATATCAGCAATGATGCATTCAAATTAAAAATAAATATTCTAGTTAGCCACAATTCGTGGCTAACTAAGGAAGTTAAAGATAATATCAAACTGAAAGAAAAAGATTTGTGGCAGGTTCGAAGAATGGACAGAATTTTAAAACAACTAGTAAAAATTGACTAAAATGTAATAAGGACCGAGAAATTATAATATGAGAAAGCTAGTTAGAAATGTAATGTAAGAATAAATACTAAGAGCTTCTAAAAGTATTTAAAAAAGAAAATGCAGGATTCCCCGGCCTCCCAGCCATTTGTTTCCCGGAAGGCATCATGGCGTTCGTTGGCAGCGGGATTCTCAGGTCCCAGTGCTGTCAATAGGAATTTCCCTTGAAGTCCACGGGAAACTCGCGGGCGGGAGTGTTCTGCCGGGAGGATCAGAGAACGCCGCCGCCAGCAAAGGCCTGAGAATTCCGGCCAATATTGAAAGTGAGCATTGGTCCTCCAGAGAGAGTCTGTGGAATTAATAGTGGGAAATAAGGAAATGGCAGAAATGTTGAACAGTTACTTTGTCTGTCTTCACTGTAGAACATACAAATAACATTCCAGAAATATTTGTAAATCGAGAGGTGAAAGGGACTGAGGTAGTTCAAGCAATTACAATCACCAAAGAAAAATGTACTGGGAAAATCATTAGAACTAAAAACTGACAAGTCTCCAGCACCTGGTGGACTTCATCCTAGAATCTTAAAGGAAATGGCTGGATGCTGAGATAATAGATGCAATTCTTGTCATTTTCAAAAATTGGAAAGTCCCAACAAATTAAATGAAAATAACACCTTTATTTAGGAAAGGAAGGAGACAGAAGGTAGGAAACTGCTGGCCAGTTAGCCGAACATTTGTCATAGTGAAAATGCTAGAATATATTATGAAGGAGGTTTAGACAGAGGACTTAAAAAATCTGAATACAATCAAGCAGTCAGTAGATGTGGTGCACTTGGATTTCAAAACGGTATTTGATAGTTGGGGAGGCGGTGGCATAGCGGTATTGTCACTGGACATAACCCAGAGACCTAGAGTAATGCTCTGGGGACCCAGGTTCAAATCCTGCCATGACAGATGGTGGAATTTGAATTCAACAAAATATCTGGAATTAAAAAGTCTCATGGTGACCATGATACCATTGTCAATTATCATAAAACCCATCGAATTCACTAATGCCCTTTAGGGAAGGAAATTTGCCATTCTTACCTGGTGTGGCTGACATGTGACCCACAGCAATGTGGTTGACTCTTAACTGCTCAATCAAGGGCAATTAGGGATGGGCAATAAATGCTGACGCAGCCTGCGATGATCACATCCCATGAACAAATAAAAAATAAATAAGCTACCACATCAAAGATTACGATGCAAAATGGTGTAGGGGGCAGCATATTAGCATAAGTAAAGGATTGGTTAGCTAAGAGGAGGCAGAGAGTGGGGATAAATGAGTCATTTTCAAGGTTGCAAGCTGTAACTAGTGGGTCTTACCACAGGGGTCGGTGCTACGTCATCAACTATTTACAATCTATATTAATGACTAGAATGAAGGGAACAAACATACGGTTGCTACATTTGTTGATGACTCAAAGATAGATAGGAAAGTAAGTTCTGTAGAGGACACTTCCAGGATAAGTATTCAGTTAAGTCCAACGTATCTGGACCAAGTCCCTTGCCCAGAGTTCAGCATCTGAGGCATTCACTGAGTATCCCAGGCAGCAAAAATCAGTTCATCAGAAGTTTAAACCTCCCAGGCATATGTGTGTGAGCCAAGACTCCCATAAGGTTCTGATTTGCAAAACAGGCTTACGTCCAGATTGCGCTGATCTGGACATCGGAGGATTGGGCCATTATTTTTCTTGTTTGTGGCATAATTATCTGGGGGAAAAAATCAGTACAAAATGCAAACATAATGTGAAAAATTAGCTCTTTAACTGAAGAGAATTTAACTAAAACGGTTATGACTCACATAATGAAAGGCTCACATGTGATCGGTCACTGCAACTATGAAATATAATAACTTAGAATCATAGAATTTACAGTGCAGAAGGAGGCCATTCGGCCCATCGAGTCTGCACTGTCCCTTGGAAAGAGCATCATACCCAAGCCCACACTATCCCCGTAACCCAGTAACCCCACCTAACCTTTTTGGCACTAAGGGCAATTTAGCATGGCCAATCCACCTCACCTGCACATCGTTGGGCTGTGGGAGGAAACCAGAGCACCCAGAGGAAACCCACGCAGGCACAGGGAGAACGTGCAGACTCCGCACAGACAGTGACCCAAGTCGGGAATCGAAACTGGGACCCTGGAGCTGTGAAGCTACTGTGCTAACCACTGTGCTACCGTGCTGCCCTTCCCAATACCGAGATTGGCATTAAAGATGAACAGGTCTTTCAAATTTCAAGTCATCTGATTAACAAAATCAGTTGGCCATTACCGGCGCTAATATAAACATACAAGTTTAAATAGGTTTTAGTGCCATTAACTATTCCTGGTGTATATTATAAAGTCAGGCACCCGGTCGCAGGAAATTGTGTACAATGTTATACAAAACCCAAAAAAGCCTCTCTCATTCATAGCTTCCAAATATATTAGTGATCACGAAATGTAATTTGTTCCTACATTATTTGAGGTAAATTTCACCCTCACCACCTCGGCAATAATCTGGCAGAGCAAATTAACTGCTACCCAATTTTGATCCCATTGCTTACTGTTTAGAAGTGGATTTTCCTTTTCCTGTTCCAAAGCAGTAGGGGTAAGATGCTTTGCTCAGTAACTCAAACATGCCATAACTCCAGTTTCATCGGTGAAGAGTTATTAGACATCAGACCAGCTCCCCAGGAAGATTCTTGTCAGTAAGTGGAAGCTGTCTTTGGCCTCCTCAGACATTCACAGCAGGACTGCTGCTGCAGCAGCTAAAGAGCTGGCATCAAAGTGCACAAAGAACAGAACCACAGAGTGACTGTAGGCCCCTATTTGCATGTTGAGAAATCCAATCTTATTTGTTTATAACCTTTGTTGGGTTCCATGTTTCTTGGCAAACGTTATTCCAGTTTTTGCATAAATTATGCTAAATTGCCCTTCGTGTCCAAAATTGCCCATAGTGTTGGGTGGGGTTGCTGGGTTATGGGGATAGGGTGCTCTTTCCAAGAGCCGGTGCAGACTCGATGGGCCGAATGGCCTCCTTCTGCACTGTAAATTCTATGAAATCTCTGTCATTGTCACTTGCTTTCTATTTTTCAATTGAGAGTGCCCAATTCTTTTTTTTCCAATTAAGGGCCAATTTATTGTGGCCAATCCGCCTACCCTACACATCTTTTTGGGTTGTGGAGGTGAGACCCACGCACACATGGGGAGAATGTGCAAACTCCACATGGACAGTGACCAGGGGCTAGGATCGAACCCGGGTCCTCCGCGGCGTGAGGCAGAAGTGCTAATCACTGCATCACCGTGCCACCCCTGTAATTGTCACTTTCTGTGAATTTTACATATTTATGCTTCAGTTATCACACCCCTGGATCTCTGTATATGTTTATTGTGATCAAAGATGTTGGTAATATATTACATTAGTGCATTGAAAGGTTGTCAGAACAGTTTACATGTGTTTATCTGAAATTAGCAAGGCTTTGGCTGGTCCTTTTCAGTTGCAGTGATTCAAGATAACTATGTAATAAATCTACCATATCTTCCACAAAGCAATTTTCCTCTCGCAGTCGCCGTATAATATAGTACTGGTTAAGCTACAAGAAGAAATTTGGGCTCCTATCTTTGACAAAACAGAAAACTCTATATTTTTTTAATTCTCTGACATGCTTTTTTGTTTTTCTATACGTATATAAAAGAAAACCAGAGGGAGGAAAGTAATTTTATTCAATAGTATATAATGTAGTTCACATTATGAGTGGAAATGAGGTCTTCCAAAAAAGAATAATCCAATAGCTACTCTATCTGTCAGAGTGGAATAGTCTCGCATTGAAGGATTGGGCTACTATTTAGGATTCATGAAGCACTTTGAAAGATTATGAATTTGTTTATTTATATAAAACAGCACTACACACAAATTAGGGAATTCAAATTATATCCAAGTAAGGTACATTTGCATAATTCATTGATTGCACCAAGTTCCGGATGGGATGGTTTGGTATTCAGTGTCATTTAACCCCTTTCCTTTTACGACTATTGCTCTCCCCTGGGCTGAAACACTCATTTTCACAAATGTTTGTAAACAAATTGTAAGGTAGTTTTGAACATGCGAGTGAACAGTGGGGTTGCGCAACCTGCAAGAGGTGATGGGAAACCTGGTGCATTCTGATCAATGGGACTCATTAACATTTGTACAACGGTATTCTGTTGCAGGTTTCTCGCTCTAGGTCACTGCAATGTCAAGTGCTTCAGAGGCTGTTGTGGATAGGAAATAAGACAAAATTGAATGTAGCTGGGGTTGGCATTATAGGACAATGATGGATCCTGGACTGGCAACAGTTCACATTATTCTTGGAGAACATTAGTATACCACTCCTCTTCCAGCTCCTATTAAAACTGTTTCACCAAATACCTCAAAGGCCTTTTTCTGCTCTTCCAGGATACAGAGATGGGTGTTCATAAAGGGAGTTTTCAACAGCCAATTCTTAAAATTATATCAATGGAGACCAGGAGAGGTGGTAGCACAGTGGTAAAGGTGCTAGGGTTGTAATCCAGAGGCCCATGTTAATGCCCTGCGACACAGGTTCAAATCCCACCACAGCAAGTGGTGGAATTTATATTTAATAAACATGGAATTAAAAGTTATGCTATTGGTCAGCAGCAAAGCATTGTTGATTGCTGTAAAATCTCATCTGGTTCACTCATGTCCTTTGGAGAATGAAATCCGCCGCCATTGCCTTATCTGGCTAATGAGCGATTCCAGACCCACATATATGTGGTTGACTCGAACATGCCCTCATATTTGGCCTTGGAGCCCACTCAGTTGTGTCAAACCTCAACAAAATGAAACCGGATGGACCACCTGGCATCAGCCTAGGCCAAAGATATGACAACAGCAAACGTAGCCATGTTGACTCTGCAAAGTCCTCCTTATTCGCATCTGAGGAAGGTTGTTCCACAAACTAGTCAAGCAACAGCCTGACATTATCATACCTTACAGATAATGTGCCAGACACCACCATCACCATCCCTGGATATTTCCTTTTCCACCTACAAGCGAGACCCACCAGAGGTGGCAACACAGTGGTCTGCAATCGGGAGTCCACAACATCGACTCTAGACCCCATGAAGACTCGTGGCATCAGGTCAAACATGGGCAAAGAAGTTTCCTTCAGGCTACCAATTACCAACCCCCCTTAGCTGAAGAATTAGTATTTCTCCAGTCGAACATCACCTGGAGGAAGCACTGAGAATGTAAAGGGCGCAGAATGCACTCTGGGTGTTGGACTTCAATGTCCATTACCAAGAGTGTTTGACAGCTCACCGGTACTGGCCAAGCACGAAAGGAGGTAGCTGCTAGACTGGGTCACCAGCAGATGGTGAGGGAGTCAACAAGGGGGAAAAAAACAACTTGACCATATCCTCACCTATCCTATTGGCAGGAGTGACCACCACACAGTCCTTGTGCAGACAAAGTGAGTATACCCTCTAATACATTGTATAGCACTGCCACAATGCTAAATTAGATAGATTTCAAACAGATCCAGCAACTCAAGATTGGGAATCCTGGAGGCACTGTTGGACATCAGCAGCAGCAAAATTGTATACGTCCACAATTTGTAACCTCATGGCCTGACATGTCCCCCACTCTAACATTATCATCCAGCCAGCGGATCAACCCTGTTTCATTGAAAAATGCAGAAGGGCATGCCAGGAGCAGAACCAGGCATATCTAAAAATGAGGTATCATCCCGGTGAAGTTACAACACATGACTACTTGCAGACCAAACAGCGGAAACAGCAGTCTCCTGTTAACACCGGGTGTTGCTCCCCCACCTCCATTCAGGTCTGTTAATAGCAGGACATTCCTCCCACACCGGCCTCGCTGCCAAAACCTCTATCTCCCACTGTCCACGCCCGCATGCTCCCCCTACCCTACCCGCCCTGAGACCCCCAAAACGTACCTCTTCTGGGAATCAAGGCATTTGAGCTCGGAGGACTGCACACAGTCTCAGCAGTTCACACTGCAGCTTCTGGGCACTGCAGGAACTAGAGAGCAGCCGGTCAATCAGACTGGCTGGCAGCTCTCCGAAGCATGAATTCTTCCTGAGTGAGGGCTGCAAGTACCGTCTCCAGCCAATTAACGCTCGCTGGAGAGTGTGAAATCGCTGCAGGGCAGTAAGTGTCAGATGGCAGAAAAGGAAACCCCGTCATCCTAAAAATCCTTACCATTGTGCTTGCACAGTACGAAGTCTTACAACACCAGGTTAAAGTCCAACAGGTTTGTTTCGATGTCACTAGCTTTCGGAGCGCTGCTCCTTCCTCAGGTGAATGAAGAGGTCTGTTCCAGAAACACATATATAGACAAATTCAAAGATGCCAAACAATGCTTGGAATGCGAGCATTAGCAGGTGATTAAATCTTTACAGATCCAGAGATGGGGTAACCCCAGGTTACCCCAGGACTCGATGGGCTGAATGGCCTCCTTCTGCACTGTAGGGA
The DNA here is from genome assembly GCF_047496885.1 of Scyliorhinus torazame. Classification (NCBI taxonomy): domain Eukaryota; kingdom Metazoa; phylum Chordata; class Chondrichthyes; order Carcharhiniformes; family Scyliorhinidae; genus Scyliorhinus; species Scyliorhinus torazame. The sequence goes on along the minus strand of NC_092707.1, from coordinate 321,457,860 downwards.
TCCCATTATTCTAGGTTTCATGAGCTAGTCCAGTTAGTTATAGTTAGCACACTTAGATTAGTAGAGTGTCAACCCACAGCAAGCTGTGTGCACTGCTCCAGAAGTTCAATAAAATGTATTGAACTAACGCCTAAGTTTGGTGTCTACTTTCCAGTACAACTGCATCCAGTTACAGTCCGTGTTACCCCAGGGTGAATAACACAACACGGTACCAGTAGTCTACTTTATCTAAGTGGTTTACCTCGGGTGACTCAGTGACGACCAGCAAGTGCCTTCCAGTGGCATGGAGAAGATCCAGGCACCTCCACAGCTCCGGATCTCCGGCAATCTCAGCGCCAACTGGCGGGTCTTCAAGCAGAGGTTCCTTCTTTACATTGAGGCCTTGGGCCTCGAAGATGCATCCAATGCCAGAAAACTCGCGCTGCTCCTATCAACTGCGGGGGACCAGGCCATCCAAATTTTCAACTCGCTCACTTTTGCCGACGGCGAGGACAAGACCAAATTCAAGACCGTTGTAGCTAAATTCGACAGTCACTGTGAAGTCGAAACGAACGAGAGCTTTGAGTGCTATGTCTTCCAGCAACGCCTTTAGGGTAAGGATGAACTTTTCCAATTCTTTCTAACTCATCTCCGTATATTAGCGCAGTCCTGCAACTATGGTGACACCGCTGAATCCATCATCAGGATCAGATCGTGTTTGGGGTCCACTCCGACTCTCTGCGGGAGCAGCTCCTCAAAATAAAAAACATGACCCTGTCAATCGCAATCGAGACGTGTAAAGTGCATGAACAGGCGAGAAATCGGTACCCCCATTTCAAATCGGCAGAACATGAACAACTTGGGTCCCACGAGGCAGAGAGTGTACAGGCCATTGCCCGGATGCGGCGCCTCAGTATCGATGAAGGCGGCCATTTTGCGTGCTTTTCCTGGGGTCCCACGCATGCGCGCCATGAACAGGAGAATGAAGGAGCCAAAGACCAAACTGCGCAAGTGCGAACGTCGAATAACCGCACTGCGCATGTGCGACGACGCACAGAACGTACCGACATTAACGCCATGACGTGCCCGAACTGCGGCACCGCCCACTTAAAGCGGCAATACACTGCAAAAGGCAGGCGATGTTTAAATTGTGGGAAGCTTGGACATTATGCAACCTTGTGCAGGTCTGCACCACCGGTCAAGGGCCAGTGATCCCATTTCCAACGCAACCACGTTCGATGTGTACAGCAAGGTCTACTGGATTCTGATCCTGGTAGCACCATGGATCCAGAGGACGACTGCCTGGAGTCCCCATATCATGTGGGCATCATCACTACATGTGAATATGCCTCCTCAAATTCAGCAAGATGCCTATCTATCTTCAATGTGGATTCTGCGGACGAATGGCGTGCTGTCATACACGTTAACCAATGCAGCATCCAGTTCAAGCTGGACACTGGTGCTTAAGCCAATCTCATCTCTCAAGCTGATTTTGAGCGCATTAAGAAGCAACCCAAAATTCTTCCGAAAGCCTGCCAGCTCCTTGAATATAATGGCAATGCCATTACTGCATTAGGGTCTTGTCATCTGTTTGTTGTTAGAAATTATCATTGCCTGGTATTTGTGTGGTATAAATGCTTCTCATCAGCCCAAGCCTAAGTGTTTGCCAGGTCTTGTTGCAAATTGACGTGGACAGCTTCTGTACCTGAGATGTAAGTGGTACTGACCATTGTGCAATCATGGGTAAACATCCCCACTCCTGACCTTATGATGGAAGGAAGTTCATTGATCAAGCCACTAAAGATGGCTACATATAGGACACTACCCTGAGGGACTCCTACAAAGATAATTGGCCACCAACCATCAAAACCAACTTCCTTTGTGTGAGGTATGACTCCATCCAGAGGAGAGTATTCCTTCTGATTATCATTGACTTCAACTTTGCTAAGGCCCATTGATGTGTATTTTTAAAAAGGGATCAAGGGAGATGGGGGGCGGGGGGGGGGGGGGGGGGGGGGGGGGGGGCGGTTCAGGGCAATCAGCCATGATCATAACGAATGGTGCCGCAGGTTCGAAGGGTCAAATGCTTATATTTTCTATGTATGTTTCTATGGCACGCTTGGTTAAATTCTGCCTTTATATCAAGGACCCCCCGACCGGTGTGGCGTGATCCCCGCCCCCGCCCGAAAACCGGCACCGGCGAATACGGCGGCCAGCGTCGGAGCGGCAGGCGGGATTCGTGACGTCCTCTGGGGATTCTCCGACTCGACGGGGGGTCGGAGAATCCCACCCCTCACCTTTGAAATTCAACTTCTTTATCTGATTTTAAACAAAGCTTCTAAAGAGATCGGGAGCTGAGTAATCATGACGCAAACCAATTCATTTGTGAGCAGGTCATTGCTAAGCAAGACCATTTGATAACATCTTCTGTTATTTTGCTGATGATTGAATAGACTGATGGGGTGGTAATTGGCTGCATTGGATTTGGCTTTTCTTCATGGCAGCCAATCATGAGCAATTTTCCACATTGTCAGGTAGATACCAATGTTCTCGCTGTACTAGAATGGCTTGGTATTAGGTGCAGTGTATTCAGGAATACACGTCTTCAGTAATACAGCCAGTTTGTTCACTGGGCTCATGGTCTTTGTAATTCAATATTTGAAGTCATTTCCTGATATCAAGTGAAAATGAATTGAATTATCTGAAGACTGGCATCTGTGATGCTGGGTCTCTCAGGAGGAGACCAAGCTGAATCAACCACTCAGCACTTTTGGATGAAGATGGCTGTGAACACTTCATCCTTGGGCGGTATTCTCTGGTCCTCAACCGTGTGTTTCTCAGTGGCGTGACACTCGCTGGTGGCGGGATTCTATTTTCCCGCCGCTTGTCAATGGGATTTCCCATTTAAGCCACTCCATACCGCCGGGAAACACACAAGTGCGGGTGTGCTGCTAGCGGGAACAGAGAGTCCCAATAGTCAAAAAATCCCTGCCCTTGTCTTTTTCACTACACCATCAGTGAGGTTGCCGATTTTTGTAGAGTCCTCCTCCAGTTAGTTGCTTAACTTTCCACCACCATTCTCGAATGGATGTGGCATCAGTGGAGATCATTAAACTGATCTTTTCCTGTTGCTTTGGTCTGTCCTTAGCATGCTGCTTCTGCTGTTTAGCACGCATGGTGGTTTTATGTTGTTGTTTCAGAAGGTTAGCATCTGATTCTTAGTTATGCCTGATGCTGCTCCTGACATGCTCTCCTGCACCCATCATTGACCACAATTTAGTTCCTTGGCTTGACGGCAATGATAGAGTGAGGGATATACCAGGCCAGTTACAAATTTTTATTAAGTATAATTCTAGTGTTGCTGATGGCTCGTGGGGTAAGTTGGTGCCCAGTTTTGGGTTGCCAGATAAGTTATGAGTTTAACCCATTTAATATGGTTATAATGCCACACAGCACAATGGAGTATGTGCTCTGTGAAGACTGGACTTTCTCACCGCAAGGACTGTGTGGTGACTAATGACTGGGTAGGATGGTAGCATAGTGGTTAGCACAGTTGCTTCGCGGCTCCAGGGCCCCATGTTCGATTATCGACTGGTTCACTGTCTGTGCGGAGTCTGCACGTTCTCCCCGTGTCTGCGTGGGTTTCCTCCGAGTGTTCCGGTTTCCTCCCAAGTCCAAAGATGTTAGGTGGATTGGCCATGCTAAACTGCCCTTAGTGTCCAACAAAAATGTTAAGTGGGGGTTACTGGTTTACGAGGATAGGGTAGATACGTGGGCTTCAGTAGGGTGCTCTTTGTAAGGGCCGGTGCAGACTCGATAGGCCGAATGGCCTCCTTCTGCACTGCAAATTCTATAAATCTATGAATCCTGCCAATGCTGTCACAAACAGACAAATCGTTTTGTAGCGACACGGTGAGGTAAGTTTCTCTTTCATTGGGTCTCTCACCACCTGCTGCAGGCCAAGTTAGGAAAGTATGTTCTTCAGGACTGACTAGCTCAATCCATGATGATGCTACCTAGCCAGTCCTGATGATAAACATTGAAGTTCCTCATCTAGAGTACATCCTGTGCTCTTGCTACCCTCATTGCTTCTTCAACATGGTGTTCAACATGAAAGAGTACTGATTCATCAAGTGAAGAAATGTGTAATCAGCAGGAGGTTTCCTTGCATATGCTTGACCTGATATCTGGAGTCAATGTCGAGAACTTCCAGGACCACTCACTCCCAACTGTATTATCACTGTGCAGCCAAATCTCATTCATCTGTCCTGCCGGTGGAACAGGACATATCTGGGGATGGTGAATGCGGAGTCTTGGACATTGAACTGTTTGGTATCATTCGTTGAGTACGACTATGTTAGGCTGCTGATTGACTAATCTGTGGAATAGCTCTTCCAATTTTGGCACAGTCTCCAGATGTTGGTGAGGAGGAATTCTGCCATTCTAGAATCTAGGCTGATGTTGGGCAGCCCATCTGGTTCCATTTTGGACCATTTCAGAGTCAACCATATTACTCTGGGTCTGGAATAACCTGTAGGCCATACTAGGAAAGGATGGCAGAGTTCCTTTCCTGAAGGACATTATGCTAATGAAGTAATTACTCATTACTGAGGTTTGCTTTTGAGCTTTGGGTCTAATAAAATAATAATTGAATTTAAGTTTAAAAACTGCTGTGATGGGATCTGAACACATGTATCCAGACTATTAGTACAGGCTTCTGGATCACTAGTTCAGGAACATTACCACTCTGCTACCGCTAAGTTCTACTGCCTTGGACCATTCTGAGAATCATAGAATCCCTGCAGTGCAGAAGGAGGCCATTCAGCCCATCGAGCCTGCACCACCCTATCTAGGCCCAAACACCCACCCTATACCTACAAACCCACCCTAAGGAGCAATTTAACATGGCCAATCAACCTAACCTGCACATCTTTGGACTGTGGGAGGAAACTGGAGCACCCAGGGGAAACTCACGCAGACACAAGGACAACATGCAAACTCCACACAGCAGTCACCCGAGGTTGGAATTGAATCTTGATCCCTGGCACTATGTGGCAGCAGTGCTAACCACTGTGCCACCGTGCCGCCGTTATCTGGCACTGTGACATTGGGGTACAACCTTGACACTGAAATGAGGCTGCACTCCTCTGATCTGCCAATACCCACAATCGGGCAAATTAAATTGATGGAGCACAGAATCGTCTTGTAAACCCCAAGCTATACTGTTCCTGTTGGGTGGGTTTGCTTAATTTTGTCCCTTTGGTATCAACAGAAAAAAATATAAGAATCAAAAATGGTTCAGAAATGGCCTTGCAATTGTCCAATCTTCTTGTTGGGCACATTGAACTAGTTTCTGCACGCATCTCACTGTCTCCCAATTCTGACAGCCAGTTTATTTGGGTAATATTGGAAACCTGCTTTCACCCCTATTTCTTATATTACAATGTTCTAATGTAATCTCCAATCAGGTGAAAATGATTGAAAATCATGTTCACAATGTTAGATGATTTAGGTTTCATTTCAATGAATGCAGCTACAAACTCGTAGACATTTCCTGGAAGTATTAAGATCACACATTACAAAACTGGATGTGAAATAAAATTGGCAAATATGTGGCCCAACAGATCTCTGTCCAATTTTCTAATTAGTAATGTCTACCAAATGCCTGAAAGCCATTGTCATAAAATTGACCCTGTTGTCTGAGTAAGGAATTTGATTCCATTGGGAGCGTAGTGTCAAATTCCGTGTAATCAAGAAAGGTTCTGACTTGCAAAGTAAATTGTTAAAGATTCAGATTAGATTCAAATAATGTAACTGATTCTAAATTGGGTCTAAATTGCTACCAAGAAGTCAAATTGATCCAAATACTCTTTTCTAATTCCAATCCTCTGTCACTTGTTTGATCGTTTTAGTGACAAAACACATGTACCACAATGTGATCTATCCAAATTGTACCAGCTTCATAATCCAAGCGAAGCTAAAATGGATTTTCTAGAATTAAATTACAAATCACGCAACAATAATAGTCACCATCTTTTTTCGTCTCTCTCTAATAAACATATTTTCAATTTTCTGCATATAGATGCTTATGTACAGGAAATTGGTACACTGCCTGCATTACATTGGGTGGATATGGGATCATTGTGCCTTGTGATCTTTGTGCCTGTTTTCAGTTACTATCCAATTTACCATCCATGGTGTATTAAATTACAGAGTTAAAAACGGTATGCAAAATGTTTACCATATACCATATAGTGTAGATTTATTTGTTCTTAAGGGCAGCACGGTAGCATTGTGGATAGCACAATTGCTTCACAGCTCCAGGGTCCCAGGTTCGATTCCGGCTTGGGTCACTGCCTGTGCGGAGTCTGCACATCCTCCCCGTGTGTGCGTGGGTTTCCTCCGGGTGCTCCGGTTTCATCCCACGGTCCAAAGATGTGCAGGTTAGGTGGATTGGCCGTGATAAATTGCCCTTAGTGTCCAAAATTGCCCTTAGTGTTGGGTGGAGGTGTTGACTTTGGGTAGGGTGCTCTTTCCAAAAGCCGGTGCAGACTCAATGGGCCGAATGGCCTCCTTCTGCACTGTAAATTCAATGATAATCTATGATTAATCTAGGACAAAGGTTCAGCACAACATCGTGGGCCGAAGGGCCTGTTCTTTGCTGTATTTTTCTATGTTCTATGCTTCATTTTACAGAATCTGACACCCAAGGAGTTTCAAATATGCATGGTAAATGAATGAATGTATAAAACAATAAACAAAGGACAGTCTGTTCTTGAAAACATTGTGTGCTATTGGTTACAGGCTTTCACAAACATAATGAAACTAATTTTGATAAAATGTTTGCCTTTGAAACCGGTCTATAATTGCAGATGCAGCAAGACTATTACTTGTAATTTTTGCCCTGCCATGATGCATAACTATCTCCCCTTGGTGGACATTCTGGCAGAGAAAGGTAGCTAGATTATTTTCCCAAAGACAGTTATACATTCTTCAACAACCTAATTTTAACCTCACAATCCAAGTGGAAACAGGGAAGGTTCAGCTCCACTTACTTCAGTGGGATCTAAAATCAGGAAGGATGTAAAATCACATCTGATTGGAACCGTCCCGATTTCAGTTGGGCGAGTTACATTTTCCTTTCTTGCCATTTGGAAATGAATTCATTTATTTCTCAGTGGACACAAAATTACAAACAAGGGGTGGGTTTTTCCCATTGGGCGGCTAATTGTTGACACCGGCATGAAAACGGGAGTGTTTTACTCCGGCGTCAACAGGCCTTCCGGCGCCCGATTCTCCGGGCCACAGGGGGCTAGCACGGCGCTGGAGCGGCTGCTGTCTCCGGCGTCAACTGGGTGCCGCGGGGTCCGCGCATGCGCAGTGGGTCCGGTGCCAACTCGCACATGTGCAGTGGCACCGGCACCAATGCGCGCATGCGCAGTGGCTTTCTTCTCCGCGCCGGCCCCAACGCCAAATGGCGTAGGGCTACAGGAGCCGGCGCAGAAGAAAGGAGGTCCCCAGCCTGAGAGGCCGGCCGGCCAATTGGTGGGCCCCGATCATGGGCCTGGCCACAACGGAGGCTCCGCTGGTGTCGTACCCCCTCCCCCCCCCCGGGGGTCGGACCCCCACCCCCCCACAGACCGCCTCCGGACCCTTCAACGCCGAGGTCCTGCCGAATCAGAGCATGTTAGAACGGCGCAGGCGGGACTTGGGTTTTTCACTATGGCCGCTCGACCTGTCCGGGCTGGAGAATTGAGTGGGAGGGCCGCGTAGAGCGGCCCCCGACCGGCGCCGCGCCGGCCATGCCGGCGCCAATGGCGGCGATTCTCCACTCTGCGAAAAATTGCGTCCCGGCGTCCGAGCGGAGTAGCGTGATTTGTGTGGCGCCCCAGGGATTCTCCGACCCGGCGGGGGTCGGAGAATCCCGCCTAAGATGCTGGACAACATTCAGGGCTTCAAACCATTATCTAATATGGGTTTGCACCCTCAGGAGAGGAACTAGAAAATTGAATAAAGGGGAGGAAATCAGATGTGCATAACAGAATATGACGATCGACAATAATTTTCTCACCGTGCCTTCTATCATGCTGTAAGCTTTAGCCATCTTAGATGAGAAAAAAATTAAGTTTAATTTGGTCTTCTACTTGAAAGCCCATACTTCTTTACTATTGAAAGTTATGTAACTTTTAAGTTAAAAAATCACCTCATCAACAACAACTCATATTTAACATAATGAAACAGCCCAAGGTACTTCACAGGACGATTATAGATCAAAGAGTGACACCGAGCCACACAAAGAGATACTGGTTCAAATGTCCTAAAGCTTGGTCAAAGAAGTAAATTTTAAGGAGTGTCTTAAAAGAGGATAGAAATGTAGAAAGGTATAGGGAAAGAGTATTATTTAGCTTGAAGCCTACAGTAAACTGAAGGTTTGGCCACAATAGTGGCGGTGTACTAGATGCCATAATTAGAGGAGCGCAGATAACTCAAGGGGATTATGCGTCTGAGGGAGATTACAATGTGTTATGAACAGGAAGGGGTTTAATTTAAACAGCCCTGATTTCTCCTCCAATTTTTAAACAGAAGGTTTTTTTGATTTTGATTTCCCTCCCTTTTAAGCAGTTGCATATTTCCCAATCCCTCAGTTTTGGTGTGATCCAATTTCTATAAATAACCCCAGAGCAAATTCAAGATCAGATAAACTTTGAGATGTAATTTTTTCGCACAAAACATGAGAGAATGATCGCAACATAGCCTTCTTTTTCATTCATGCGCTAAAGGAGGTGGGGTGGGAGGGTATAGAGAAAGAAAGATTCACAGGCAAAGACCACAAGATAAAGACCACAAGTCCAGATGAAAGTCCAAAGATATCTTCCTTCAAAAGAGATTGTGAGGTTGAAGATTGATGCGGGATAATTCACATTTCCAGTAGTGATAACTTTCATGATGGAATGAGCGTGTAGAAATGAATTAACTTATAGGCAATGGTACAGAAGTTCAGATGTCCAAATAGAAACTATGTAGATGGGGGGCTAAGCATTCACCTGGACCGAACCCTTGTTCTGAGCCTGGATGGAAGATGGCAGACTGATTGGTAGTACAGCAAGAATTATGAACCAGTTCTTCATCTGGCGAGGCGGGGGAGGGAGGGGGGGGGGGGGGGGGGACGATGGCGGGGGTGGGGGGCACATGCAGCTGACAACTCTCCACTTTGGATTTGACAAAGGATGCATCTTCCTTTGTCTGCATTCTTGAGAATGTTAATATTTCAACCATTAAGAATCTGAAAGGAGGTTGCAGGGTCATATGTCCTGGCAAACTAGTAGTCTCCATTAGCCAGGCCTGGCTTAGGAAATATAGAGGGCTTTTGTATCATTCCCTTTGAAGCAGGTTTCTGGAGATCACAGGGTCCAGAGATAATGAGATGACAACTTCTCTGATACCGCCAGAGAGCACCTTTTGTTTGAAAATTACAGCCTGCAATTGGCTTCAGTCATTTTAAAGTCTCTGTCCAGTTTTTAAGAAAATTCAGAAGTAGCCATGATATTGTGTATATATCATAAAAACACAGTTGGAGGTCACAGCTCTGTCACAAAAAGAGGGAGGTGATGACTATAATAATAATCGCTTATTGTCACAAGTAGGCTTCAAATGAAGTTACTGTGAAACTTCATGATGGACCATGAAGAGGTTTTAAAAAAAGGATGAGAATTTTAAAATCAAGATATTGTTTGAATGGGAGCCAATGTAGCTCAGCAAGCACAGGGGTAGCAAGGCAACAGTACTTGGTGCAAGTTAAGACACAAGGAGCAGAGCTTTGGAGGATCTCAAGTTAACTGAGGGTAAGATTTGGGAGACCAGCCAAGCATGCATTGAAATAGTCTAGAGGTGACAAAGGCACACATGAGTGTTTCAGCGGATTTGCAAAGTCAGGTGATGTTCCATGGTTTGTTTGAATATTGATACATAACAACAGCTACGCAACAGATAGTCTGAAAGGGACGATCGACAAAATATTAAATTTAATTTTAATATGTTAACACTTTTACAATTGTACAAATGTTTAAAATGATACATGTGAAATTCAGAAAATGTTAACTCAACCTAAAAGTGCTGTAATCTAAGCACAAATAATTTAGGCTTCAGCTCAATATGAAAACAGGGTGGTCATTTATCGGTTATGGAATTTAATGAACTGTCTCCTTTCTGTAATAGAAATGTAAAACAGGCAGTTTCTATAATAGGCAGAGGCATCTGACCTATTGGTTTACCACCTAAGAAGGAGGCTTGTATCTCCCAATTAACATCTACTGAGGTCTTCATTGCCTGAGCAGGAAATGAAAGTTGTCAAACAATGCTTCTATTTGTATCCAGTTCAAATCTAGCATGCTATCCAACTGGACTGACAAATTACTAATTGTTTATACCGGTAAAGCAGCCAGTTTGTGGATTTAAAACTATTTTGTATGGATAAATTGAATGTAGTAATAGGCTCAAATTCTGTTTTTTCACTAATGAATTTGAGTTTCTTAAAAGAAAAGGAGGCAAATCAGGCAAAGCCATTTTTGTGACAATTTACAACATTACAATATTAATTTCTTAGCATAAGAAGAAAATGTTCTGCAAATCGCTGCATGCGATTTTTTTACTCATATGTTTTTACTCAACAAAATGATCCTCTGTTTATGCCAATAAAAGAGTAGTTTTCTAGAAGAAGAAATTGCCTTTCGTTTGGTTTCTAATATGTCAACATTTTTAATGGAAGATCTTAACAGGTAGAACTACAGAAATAACATGTTTTCAAATAAAGTTAAAAATAGTCTTTTTGAATGGGTCTTTTCAGAGTATACAGTGTTGTCGAAGAATAGTAATACTTCACAGGAACATTGAAGCATCACAAAGGGTCTTTTCCCCCCCAAAAAAACTGTTCATGCATCTCCTGTTTTAAAGTAATTAAAATTGAATCTTGTGTGTTTTAACCCTTGTGTTCAACAAACAAGCATACGTATGCAAAAAGACACAAATGCACTGACATATGTCACATCATTCTGCCAAGCATCATCAATCTGTGTGTTAGGAATGTCATTGCAATGTAGCTGACTGAAACATTTAATAATGTTCTGCAAAAAATTAGGTATATTTTCGCCAATCATCTGTATTTCTAATTTAGTGAGAGGATCTCAACTCCCACTTTTTAAACTGGCAGTCAAAAAGGTTTTCTTCGCTGTATAGTCAACTGCATTCAGATATTTTCAAAGGATACAGGAAGACATGCCAGATTTGCATGCACTAAGAAACAGCTAACCACGGGATCAGGTTGCCTAGAAACAATCTGATTATTACCGGCCACAGTGGGTTAAGAAGACATTTTACCTGTTCCTTCAGGATTATTGTCAAGGCTCATTCAAATGACAGAGGAAAACGCACACATTGGTGCAACTCCTGACAATAATTAGCACTGGCCTTTTAAAGTGAATTTGAAACACTTTGCAAAGAAAACACAATCGTTTTGGTGCACTTGTTTCTTCTCGGATGAAAAAAATTCATTTCCATTACTATACCTCAGGCATGTTCTAAGAAGACAAGGAAAAACACTAATAGCATTCCATGAAAATCACATATGAAAGCTGTGACAGCTGTCATCCTGCAATTGCCAAGGGCAGGAAGACCATCTAATAATGTGGATCTGTATTCCACTGCAGTTCTGCTTTTGGTGGTACTTGCATTTAAAGCATGACTTTCAATCAGATATTACCATTAATATCTGCTTTGAAATGAACACCACTTTGTTTCACTTCATTCTGACAGTGGTAAAGATTTTTTTTGCTTCTCAGGATAGCAGAAATACAACAGCATTGACATTTGCTTGGAAAACAAAGGTAGTTTTAAGGGATTTATACTTGTGTCGTTAAACAGTAGAAATAAGGTAGAGGGTGCGATATAACTAGAAAAAAATTATGTCCGGTTTCAGGCTCGTTTAGCGGGCTTTTCTCGGCGGCAAACCCCACTATTTCTTTATTTTAAAAAAATGTTTTTATTCTCCATTTTCACATTTTCCTTCAAAATTTACACCCTACCCACAAACAGTAAACGGTGACAAATACAAAATCAATCCCCTTAACAATACCAACGATCCCATCCTCCCACCACCCCAAACAACGGCCCACCTGTCAATATATGCATCCAATAAAACAAACCCTCCCACGGTGGAAACAAAAAACAAAGGAGAAAAAGAAAAAGGAGTCCGGGACCGCCCATGGTCACCATTAACCTATAGAATCCACTCCCCCCCCCCCTACACTCAACGCCATCCAACCTCTGAAAGAGTACCGTACAACCACGCCCCCCCCCCCCCCCCCCCCCCCCGCCGGATGCCAGAGGGAGTGCCAGGGTGTCACTCTGCCTTGTCTACGACCTCCCAGGGTTTCTTAAGGCCTGGGAGACCCCTTCAGGTGCCATTATGACTGGTCCACGTTTGTGGAAACTAATACTTAACGGCACCCTTGTGAGGTCTACAGGCGCTGGGAGAATCCCGCAAATGCGTATTTAGATGAGCCATTAATATACTGATCGGATCACTTCCAGTGAGGGCGAGACCTAGATCGTGGGGCGGGATTCTCCGACCCACCGCCGGGTCGGAGAGTCCCCGAGGGGTGGTGTGAATCCCGCCCCGCCGCTCCGCCGCCGGCTGCTGTATTCTCCGGCACCGGTTTTCGGGCGGGGACGGGCAGCACGCCGTGGCCCCTCCCGGCAATTCTCCGGGCCCCGATGGGCCGAGCGGCCGCGCGTTCCTGGCCAGTCACGCCAGTGTGAAATGGACATGGTCCATCCCGGCGGGACCTGGCATGGAGGGCGGCTAGCGGAGTCCTCAGGGGCGCTCGGAGGGGATCCGGTCCCAGTGGGGGCCCCCACGGTGGCCTGGCCCACGATCGGGGCCCACAGATCAGCGGGCGGGCCTGTGCTGTGGGGGCACTCTTTCCCTCCGTGCCAGCCTCTGTAAGGCTCCGCCATGGCCGGCGTGGAGAAGAACCCCCCTGCGCATGCGCAGGAACACACCAGCGGTTCTGCGCATGCGCGGAACCACGCCGGCGGTTCTGCACATGCACCAACCCGTGCCGGCTATTCGGCGCCAGTTGGTGCGGTGCCAACCCCGCTGGCACTGGCCTAGCCCCTGGATATGCGGAGGATTCCGCAACTTCCGGGCGGCCCGACTCTGGAGTGGTTGGCGTCGCTCTTGGCACCGGCGGCGGGCTGTCCCGCCAATTGCGGGAGAATCCTGGCCGTGGTGTCTCGCAAGACTCCGTTAAATCTGGCAAGGTGTTTCGAGCATCACAAATCTTGCCAGAGGCCGCTCACGAGATTCAGCAGCCTTTTCCCGACACCAAATCGGGTGTGACGAGGCTGCTAAATGACACCCATAGATTTAAATGGGTTTAATTCAATGTTTCTGTGCCTGGAAGGGTAAAACCTATTATTAGATTCATGCCGGACAAAGATGTTTTTATGTGTGGGATTGGTTTCAATTCCAACTGTGATTCTATCGTTTTTAGAGGGGGCTACAGTGTGATGAGTAAATAAACCAGCAGTGGTTGCTTAACAACTAGATCTTGTAAGGTGGTGAAGCATTTAAGTTTTATTTTATCTAATTTGATTGCATTTGGAGCTGGGTAGTGAGAGAGAAGGCATCTCTCACAGCTCCGCTAGAAGCAGTTGATTTTAGAAAGCTAAAGAAGGAACATCTCTCTCAGTCTTGCCAGAAGAAAAGCTATACTATAGAGCAATATTTAAGGAGAGAATGCTGGAAAGCTGGAGCCCAGCTAGTTAGGAAACTAGATAAATTAAATAAAGGTTGCAAGAAGTCTGAAGTTAACGGAACAGAGGAAACTGGAAACCAGTACAGATTACTGTTCAGTAAAGTCACAGAGAGTTGAAAAGGCATTGGACTGTGAGAGCCCAGAAAGATATCTGCAGTAGTGTGACGGTTTATGAGAAATTACTACAATTTTGGAGACTTGAATTGAATTAACTATGGAAAACGGTGGATGGACCGCGGCGTTTGTGTGAAAGCATTCAAGGCAAACAAAATCTTAAGGGAGTGGTGTAAAACCTGAACGCGAATCCTTGATGGATGCAGCAGAGGCAAAGCATAATGTGAAAGAAAATTGATTTTTGAGAGGCGGAATTTGAAATCACTTGCGTGGAAGTTGGAGTTCATGAGACAGAGTGGCTAACGGTATAAGAATCATTTGGGGTAATTTTGTAGAGAAATCCACAAACATTCACTTGGGTTCAGAGAGGAGTGTGTCTTACCACAGTCATCTTGTGAGCTTGAAGGGGGCTTTGTCTGTTCATGAGATCATCATAGCTTAAGATGTACTTTGTAATCCATGTTAACCTTAAAATCTGTGTTTCACTGTTAAGCGAAGGAGGAAGTAAAGGAGCATTGTATCAAAATCAAATGTTCTCATGTTTAACAAATGTTTTTTTCTTACTGTTAAAATTACGTAGCGGTTCTGATGCTCTGTTCTTCCAAACTTTATAAAGAAAAAGTAAAGGTTACAGTCTTTTGAGCAAGGGTTCCATTCTGGAATGTTTCATATAGTTAGAACATGAACTGGGATCGCAGCACATTGCTTTGAAAACAAATAAACTTGTTTCTCTGGTATCTTCCAGAAACATAAAAGAGAAAAAAATAATTACGTGTTATTGGAAAAAGGATTAAAAAACAAAAACAGATGTAGGTTATTTAATCTACTTAATGAAAAATGTCAGGAACCAAAACTAGATGTTATTAAGCCTGAGAGAAAAATTTAGTCCTATGCTGAAAAGCCCCTCTCAGTTTACTTAAGGAGTGTTCTGTCCTCATTTCTCTTCAGGTGTGGGAAGAGCCCCTTTTTGAAAACAATTTTTTATATCGCTGAAAATTTTCAGTAAATTAAGCAGCTTAACTTCTTTGCATTCTTTTCAGATTGAGTTCATCATAGCTGTAAAAAGGCACCATGCCATCTTTATAATCAGCAAATCTTCCTGACCAAAGAAAATCATTCCCCATGTGAACCATCTGCACATAGCTGTGTTTTTATTGTTCATGAAAAAAAAAATCTCTTGAGTTTTTTTCCCCAAATTCAGTTATGATAATGATATGAAGCAAATAGATAAACAAAAAATCATTAACGCCATCAGGACCATTCTTATAAAAAAGGCTTGAAAGTACTTTTTTGCCATTATTGACATCAATGCATTGTAATTTTGGGCTCAGATAATCAACTGTCCACAGCATGTTAATCTTACCAAAAAAAAACTGTTTAACAAGGAGAGATAGATTGTCAAGCGAAAAATGTTACGAAAAATAGTAAATATATTGTAAGAGAAAAAAATCAATTTAACATCGAAAATATGGTTAATGATAAACACCCACAGTATTCAAATTTTCAACAATCAAATTGAAAGTGTGCATTTTATTCCTGGTCAGACATAAACATAGTGATTATGACAAAGTATTTTAATTGTGAGAGATATGTACAGCGCTAATATACAAGAGAGATTTGACAGGAGTTTATGGGGAGATCTCAAGCATCGGCCACTTTGTTTGACGATGAATAGCTTTACTTATTTAACATAATGGGAGACTGCAAGATATATTAAAACACGATTCAATTTAATAAACCAAAAAATTAAAGAGTTTGAAATACATAGCAAATTCATCAAGATCTGAAAAGTGATACATCAAATTAATGTTTTGGGTGTAGACCCTTCATCAGAACAATAATTTTTCTTTACAAATCAATCATAGAATTTACAGTGCAGAAGGAGGCTATCCAGCCCATCGAGTCTGCACCGGCCCTTACAAAGAGCACCCATACTCAAGCCCACGTACCTACCCTAACCCCGTAACCCAGTAACCCCCACTTAACCTTTTTTGTTGGACACTAAGGGAAATTTAGCATGGCCAATCCACCTAACCTGCACATCTTTGGACTGTGGGAGGAAACCGGAGCACCCGGAGGAAACCCAAGCAGACAAGGGGAGAGCGTGCAGGCTCTGCGCAGACAGTGGCCCAGCCGGGAACCGAACCTGGGACCATGGAGCTGTGAACCAACTGTGCTATCGTGCTGCCCCAAATGTTGATGGGTTTGTTGTGTATTTTAAGCATTTACACCTTTTTTCCCCCTTTCCATTTTATTGAATTGTGCAGTGAGACAGGTTTAATATTTGTTTTGCTGTTGTATTTGTTAGTTGTATAATGGTTGTGAATGTTCCTTCCATCAGCCTATGGACTTGTATCAATGTTAGCGTTTTTTGTGGATGTAATTTCAGGGGGTTCAGCACGTTTAGAGTCAGAATCGGTTGCCACTTTTGCTGGGCTATGTAATGGCACAAAACTGCTACCAAGAAAAATATCACCTGACAGTCCACCAACGGAGGCCACTCCCCCGATACCCACTGATTTTTGTGAACTGTGTAGAGTGAATATATGAGGTTTCAGAATCCTTTAATGTGGCTTCCTGTATCCATTCCTTCAGCAAGTGGAAACATTAAAAAAAAAATTTATAGAGTACACAATTCATTTTTTCCAATTAAGGGGTAATTTAGCGTGTCCAATCCACCTACCTTGCACATATTTGGGTTGTGGGGGCGATACTCATTTAAACACGGGGAGAATGTGCAAACTCCACATGGATAGTCACCCAGAGCCCGGATCGAACCTGGGACCTCGGCGCCGTGAGACTGCGGTGCTACCCACTGCGCCACCGTGCTGCCGCAAGTGGAAAGTGCTATACCCAAACCCTGTACAGCAGCAAAGGTAGCCTATGACTAATGTAAGTGCGTTCTCCACTGCAGAGCTAAAAGTGTTGTTATCTACACAATGAATGTGCAGACAATATATTGGTCCATGGTATCACTTAAGTCAGAGAAATCTGAGTGTTGTGCTCGTATACTGCTATCAACTGCCTTTCAATATTGCATTCAACAAAGAAAACTAATTCTCAATTTCTACTGCTGCTGCCTCTATTGGCAAGCATAAACTTTGCTTTATTTGGCATAAAACTCAGTGGGACGACTAAACATTCTGGAGCTCTGTTTCATACCAATTGATGTTCAATAGTCTCCATCCACTGCTATTTCTTCTTTACCAGTGCCTGTTGCCTTACCCTGTGGATTTCCTTCTACATACCTATTACTTCTCTCATGGCATGTGTATCTCTGTTAATTACTGCTTCTAAAATGGGGGAATATTGGTGCAGAATGTGGTCCAGAAGGTTTTCATCTTCTGTGAAGACATTTTACATTTTGAGTAAATAAATGGGGATCTCAATTGTCCACTGTTGCATTTATATTTAACCACTGCACATGAATATGTTGATGTAATATACTGTGCATATTATTATTATGGTACATATTACTATTTCTGGTTACTCATCCAATCTGCACAATCCCGTCAGACACAGAAAGTGCTCGAAAATCTCATCAGGTCTGTCAACATCTGTGGAGAGAGAACGGAGCTAACATTTCGAGTCTGGATGACTCTTCGCCATCTCCAACGAAGAGTCCTCCACCCTCGAAACATTAGCATGTTCCCTCCTCCTCCTGCTTTTCCTGAAGGTGGCTGATGTGCACTGCTGACAGGAATCCAAATGAGCTTGTTAATTTTTCAATAACCAGCCATTTTGAGAGGGCAATGCATCTTACCAGTGTTGCACGGGACCCACACAATGTCTGCAATTCATCAACTCACAAGAGGGCGATGCAGAGGTCGGAACAGCACTAAAGTGACATGCAATCTGCATGGTAAATGGGGAAAATTGTTAACCTGAGGCCATCCACGGGCAAAGGCTTGCCATTCCATATCAAACTGTCTTACATAATGCAGGGGTGAAGAAATGACTGCCAGCCCCTTTAACACTACCTTGAATCCAATTTGCTCTGCCATTGCTTGCACCAGCAATGCTCACATCACAACAACAATGAAGGCTGTTGGCAGCAATTTCTGTTTTTCAAAATAAATTTAGAGTACCCAGTTCATTTTTTCCAATTAAGGAGCAATTTAGCGTGTTCAGTCCATCTACCTTGCACATCTTTGGGTTGTGGGGGCGAAACACGCGCAAACACAGGGAGAATGTGCAAACTCCACACGGACAGTGACCCAGAGCCAGGATTGAACCTGCAACCTCGGTGCCGTGAGGCTGCAGTGCTACCACTGCGCCACCGTGCTCTGTTGGCAGTATTTTCAAAAGCATTGTCCTCCGCACCTCACAAAATTCATCCACTATCCCTGAATGGGCAGCAAGCCTTAACTGGACACTGGAAAGTTAAATCGGAAGGCAAACCACTCTCAGTTCAGGGTCATGGACTTGGAAATGTTGCCACTTTACACATAGAAATTAAACTGGCAAAACCACAATGTGTTGCGGTAAGGATTCTTGAATCTGATTGGTTAAGAATACACCATTGTTTGCCCTATTTACTCGTGTTCTAGATCTCCTGCAGAGTTGGGGTGGTGGGCTGCTCTGTTTTGGCCTGCAAATAACTACAAGTCTTTGTGTAAACATTGACAGAAAGGGCTAAATTTAATGTGCTCTCCCGAAGCAAGATTGGCAGCAGGGGGCAGTTAACTGAGTGGGAGGGTGGTGGGTGGGAACCCATTACCTTCCAGCTTCTGTCCCAATTATGTCCAGGTTAGGAGAGCTTGTGTATGGCCTTCCGCCCACTGCCAATTCAGTCTCATATAGGCCTCATCCCTCGTTGGGCAGGGGACCTGCCATGCAGGAAGCCTGACAAGCAAACACTGCTTCCAGGCTTCCAGAGGGGGTGCCTTTTCCAAAGACACTGAATAAATGGGTAGAAATTTTCAAGATATCAGCAGCAGAGCTGTGTGTGCTGTGTTCTGTTCACAGGTCAAGGTTAAACTGAGACTGCATCACATGACACATTTACCTTCTCTAGTGTGTACACATGCAGCTCTGCTGCTGACACCTTCACGCTTTCTACTCATGTATATATGTTTTCATGTGCCAGCTTTAAATAAACTAACCCACAATGTGTTTTCCAATCCCTTATGAGTGACTGGTGCCCTTATCTGATTATAAAAACACAACATGGTATTCAGCAGTTGTCAAACTGAACCACAGCAAGATTAAGTCAAATGTGACATGGTGAACAGCCTTGTTGCTGCATGGCAAGAGGAGACACTCGAAGTTCTGGCCAGACCAAATGGATTTGCAGCTTCGGAAAGTGTTGAAATTGCAGCCTGATGATTGTTCATGCAAGCTTTGAAGTCACAGTACTGAGAAAGTGCTCAAGTAAAAAGCAGGTAAACAAATAGATCCCTTGTAGTGAGATTGCAGCACATAGCCTTTCAGTTTCGTAAGTGGAACAGAGAGGACCAGCACTGGGTTAGATCAGTCGGGAAAGGCGAGTGCCAAGAAGGTGAACCGGATTGATAGCGAGCAAGGGGAAGTCACAAAAAACGCTGTAAAATTTGCAATTATAATGGGTTGAGCTTTGGAAAAACAACAAAAGCAGCTAGAGTGGCATTCATCCCAGGTCAAATGGGATATTGTCAGAAATTCTACAAAATTCCCCATTTTGAACTGGGATGCAGCTGACCTTCTATCTGAATTCAAAATTTTGAAACAGCTTACAGAGCCCTGGTTTCTTGATTCAGGAGTGTCTGAGTCAGACAAGCAAGCAATGAAAAATTGCCTCGCAATTAGGAATGCAGGTCTACACAAGTCAGGATTAACAGCAGACGGCCTTCAGAATTCCAAAAAGATATGTGGCGTGCCCAGCCGGCAGTGGGATCCTCAGTTCCGACAGCCGGCCAATAGGGTTTCCTATTGTGGCTATCACACGCCGTCAGGAAACCCGCGGGTGTGGGTGCGCTGCCAGCAAAGCAGAGGGTCCTGTCGATGGAGAATCCCGCAGATGGACGGCATTGGAAGACTGGTTCAGAATCAGGTAAAACTTCTGAATTCGGCAACTAGGGTTCATGTCATTTTGAAAATAGACTACAGAATCCATAGACCACTTAATCAGCAGATGCTGAGAAAAGGGTATGGGCGGTGATTTTTCAAATGCAGAGCTAGCCAGCAGAATTGTTGAGTTGATGGTCATCTCTACCCATGTAAGAACCCCAGAATGATCTGATAGTTCAGCCCAAAACATATAGTACTTAAGATATACTCAAAGATGGCATAAGTATGAAGCGATCCACGCAGGACGCCGAAGCATAGCCACGACTGTTGCTAGACTCACTTGAATCTCGCAAAACATGTGGAAGGTGTGGCCTTCTGCATGCATCAAGAAAATGTTCAGCTTTTGATCAATTTCTGTGAGGCATGTGGCAGAAAGGGCCATTTGCAGTGGCAGTGCACTAAAGCAGCTACAATGAGCCATTGATTGATCCAAACAGACTAGCACCTTCAAGCAATGAGAATAACCATCCGGTATCTACATGGGTAGAAAGCTTGAAGACATCAGCAGCAGAGCTATATGAGTTATGTTTTGCACACAGGGTAAAATGAAACTGAGACTGGATTACATGACACACTTCCCTTCTAGTGATGGCTAATATGACTTAAAGGCATATTACAACATACATCATGAAATGATCTTCTGCATAGTTCCTTCTAAACAGAGTGACTGAATGGCAAACCAATAGTTTTGTGCAGATTACTCACAAATTGGTGTCTTTAACTTGCTGCGCGTGCGTAATCATGCAAAAAAATAAAATAAGAAGGGCCACTAAATCGCACTCTTGCTCCAAATAAAATACAGGGGTTGATATTTTTCCAGGTGCACTCTGCTAATGATTTGTTGCTGCTAATTGAATCAAATTCATATAATGAGATATCCACTTATTGCTTCAATAATTTGAGATTGGTTTTATTTTAGTGGAGAGAAACACTTTAGAGTAAATGCGAATGCTGACATTTGAGTGTCAGTGCTCAGCATACAAGTTAACTATTTTCAGCCCACGTTTCCACAGGCAGAAGGGAGGGATGTTTTCTCCAGTTATTCCGCTGAAGTCATCGTGGAAGATTAACTCAATAATCAGCAACATTTGGAATCAGTTTATTCAAACACAAGGCTCTCTAATGGTAAAGCCCTCTCTACTCTGCTTCTGCAATCTGCCTTAGGTAAGAGGTAAGAATCTTCTTGCACTGGTGAGTCCCAAATGTGGGGCTGGAGGTGTGTGGGACCTCCGCTTGTCGGCCGGTTAAGTGGCCACATGCAAACATATTGTGACCCAATTAGATATTGATGGACAAGGTGCCCACCCATTATGCGTGGGGGTTGGCAGGAAGTCAACAACCCAGTTGTTACCTCATGGGATCAAAGGTTCAGGCACCATATTTAAAGCACACCCAGGCT